>NC_029792.2:10906471-10910112 GCF_000816755.2 Arachis ipaensis
CTCAAGCTCTCAAGGTCTCAACACCTCCAAGAACAGATTTCGTCACACAAAACCCTCTTTCAAGCTTTCTAAAATCACCAATCAAGCTCCAATATTCACATATACACAACCTAGGCCACAATCATCATACCCATACACAACATCTCAATACCCAAACATCATAGAACAACAATTTACACTAGGGTTGAGAATCTTACCACACCCAAGGTCCAAGGAGACAAGATTAACCTTCTCCTTCAAGAGAGTTGGGTCCTATAACATCAAAGAACCCAAAATCTCAACATTTTTACTCATAAAACTCGAAATCAAGGGCTGGAATTTCGAACAGTGAAACGTGGCTTACCTCAAGATTAATTGTATGGGTTTTTTAGAGCTCTCCGCGGTGAACGCGTGGCCACAAACGGAGCAGCAATCGGAGCTCTAGATCAAAAGTTATGGTGGTTTGAAGATCAAGTGAGAGATAGAACTTGAGAGAGTGTTCTTCCCTCCATGGCCTCCATTTCAGCGTGTTTAGTGTCTCAAATGAGGAGAGAGAGTACTGAAAACTAAGGTTTTGGTTTAGTTTAGTTGGGCCAAGGGCCCACTTTGGGTCCGGTTGGCCCGGTTTGGCCCGTTCGGTCCAATCTTGGTCCGATTTTTATAAAATTGGTACCGAAATTCTCGTCTCAATTTCCTCTATCATATTAAGCCATAAAAATAACATTTTTGGCTTTCTAGAATAAATTCTCATTTATGGGTTAATTAGCCGTTAATTAACCGGATCTTACATTCTACCCACCTAATTGGGAATTTTGCCCACAAAATTCAAATTCAAATTCAATTACCTGAGAATAAGTGCGGATAATCCGTTCGCATCTCCGACTCAAGTTCCCAAGTGTGTTCCTCAACCCGACGCTCTCCACTGTTTTCCTTGCTCGATAGCCGGTAGCACCTTCCATAACGCTTCATCATTTTCATGAGCCTTTAGGAGCTCGGACTTAAAGTCACTCGAGATTTCTAATTGGCTCAAACACAAGGTTCCAGATACTTCTCAAACACTAATTTTTAGACTCTCGAATTCCTTGAGCAACTTTTCCTCTTGAAGCATCATCCAAGACGCATATAACGACTTTCGACTTAACACATCCGCCACTATATTCGCCTTTCCAGGATGGTAATTTAACTCAAAGTCATAGTCTTTCAACAATTCCATCCACCTCCTTTGCCTCATATTAAGCTCTTTCTGATCAAAGAGGTATTTCAATCTCTTGTGATCGGAGAAGACTTGGAACTTAACCCCATAGAGATAATGCCTCCACACCTTCAAGGCAAACACAACCGCAGCGAACTCACACTTAGACAGTTTTGCATAGAGTTTCTTCTCCTTTAAAATCTGCAACATGGTCCGCAAGTGTTCCGTATGCTCTTCTTCAGTCTTGGAGTAAATTAGTATATCGTCAATGAAGACAACCACGAATTTATCCAGAAACGGACGGAACACTCTATTCATGTAATCCATGAATACTGCAGGAGCGTTCGTCATCCCAAAGGACATTACAGTGTACTCGTAATGACCATAACGAGTCCTGAAAGCGGTCTTAGGGATATCCTCACCCCTCACCCTTATCTGGTGATAACCGGATCGCAAATCGATCTTGGAGAAAACCCCAGCTCCTTGTAACTGATCCATGAGATCATCAATTCTCGGCAATGGGTACTTATTCTTTATGGTGACCTTGTTCAGCTGCCTGTAATCCACACAGAGTCGCATACTTCCATCTTTCTTCTTTACCAGTAACACTGGAGCACCCCACGGGGAAACACTTGGTCGGATAAAGTTCTTACCCAACAATTCCTCTAACTGAGACTTTAGCTCGGCCATCTCTAATGGTGACATTCTATAAGGAGCACTTGAGATTGGTCCCGCCCCAGGCACCAATTCAATAGCAAACTCGACCTCTCGGTTAGGTAGAAATTCCTCAATATCATCGGGAAACACTTCCAGAAAATCACACACTACCGGAATCTGATCCAACTTTTGATCATCACCTGAAACACTAGCGGTTAACAATAGGATACCCTGACATTCGATTCCAGAACAGTTCACCATCATCGAATTCAAGTAATAATTATTCACCACGACCGGTCCTTCTGTATCTTCCGGCATAAAGTACACCAACTTTGTAAACGTTTATGCCAACTATATCAAGTAGATATACTAACAGCACATAACACACATACAGAGAATGCACAGAAGCATAGTCAGTCCCCTGACATTCGGTTCCAGAACAGTTCACCATCATCGAATTCAAGTAATAATTATTCACCACGACCGGCCCTTCTGTATCTTCCGGCATAAAGTACACCGACTTTGTAGAACAATCAAGCAGGACATGGTTCTCAGATAACCAGTCCAATTCCAAGATAAGATCAAGACCGATCATCGGTAAGCAGATTAGATTATGGACAAAATCACGCTGCTTGAACTTAAACGAAACTTTCGGGCATCCTAGTCTAGTTACCATGGCTTCATGGGTAGCATTATACACTTTTAAGTCATAACCTAAGGTTACGATCTTCAACCCTAACTCATGGGCTTTCTCAAATGCAATGAATGAATGCGATGCTCCCGAATTAAATAAAGCATTTAAAGTTTGACCAGTCATTTCACAGTTACCTCGAATGAGTGTCTCGGATCCCTCTGCACCCACAGCTGAGGTGGTGAACACCCGACCAGTTTGTTGTGCTTTCCCAGCACCTTGCTTTTGCTTCTCTGGACAACTTGTGGCTTTATGCCCCGCCTTTCCACAATTGTAGCACAAACCCCATCCGGCCTTGCATGGTACTCCCGGATGGTGACTCCCACACCTAGTACAAGCTTGATCATTCTGAGGCTGCTTCCCAAACCTTTTTCCTTGGGAGTAGTTGTTGTTGGGCCTCCTAAAAGAACCTTCCCTCTTGAAAGACGGACCTCTAGGTGCAAAGCTCTTGCCTCGGTTCTGTGGAAACGATCCTTTGTGATTTCCTTTCTCAACGGCTGCCCTCTTCACACACTCTTCAGCAACCCTACACTTGTTCACCAACTCAGAGAAAGTTCTAATCTCTATTGGTCCCACTGAACTGAAAATATCACTCCGGAGTCCTCCTTCGTACTTAACACACTTCCATTCCTCATATTCCACTGGAGTCCCTTGACACATACGAGAGAATCTGAACAGCTCCTCAAACTTGTCAGTATACTCAGATACAGACATAGTACCCTGCTTCAGCTGCAACAATTCAAGCTCCTTGGCCGTCCTAGCAGAAGTCGGAAAGTACTTCTTATAGGTAAACAAAAACCGTAACTCGAAAATGCAACACTCCGAATGATAACGTAACGAGCAAAGGATAAGCTAGCGCAAGATCATATATATAAAGAGTGTCAAAAACGGGAATATCAAGACTCAAAACCCGGTTGCGAAGATAACCGGTCCGAGCATAGCAATATATACATATGATAAAATAAGAAAACCCCAAAGGAAACCCAAAGGGACATAAATACAGAAAACCTATTCTCCAAAAATCCCCTCTAGAAGGAGTCGTCATAGTTTGTATTATTTAATGGAGATAAAAGTATCTAAACAAGATATATAACCCAAAACAGAGTCCCGAGAACAAAGGAT
>NC_029792.2:10910189-10918774 GCF_000816755.2 Arachis ipaensis
ACCAATCTTCCGACGGTCATAACTCTCTCATTTTAAATCATTTTTCACCCGTTCTTCGAACGGCATGGACATCCCGGATCCAATTTCATTTCTAAACAGAATTGGCACAAATCAAAGATCCGTAGTCCAAGTTATGTCCCGTCAAAGTATGCCCAAAAACCATATTTTCATTCAAAACTACAAATTGCCATTTTCAAAACAAGCCACTTTCAACTCTTTTCAAAATCAATTAAAACATGCCAATTTCATCCCTTTTCTTTGAAATCAATCAAAGTGTACCAAATTCAACAACAAGCCATCCTCGTGAAACATGGCTTACCTCAAGATTAATTGTATGGGTTTTGTAGAGCTCTCCGCGGTGAACACGTGGCCACAAACGGAGCGGCAATCGGAGCTCTAGATCAAAAGTTATGGTGGTTTGAAGATCAAGTGAGAGATAGAACTTGAGAGAGTGTTCTTCCCTCCATGGCCTCCATTTCAGCGTGTTTAGTGTCTCAAATGAGGAGAGAGAGTGCTGAAAACTAGGGTTTTGGTTTAGTTTAGTTGGGCCAAGGGCCCACTTTGGGTCCGGTTGGCCCGGTTTGGCCCGTTCGATCCAATCTTGGTCCGATTTCTATAAAATTGGTACCGAAATTCTCGTCTCAATTTCCTCTATCATATTAAGCCATAAAAATAACATTTTTGGCTTTCTAGAATAAATTCTCATTTATGGGTTAATTAGTCGTTAATTAACCGGATCTTACAGTCATGGTGTGTGAATGTTTTCCAACTGTAAAGTTTGGGAGGGAAGACATCTAAGACAAAATATGAAGTTTATCCTTATATTTAATAACATCTTTTTACCAAATTTACTTTGGCTTCCTTCTGTTCTTCAGTTTTCATTTTTAGCTTTCTAATAATATTTAGTATAGCTTTTATTTTTATATATAGAAGTTTATTATCTAATATTTTGTATAAATTTTATTTCTATATCTAAAGTTTATTAGTATTAATTGTCTACTATTTTTCAAATAGAAAAATAATTAAAAAAATATAGCTATTAAAATCGACGGCAGCATTGTCGCTTTTTAAATTTAAAAGAGACAATAAACAACAAAATACAGACAAAGAATATGTCAATATCTAAATAATTAAATCGACCACTCTTTTGTCGATTTTATTGATTCAAATATCAACAAAATATTGTCGATTTTATTAAGCATTTGTCGGTATCTAAATAATTAAATCGACGGCTCTTTTGTCGATTTTATTGAATCAAATATTGATAAAAATGTTGTCGATTTTACTAAGAAGGCAAAATTCTCATACTCATATTATAGATGGAAATGTTGTCGATTTTATTAGATTATTATCGACAGCTTAGCAAGCCGTCGATTTTATTAGAATTTTGAAAAATCGACAAGCTTAATAACGACCACTTCCACCGTCAATTTTGCCGTCAATTTTTAATATTATCGACAGCTTGGCCATCAATTTTAACGATGTTTCTTATAGTGTACATGATAAATTTGCAAGCATTTCATAAACAACATTATATGTATTATATATAACATAATAATCTTCATTTGCTTACACATATCCAGAATAATACTTATATTATATTACACATACAAAATATATTTCTTTAAATAAGAAAGAGAAGAAAAATAAATAGAAATTGCAACACATTGAAAAAAAAATATATTTTTCTAACTATTTTAATTTTTTACTACTTAAATTATTGGATAGATTTTACCATATCATATGTTTAAAAGATTTAGACTAAAATCATAAATTCAAAGAATTTGTATAGTGTATACGATGGAAAATTTGTCTCTATAAAAATCTTTTGTGTTAAAATTTTTTGGATTTAAAATTATCTGAAAATATGTTTTACTTTGTTAGTAATACCATAATAATATTTCTCATTACTGTTAATAAGATTATAATAATTATTTTCATTAAACTGACATCTTTTTTAAATCATTACACAGTTCTTCGAAAACAAAAAAAATATTTTCTTAAATTATTACACAATTCTTCAAAAACAAAAAAAATATACAAAATATATTACACAATTCTCTGTATTATAATCATATTTCTTAAAATATACACAGAAACAGGTACATACATAGAAATTTAAATATACGAAACAAAAGGATAAGTTTCGTAAACATCACAATTTCCGAAATCACTTGGCATTACATATCAAAGTAGATTCATTCACAACATATTTTCACAAATTTTCAAGTACTCAATATAACTAAGCAAAGTTTTGACAATTATACATATGTGGATATATATATAGTAATGAAAATAATTATTAGCCATTACACTCATCCATCCTTTTAACATCTTCAACAGTGTTTTCACATTGTCCAAAAGTATTTCGAAGTTCTTTTTCAATAGTGAGAGGCTGATGATTTTCAAATAAGTTGAAACCTTGTGAGGACGTGATTCTTGCATAAAAATTATGGTTAACAACCTACACAGAACACAACAAAGAATAAAAAAAATGCAGAGTCCAAAACTATTAAAAGAAATAGTAAATAAATAAATTAAAAACATTAAAAATAACTATATATATATATAGTTTGCTAACAGATAACAACTAAAAGTCCACGAGGTCAATAATTACCCAACAATTCCAGTTGAGAACAGAAATCGGTAAAACTTGACCCACTAGAGTACTTGAACTTGAGGAAGATTGAACGGTAGCATTGGACTGAAATTGAATTGAATTCTTAAATTCAAATGAAAAATGAGGAATAGAAGGATCCAAATCAAATTTCTAAATTCAACAACAAGAGAATAAATAAGATCAGTAACTCTAACACATTCACAGATGAAAATTACAAACAATCTAGCTTATGGAAGTTGACTTGATTATAAAAAATGTTGCTAACAACTTCTAATAAGTCACATTAATGACTGCTCTTCAAAAAATATTGATTATCCCAAAAGAGAGATATAAACTAATAAATTATGAAATGATTATGGAGAGTGGCATACTCATAATTTTTCACCTATTAAATTTACAATGAGAACTTATTATTTGACCATATCATCCACCCCCATTTTATTCTCCAGCATTTGCTAGTTTCTTCTAAGTTAGTTCTTTTACTGTTCAACTTCTTTGGCTTTAGCTTCTTTTTCTAAATATTGTCTGTTTGAATAACTCAACATTCATTTTAAAGAACATCTTGCAAACATTCATGGTGACTCCATAAACTATGCACATAAGCTAATAAGCATAACATAGAACATAGTACAGAGAGATAACAATTTACCTTGTCATCAATCCCAGCTTCTCTCTGATCATGAAGAATATCCATGAGGGGACTTCTCTTGGCATACTCAAGTACATATTCTACTCTCAGAGTAATTAAATTCATACTTTAACTAACTCTTCAAACTCCCCAAAAATATAGTTTGGAAGAAAATCTGTTACAAATTGATACATTTAGGAAAATTACAAAAAGCAAAGTATGAGTTAAATTAACACACTTTTTCATAAGAATAATCACTATAGTTGGAAATGTAAATTTTTTTCTCCAAATAAAAAATATATTTGGACTCTCACTTTGTTTTTCCTTGTGAATACAAATTTCTTTTATCAAAGAAATCATAAGAACTAAAGTTTTGCTCTTTTAGTTGTTATAACCTCTTGTCCTATCAACTGACTTTGGGATAGTTATGGACTGTTCAAAAAAGTAAATATCTCTAGCTTCAGCATCCTCTTCTTGAGCATTTGCATTAAACAAAATGTACGCTAGATATAATTGACTACAGCTATAAGCAAAATATATTGATTGATTAGTGAAATCATTGAAAAATATTAAATGTTGCATTAAAATATATCAATTGTTATATCTAGATGGATTGATCATTTTCATATCAAGAATTAAGGTAGGTTCAGTATGAAGTAAAAGTATAAAAGGAGAACACTCCACTGAAAGAAAGAAATTGATTCCACCAAGCTGGTATCACAATAGCAAAATTAACAGCATGAAATGACTACTATTTCAGATATAACTTTAAAAATGTGACTACATTAACACATAGACTATTTGTATCATGCATGTACCTATTCAGCTCTTCTTCATCTATGGTATAGTCATGTAAAACCCGAATAGTCCACTCACTTCTGTTTTAGTGATCTTACCGCATCCGATTAATTTTTCTTTAAAAAGATTTCCTAAAAATTAGAGCTTTTCAATTATTTGAAATTTAGCTACAGAATATATATTATTTAAAACTCTATTTTTTATTATGTGTTATTCAATTATACAAAACCATAATAATAGATAGATGATTAGATCTAAATTATCAATTATTGTTAGCAAGCATAATCAGCAATGTTTATCAAGCACACAGCCATATTACCCCACAAGAATATTATTCAAGAAAACAGAAGCCAGAATATTACTAATTATCTTATTCAACCTAACTAACAATACTTGAATCTAGTAAAATTAGGTAAAATTCTTTGCAAGCTTTCAAAATCAATTTGTAACAAAAACCATAAAGTAATAGAAGCACTTAAAAACAATACAAAAAACGTAGTGAACAAAAGCTCCACAACAAATGCTCACATAAAACAAAAAGGACTGAAAGCTAAAATGTAACAAAGCAATTAAGATCTGAAAAGAGCTCTAACAACAGAATAACCACAGAACTGGAAGCTAGTCATTCAACCCTCTTACACCAGATTAACAAATTTCTTAAACTACAACTTGAAGTGTTGCAAGCCTTTTAATTAGAACCCTGCAAGAGTTTTCAAATTTTAGTTTTAATAGTTGAACATTTAATATTATTGTCAAACAGTTCAAAAATTTTAGCAACCATCTTTCACATATCCTTAATGAGCAAATAAACGTTACACAACTAACCTCAAACGGATCACTCTGCAGAATGCCACTTGATAGGTAAATGGAAAGAAATTTCCGAACATCATATCTACTATACCCAAATGTCATTTGGGTAAGGTCATTGGTTCCAAATAAAAGGAACTCAGCTTCATTAGCAATCTACACAAATGGATAATAAAATTAGCTAGTTTAAATATATAATTAAGAGTATAGAAGAGTAGAAATTTTGAGCTCATATATACATTTGCTAATTGGGTTCCAATTAACGTGTAGGAGGCACTTTCCTTTGAAGTGACCCATTACTGCACTCCACTCACACTACAAAAAAATGATATAAAATGGCATTAATATTACGGCGGTTCTATAAAATTGCTATAATATTTGAATATTAGGACGTCTTTGATCGTTGCCGTAATTAATTGGTAGTTAACGGCGATTTTTTTTTTTTGCATTCTAGCGGGTTTAAAACACCATTCTCAACTTGTATAAAATGGTCAACCCTAAATTACCCCTCATTACTATGTTGAAACGCTGCCACTGCGATCTCCTCTGTCACGATCTCTCCTCCGACGACAATTCTTTCCAGCAACGACCTCTTCTTGCAACGTCTTCTCCAATGGCGATCTTCTCCAGTGGCGATATTCTCTTGCGACGATCTCCTCCTGCCAGTGACGTCTCCTCCAGCGATGGTCTCCTCCGGCAACGTCTCCTCCAGCGGCGTCTCCTCCAGCAGCGACCTCCTTCTGCGACGTCTTCTCCAGTGATGGTCTCCTTCGGCGACGGCTCCTCCTGTGACTTCTCTTGCGATGTCTCTTCCAGCGGCTTCTCCTCCAGCGATGATCTCCTCCTGCGGTATTCTCCTAGTCCGACAATCTCGTCCATCGAGCTACTGAGCTGCGAATTTCTCTTCTGGCAGACTCACGAGTAAGTTGTTCTCCCTCTTTTCCTTTGTTCTCTTGAAAATATTTCATTCTAATCGATGGTCTTAGGCTTGCCTTAGATTAGATGAACAAATTTAATTAAATTGGTTTAAATCTCAGCATAGTAGTCAAAATGTTTCTTGTTCTTTATTCTCAGCATGTATGTCCTCTATTTTGTTGTTCAATTTCTATAAAAGAAAAGAGGAAAACACTCTAGAAATTGATTGAAAGAGATTGATGGTAAAACCAAACACAATTTCAACTATTTCAAAATGGTCTATAACTAAATTATTTCATCATCATCTCTTCATTATTGCTGTTTTAATGTGGCTCTACTAGTGTCAGATGAGTTAAAACTTAAAAAAATGATTAATTAATTAGATTGTTGGATTTATGTGTTCTGTGTCAAATATGTGACACTTTCTACCTTTGGGAATGGGAGAAATTAGAAGTTGCTGAATTAACAATTATCATACTTGCAGAACTTTAAAAACTATTTTAGGATTTCTATGACAACTTGGAATGGTGGAAGTCTCTTTGGATTATATTTGGCCACCTTTAAATTTTAATTTATTTATTTTTGGATATGAAGAAGTCTGCAAATTGATCCATGCAAAGAGACCAGAAGAAGAAAAAGAAAGAAATAGTAGTTTGTTGAGAAACTTAATTCCTGCTTAGATTTATTACCTGCGCATGATTTGTTTTCTAAACAATAAAAGGTAGATCATAACATAGAGATTATATATGTATTATTATTATTATTATTATTATTATTATTATTATTATTATTATTAAGAAATGATATGCCTGCTGGCTGCTGCTAATGAACTTTGAAAGCTAATGGTGCTCGTGTCTATTGTAGCACTGATAATGATAGTGTTATAACAACTATGCTGGCTATACGGATAAAAGACTTATAGCACTAGTTTTAATTTTTAAAAATTTTGGTTTTAGATAATAGAAAAATTTTGGTTTTAGATAATATAAAAGACTTATAGCACTAATATTATTATCTTTTAACTTGTGTATTTCCGTTTATCAACTTTTGAATTTCTTATGCCATGATAAACTAATTATTGTCTAGTGTGCATTACTCTTGATGGATTGGTAAGGTATTGACTGTGCGTTAAATGTCCATTAAGTGTCTTTCCTTTGCTGCTTCTTTTAACTTGTATATTTTCCTTGATTAACTTTGTTTTATATTATTATTATTATTATTATCTATAGGCTGAAACCGATAAAGAAGCAGGAGATAATAAAGGAGTCTCAGATAAGTAGATTTTTCCAAAAAAAATTTCTCCAAATGTTCTGGATATCACACTTGTTGATCTTCCAGGCATAACAAAGGTTCTTGTTGGTGACCAGCCATCTGATATCGAAGCCCGAATCAGAACAATGATCATGTCATATATCAAAGTTCTCTCCTGTCTCATTCTAGCTGTCACACCAGCTAATTCGGATTTGGCTAATTTAGATGCTCTTCAGATGGCGGGAATTGCTGATCCGGATGGTGTGCTTTTGCTTCCTAATGCCTTAAGCTCTATTCTTTTCACATTTCTGTGATTGCTTTAAACTATTTATTGTTCTGTTGCAGGAAATAGAACGATTGGTGTAATCACAAAGGTCCAGTATACTCTTCCAACATACATTTGTGAAATATATAATGTTATTTCCAAGTTCTAACAAGCTTAGGCGCTCGTATGGCCTGTCCTGCAGTTAGATATCATGGACAGGGGTACTGATGCCCGGAATCTGTTACTAGGAAAAGTTGTTCCTCTTCGACTTGGTTATGTGGGTGTTGTAAATCGTTGTCAGGAGGGGCACTTGCCATTGCTCGTGCCAATAAATTGGTCATACTTGAGAATTCTGCCTTTTATGTAGCATGGTAATTATATTAATTTCCCCTTTTTTTTTTGAAAAAAAATCACATATATATTTAATATTTTCTATTGTTTATTGATGAACTTCTATCATCTAGCCCTGAAGCTTGTGCTGCAATATTGTGGAAATCTTCCAAAGCTGCTCTTAAGGTAATGAATTTAAATCAGTTCTGACTTTTGGCTTACTTTGAATATCTGAGCAATTTTATAGCGACTTTAGTTAGTTTTGTATAGGCTGCTGAAAAGCCAATAATTATGGTGCACGAAATTGTGATGTCCAGGCTCAAACTATTCCTGGCACGTGAGCAACTTGGTACGCGTAATCGTGATTACACATTCATAATTTGGCACAACTTCGATACAACTAACCAGCAAGTGCACTGGGTCGTCCAAGTAATACCTTACGTGAGTAAGGGTCGAATCCCACGGAGATTGTTGGTATGAAGCAAGCTATGGTCACCTTGTAAATCTCAGTCAGGCAGATATAAAGTGATAATGGTGTTTTCGAATATTATATAATAAAATAGGGATAGAGATACTTATGTAATTCATTGGTAGGAATTTCAAATAAGCGAATGGAGATGCTTTTCGTTCCTCTGAACATCTGCTTTCCTGCTATCTTCATCCAATCAGTCTTACTCCTTTCCATGGCTGGCTTTATGCAAGGGCATCACCATTGTCAGTGGCTACATCCCCTCCTCTCAGTGAATAATATGCTCACGCACCCTGTCACGGCACGACTATTCATCTGTCGATTCTCGATCATGCTGGAATAGGATTCACCCGCCTTTTGCGTCTGTCACTAACGCCCAACAATCGCGAGTTTGAAGCTCGTCACAGTCATTCAATCATAGAATCCTACTCAAAATACCACAGACAAGGTTTAGACCTTCCGGATTCTCTTGAATGCCGCCATCATTCTAGCTTACGCCACG
>NC_029792.2:10919872-10931612 GCF_000816755.2 Arachis ipaensis
CACATAACATAGAAAACGAAAAACAGAAGAAATAAGAACAAGGAATGAATCCACCTTAGTGATGGTGGCGTTTCCTTCTTGAGGAACCAATGATGTCCTTGAGCTCTTCTATGTCTCTTCCTTGTCTTTGTTGTTCCTCCCTCATTGCTTTTTGATCTTCTCTTATTTCATGAAGCATGATGGAGTGCTCTTGATGTTCCACCCTTAGTTGTCCCATATTGGAACTCAATTCTCCTAGGGAGGTGTTGATTTGCTCCCAATAGTTTTGTGGAGGAAAGTGCATTTGAGGCATTTCCGGAATCTCATGGAAATGAGCTTCTTGCGCCTCTTGAGCTCCATGACTGGGCTCTCTTGCTTGCTCCATCTTTTTCTTAGTGAAGGGCTTGTCCTCTTTGATGAGGATATCTCCCTCTATGTCAATCCCAGCCGAATTGCATAGGTGGCAGATGAGGTGAAGAAAGGCTAACCTTGCCATGGTGGAGGACTTGTCAGCCACCTTGTAGAGTTCTTGAGGTATAATCTCATGAACTTCCACCTCTTCTCCAGTCATGATGCTATGGATCATGATGGCCCAGTCTATAGTAACTTCAGACCGGTTGCTAGTGGGAATGATTGAGCATTGAATAAACTCCAACCATCCTCTAGCTATAGGCTTGAGGTCCAATCTTCTTAGTTGAACCGGCTTGCCTTTGGAGTCAATCTTCCATTGAGCTCCTTCTACACATATGTCCATAAGGACTTGGTCCAACCTTTGATCAAAGTTGACGCTCCTTGTGTAGGGGCGTGTGAAATATTTTTTATTTTTATGATTTTCTAATTTTTTTGGATTTTTTTCGAAAAATTAATTGAAAAAAGAAAAATAAGGATTCCAAAATTTTTAATATGAATTCCAGGAATCTTGCATTCTTAGTCTAAAGCTTCAGTCCAGGAATTAGACATGGCTCACTAGCCAGCCAAGCTTTCAAAGAAAGCTCCAGTCCAAAACACTAGACATGGCCAATGGCCAGCCAAGCTTCAGCATTTTAACATCAGAGTATATTGATCTTGATAACAGATTGCAAGCCTCAGTCCAAATAAATTTAGACATGGCTTTACAACCAGCCAGGCTTCACATGCTTCATGAAACACTAGAATTCATTCTTAAAAATTTTGAATAATTTTTTTTTTTTTTGAAAACAAAGGAGAAAATTTTGAAATATTTTTGAAAAATTTTTGAAAACAAAACAAAAAGAAAATTACCTAATCTGAGCAACAAGATGAACCGTCAGTTGTCCAAACACGAACAATCCCCGGCAACGGAAATACAATAGTAAAAGGTCCTACTTATAATAAACTAGCTACTAGGGTTTACATGAGTAAGTAATTGATGCATAAATCCACTTCCGGGGCCCACTTGGTGTGTGTTTGGGCTGAGCCTGAGTGTTGCACGTGCAGAGGCCATTTGTGGAGTTGAACGCCAGCTTCTATGCCAGTTTGGGCGTTCAACTCTGGTTTTGGATCCTTTTCTGGCGCTGGACGCCAGATTTGGGCAGAGAGCTGGCGTTGAACGCCAGTTTACATCGTCTATTCTTGGCCAAAGTATGGACTATTATACATTTCTGGAAAACCCTGGATGTCTACTTTCCAACGCAATTGGAAGCTCGCCATTTCGAGTTCTGTAGCTCTATAAAATCCACTTTGAGTGCAGGGAGGTCAGAATCCAACAGCATCAGCAGTCCTTTTTCAACCTCTGAATCTGATTTTTGCTCAAGTCCCTCAATTTCAGCCAGAAAATACCTGAAATCACAGAAAAACACACAAACTCATAGTAAAGTCCAGAAATGTGAATTTAACATAAAAACTAATGAAAACATCCCTAAAAGTAACTAGATCCTACTAAAAACATACTAAAAACAATGCCAAAAAGCATATAAATTATCCGCTCATCAACGGCTCAAGAACATTATAGACTTGGAATTGTGGATGGTGTTATTCCTGTAAGGAAATTGAAAAGCTCTGCTAGAGATTTTGTCTCATGACCTTCTTTGTGTTTTGAGTTTTGAAATGATGTTAGTACTATGATCTTCATATAAGAACCATTAGGTGGTGCACATGCTGATCCTACTTGGACTTCTCAGCAAATTAAGCTTACACTCACTCAGGCCATGGAGGTAATTAATAAAAATAATCTCATCTTTGTGAACATGTGATTGCATTTTCTTCTAAATCAAGAAATCATAAAGATATACAGAAAAATGTGCATGGAATTAAGGTTGTGCATGGAAACTATCTCAAAACAAGATATGCAGAAAAATGTGCAAATTTTGTCATAGGACAAAGACATGTTTGTTTTCGAATTATTCACTTTCTCTAAAGAGATTTGTGTCTCATGGTATCTCTATATTTCTGTCTCGAGACAGTTACCAAAGAGGGGCTAATGCCTAAGTTATGACTTTTTGTATTTGCTCATTTGATCTAATGGAAAAAATTAAATATTAAATTAATTGAAAGAAAGAGAAAAATGTACAAGACCAACAATGGTGTTGGTATAGCAGTTAAGCCATACTACAGCCTAGGAGAAACAGTTTTGTAGAGAACACCAATTGGAAGAGCAAGCCTGACTCACCAACAAATTAAATTTACTGACCATTTTCAACAACAAAAAATTTAGCTCAGCAACTAATTTTTGGCATGAAATTGTATGGCATGAATCTGATTAAAATTGTATGGCATGTTTAGTTACTATTCCATGTATAGCCATGTTGAGAAGTTAGCTGAAGACATTAAAAAGGGGGCTGCTTCCGTGGAAGGAGTAGAAGCAAAACTCTAGAAATCTTTAGTTAATATGAAATTAATAATGAGTTCTTATTAAATAGCATATTTCTTGTGAGACTACTGGTTTAGTTTTCTCTTCTTCAAAATGCTGGTAGTTTGCTATTTATTTGAGCAACTATCTATTTCTAACGTTCAATTTTTGTAACACCCTACCACACAGAGCTTTACACCTAGGATGTAAAATAGAGGTGGCGAGGCGTCACGACCTCTAAAATAAAATACATACTTATAATAGTAGAAAGAATATAATAAACTAGGAGTCTTGAAAAGTGGGTAAAACAAAATCACAAAATAAAAAGCGCAACGCTCGAGTAAATGGAATTACTTACGTGCTAAGAAACTTAAGAGTTGAGGGTAGGAAAAGTAAAAGAGTAACAAGAGTGCCAATAATACAGAGGAACTAGCTCCTGACTCAGCCTGCGAAGTCAAGGCTGGCCGGAGAATATTTACATATATATACATAAGTATCCCAAACACCCAAAATACAGAATCAAGTCTCTAGCTCTCCTGTAGCCTCTATGAGGAACAAAATAAATAAGTTTCTTGGAGAGCAAGCTAAGTACATAAGTATATATATACAAACAGAGAACCCAAAATGTCCCAAGGACTACTCCGCTTCAAAGATCAAAACGCCTAGCGAGGAGCCTCTCGACCTGCATCTGAAAACAACAACACAGTATGGGATGAGAACTGGAGGTTCTCAGCATGGTAAAGGTTCCATGCGTATAATAAGTAAGGTCCTAGGAATGCCATAGGCAATTCTAGAACTCCGTTATCACAATTACAGAACTTAACCTCTAAGTAAAAGCCATAAATAAGGTTAGGTGTTCTAAGTACACTATAATCTTTTGTCTTAAACCTAACACCTAACACTCAACCCATTCACCATTCCTCCGTCCCTCCATCTTCCATAAATTCAGCAGAGACAAGCAACCAAACAAATTCACGCACAAGTAATAAGCAGATAGTGCAAATAGCAAGAATAGCAGGTAACAGGACATATATGTTCAATTAGGCAATCCCAGATAATGCATAGCAATCACACAAACAAATACACATGATGCATGCCTGTTCTATAGCTGATGAGGCTCATTTGTCGGTTATCCAGCCAACCCGACAAGTCCGAAAATCTTAGACTATCCCCCGTCGCGCATCCCCATGAGTCTATGCATAGATTTCATATTCATACATCATTCAAACATTCATTCATGAATCACTCAATGGGGGGCTATCCATACCGGGAATTTCTACGTGCCCGGTCACCCTTACGACGTAGGATCAACAGAGTATCGAGATCCAACCTGGAACACGTGGTGACGAGCCATGGTTCTGTTACCCAAGGAAACTCGTATCTCAGATGTCGTCATTCATAAACCATTTAATACTCATAATCATTGTCTAGTCATTTATCAAGCCATGGCATCATTACTTCATTCAATAACCAATTTCCTTTCACATAACTCATCACATTTACCTCTTTCTTCATTCCCAAGTTACCTTAAAATTGTAACTTCTGCTATTTACTAAGCTTACTAGTAGAATCTAAGGTTAACAGGGCAAAAATAGGAGTTTAGGGGTTCAAAACCAAGCTTAAATCTTAAAAACTCAGGTGCTAAAAAACAGGGCGTGTGCGTACGCACACACCTATGTGTGCGCACAGCTCAACAAGAAAGCAAAACGTGTACGTGCGCACACATCACTGGGTGTGCAAGCGCCTCGCCTGTGCTAGTGCCACCAATAGAAGGCCCATCTTGGCGTGTGCGTGCGCACGACTTTATGCAAACTTTATATCGTTTTTAAGCTTTTAAAACCTTCTTCAATTTAGAACAAATCTCTTCTTCATCCAAAATTTGTGGAGCAAGTTATGGACGACCAAAGTTCATAAAAGTTTACTTTTTACCAAAATATACCAAACCCCATTTTTTACTAAAACTTACATTCCCCTTTTACAGACCAGTCACGTTCATGCTCAACATCTCAAAATCATCAACATAACTTACCCTTCACCATCATACAACCATTTTGCATCCTTAGCTCAATCATATTATATTTCTCCAACTTTACACATTTTGTTCACAACCAACACACTAATCCAATTCCACATTTTATCATCATCATAGAATTCCTCACCATTAGCACAACATTATTCATCATAATAATACCAACCAATCCAAATAAACATCATTCACTATCTTAACCATACCATTACTTTACCACAATCATAAACCCTTCATTCAACACCATCATACTAACCTATATACATACATGCATTTGACTCCCATTATCAATTTATTCATCAACATCACAAACACTAAACATTTAACTCATTTATCCATTTCAACTTATCCTATAGTGCTCTAGCCTAAGTTTTCACAAAACCTTATATGTTAAACGCACGAAACCTAAACCATACCTTAGCCGATTCCCGCGTAGTTCTTCCAAGGCAACCCACTAGGAAAGATTGCAAGCTTCAATACCAAAATTTCAGCATCTAGTTTCCAACTCCAAGCTTCCAATTAAGCTTCCAACATTCCCAATTAGCTTCATACCATATATATACACCTCACCTATATCATATCATGAATACCCATACATATACACTTAATTTCCAACACACATAACCAAGAAATCCAATAGGGTTTAAGAGTTTTCACCTGACTAACGGAGAATTGGGACAAGACTCAGTAAGTCCACCAAGTTAATTTGATCCTAAACACCGAAATTACACAAAATTTCAACACAAGCCCAAGAAATTTGAAACTGGAAATGGGAGAATTGAGAAAGAAAATGTGACTTTCTTACCTCAAAATATTATGAGCTTTGTAGAGCTTGACACCGCGGATGCGTGGCCGCAGACGGCTCGTCAATTGGAGTTCCGGATTGAAAGTTACGTAGAATTGAAAATTAAATTGAATTTGGGGTTAGGGTTTGATGGTTTCCCCTTCCTTCAGTGTGTTCTTCATGTTGGAAGGAAATGAAATGAGCTTCAGCTCATTATATATAGTGAATTGGTTGGGCCCACAGGCCCGGTTTGGGTCTGGTTCGACCGGTTCGGCCCAATCTTCGGCCAATTTTTTTTTAAATTGGTGTCAAAATTCTCGTTTTGACAAACTCTATCCTATTTTGATATTAGTTTTGTATTTCTAATTGTTCTAATTAAAATTCGATTTATTGACTAATTATTTACCGATTTTAGCGGGGTTTACAATTTTCTTTTGCAGGTAATATTTATTCACACGAACATGAACAATGAAAATGTTGGAAGGGCCTGTAGCAAACTTTTTGAGCATCTCTAGAAAAACTCCCAATGTAATAGAACTAACAATATTTCTTAGTTTGATATTTTGTATAGGAGTTATTACTTTTGATTTGCAATACTAAAAAATCATATATTATGTTTAATACTTTGAGTTATATAATATTTTGTCTATAGATTATAATTTTGTTATTGTGGAATTTTAATAAAAAAATTATTTGTTTAGTACGATAAAAATAACAGTAAAAACTACATTTTTAAAAGATAAAAAATGTCACTTTTATCCGGTAAAAAGGGCGGTTTGTAGCTGTCATTTTAAACAACATAAAACGCCATTTTAACCCGATAAAAATGACGATTTCAAATGCCGTTTTAACCAATAAAAATGTTACTGTTAGGGTAAAACGACGGTTCAAAAATTCCATTTTAACCAATAAAAACGCCACTTTGTTAGGGTAAAATTGGTGGTTAAAAAAACGCCGTTTATACCCTGGAAATAACGGTAGTTTGAACCGCCGTTTTAACCAACCAAAAACCGCCGTTTTATTTGAAAATAATGGTGGTTTGAACTGCCATTTTAACCTATCTAAAAACCGCCGTTTTAACCCAGGAAATTGTGGCGATTTTCTGAAAACCGCCGTAATAACCAAAATGGCGCCTAGAATTACGTCGCTTTCTAAAATCACCATTCTTGGTAATAATGGCGGTTCAAACCGCTGTAAATACCCAAAAAACTGCCGTTTTAACCAGAATTTTTTGTAGCGTCATACGATTCGTAGTTAAAAATCCTGAATTGTTAGAAGCAATTAATGATTCAGAGGGTGGGAAGATCAAATCCTTTACAATGAGAGAAGCTTTATAAGGTATTCATACCTGAGGGACTCATGTTTTATAATATGCCTGTGTGCTATGCTTGGAGTCGGTATTTGGTAGAACATAGCTCCTGAGCAATTGCTCTTAAGACCGTCTGCTTTGTGCTCCCCGAAAATCTAAACTCCTTTTTTCAATTAATAGATACTAAAAAATAAATATTAATATTCTACAGTAGACATAAAATATTTAGAGTAATAAGCTAAATTTCAAGAAGCCAATTTGCAAATAAAGCAGAATTTTTTCTCTAGAAAATTTACTTAAACCAAATCATAATATGGAACATCTACTAATTATGCATCAGAGCCTTTTCCCTTTGAATCCAGCTCCAACCAGCAAATACCCATGTTTTACTGGCTTAATGCCTTGAGACCTTTCCCTTGCTCTAGTCCATTTTTTGAGGAGAAAGAAAAAATAAATATTGAAGAAGAAGAAAAAAAATTCACAAAAAAAATCCATCTTTGAGCTTTCATGATAAAAGACTAAATAAACAACTATCAAATACACAAAAATCTTAATAAAATAGAAAATATTATTATATATTAATATGAAATCACTGTGATACACAATTAGGATTATCTGCATTTCATCTGCAAGATGCACAAAAGGAATATGTTTTGTAAAAAGTAACATCTAAGTGATTAATATTGCACCAACTACAAAAATAAAATTTTAACACAATAGTATAAAATCAACAAAAAGAAGAAACAACCTAATAAGCATGACACAGATAGCTAGCAATAAAATCCCAAAAGATAAAAAATAGATACTTTATACGCACCGGTAGAAGATTATTTGAAACTGCCGAAAGGAGTGCTGTCATAATCAAGGTAAATCAGCCATTACCACCTTAGCTCCTTTGACAACCCAGCACAATCTTATCCTTCAACCAAAATATAAGTAGGTTAAACTGAATAAAGCTTCAGGTTAGATTGCCAGATACGAAAAGTCTATGAAATTGAGCTAGTTTTAAAGAAAAAGTCGAAAAATGAAGTAGAACCATTCATTTTCTAAATATGCAACTACTTGAAACTCCTTAAACCGTATTCCATTGAATGAGTCCTAATTGCAACAAAAACTTAATCCCCTTTTCGACCATGGCTAACATCAAAGAAGAATTATTATCGCTATTACAAATCTAAAAGTTTGTACTCTTTGTGAACCAACATCATAGTCATGCAAGTATATGTATCACACATATGGCCACATTGGATTGTTAAAATATTTAACTTTCCTTCACTTGCCTGAAAAAAGAAAATAAAGTGAAAGTAAGTAATAAAATAAAAATTCAGTCCAGCAATCAGGCCGATGTACTCTCACACAATGAATTCAAAACGAAATAGTAGATAACAACCAGAATGAGTCTGAGATGCCAAAAACCATCCAAAAATAATAGTAGAATGACACTTTTCATCACACTCAGGCACTAAAACATAGCCTTCAAACAATTATTCGCCTCCACATAAAAAAAAATCTCAATCAGTAGGAAAAGATATGGTACAGAAGTAGCTAAAATTAGGATTTTCAGAGGCAACTAAAAATCTAAATAGCGTATATGGTGTAATTAGAGGATATGGAACGAACCTGCTGCACTCGGTGAACTTAAACAAAACCTGATTAAGCTACTTAAATTTTTTATTTAACTATTTCCTTAAACATAACCAAATCATTAGGCACGGGAACAAAAAGTTGTAAACATTTAGTTTTCAAATAACAAAAAGTTTATATATAATTTATAGATTTAACACACTATACTCTTCTCCAAAGCATAAACTAATTAACTAAACCTCATAATTGTCCAAATACTCGGCAACCATACAAAGGAAACAAATAATAAACAAAAATTGATAGGGATTCTCTTACCCTCACTAATTCAAAATTAACTAATCATTTTTTTCTCATTGGTAATTTTCTTTTCAATCTGACATAGAAATGAACATAAAAAACGGTATACCTTTTTTAAATTCCTCACTTTTAAAGGTAGTAGAACTCTCAATAACCACAGGCTTTAGAGATATTTCAATTGCAGAAATCTTCACATCCTAATTTGATTCTTATTAGCATATATTTTAACATGAAAATATAACAACTAA
The DNA here is from genome assembly GCF_000816755.2 of Arachis ipaensis. NCBI lineage: Eukaryota > Viridiplantae > Streptophyta > Magnoliopsida > Fabales > Fabaceae > Arachis > Arachis ipaensis. Next base: position 10,928,906 of record NC_029792.2, read on the forward strand.
ATTAATAAGAAAAAAGAGAGAGCACAATCCAAAAATAAATCCGAATCAAGCATTGGCCAAATGTCAACAACAGTGAAGAATAATAGTTTCATAATCACACACAACTTCAACATAAAAATCACAAAAATCTATTTACATCAAAATATAACAGTTTGGAACAAAAACTTAATCCCATAAAAGCCTGTAAATTTTGAAAGACATTCAAAGAAACCTTAGAATTAAACAAAGTGAATTCATAATTATGTGAAATACAATAATACCAAGAAAAGACGATGATGATAAACAAAATTAATTTCAGAAATAAAAACCTTACCCACTTTGAATCCGACTGAGATAATGAGAAAGATTCAAGGCAAAGATGCAACACCGCACATAACCTACACCAACGACCAGAGTGGTGGAGTTTCTTCCAAGCATCATAACGGCAGAGAATTTTTTCTAGCGACAGCACATGCGAAAACCAAACTACTTTCACCTTGATGAAAATAAACATTCAGAACAACTCAAACCATCGGAAAAGAAAACACATACCCAAACCCCAAATCAAAGACAACCAAAACACAAACGAAAATCCTAAATCACAGTTGATCTTGCCTTCCATAGATGCATCTGGGTGAAATACCCCCAATGATCGAAAAAATTCTCCAAACTCAATGACACCATTTTTCTTGAGACCAAACAGATAAAAAAAATCTACCAAGGAGAAACAAAAGTGACCATGCATTAGCAGGAGATTAAGACATAAAATAAAGCTAAGCTAACATTATACACTTTCGAACCATAATAGATGATTATCCATTAGAAAATTATCAATAAAATTTTATTTTAGGCTTTATCCATGGAATATATGTACCATCACAGGATTACACAACAGAACCAAAATATATATATAGTAATAATCTTTCTCAATATCTGATTTAATTATAAAGTAATTAAATCCCAAGAGCTGAGAAGATACGCAAACAGAAAAATACCAACTCTTTGCAAAAATTACGAAATAGCACACAGACCAACTAAACTTAAATATTCAACAACTTAAAATTTACATCAAAATGTTATCTTTGCAATTTTCAGATCTCAGATTTGGAAAAATTCAAATGACCAAGAAATTATGATAATCATAAGCTCGAGACCCCCAGGAGATGACTTTAACCCACTGTTATCCATTATCATCTTTAGCACCACTGCTTATCCTCAAAAGAACCGAAAAAATGTCAAAAAGGGGAAAATCAAAATTTAAAGACAAATTAAGATAGGATTGCAATGAAATCGAAATAGGAGAGGAGTAACCAAGATCCAAATTACAGTGAAAAGTATGGCTCCTCACCTGGCGAAACTCCTCGAAACCCTCGCTTGTGACCAGACAGCTATAGAGGAGGAGCCTGGTAAGTGTTGAACCCGTATTTTCCGTAACCGTCACCATCCATCGGACCGAACCCTTCACCAGGGCCGATTGGGAAGAAACCTACAGTCCTACTGGGAGAGCGATATGGCGGAGTTTGGAAGCCATAGCCGCCAGAGTAGAAGTGCGCGGGGCTCTGACAAGAGTTGTGGGGTATGTCATTGGAAAATCAGGGAAGTGAGAGTACAACCTCGAAGAGTGATGGTGGCCATGAGAATCATCGTTGTTGTTGTTTCTGTAGCGGTCTCCTCTGTACCTATCCAGCTTGGCCAATACTAAATTGGAATAATACCCTAACACCAGAAGAGATAGTTAGAGAGAGAGAGAGAGAGAGAGAGAGGATTTTTCATGTGAGATCTAACCTGTTTAGGATTTGTTTCAGGTTTATCGTAGCTGAACTCTTCTTCGGTCGAGGCGTCGCTGTCGCCGCTGCGATTTGCACCGGCCCAGACCAGAGAAACCGCGAGAGGCAGTTAGCCAGAGATCAAGAGAGAGCAGACCAGCGAGAGAGAAGGGAATACCGTAAAATGAAGGAAAGAGAACAAAAAGGAGAAGATGAGTGAGAGAGATTGCTATTATGGAGAAAAGAAGAATAGGAAAGAAAACCATTGGAGCTAGGGTTCAAAGTAATCATGACCTGTGGCACCAAATTCCTAAAAACAGCGTCATGCGAGAGGAAATTTGGATAAGTGTCACATGTACGATCGAATGAGAAGCAAACATGTATACCATTCAAAAGGAGATTTCATAAACGAAAAAAAATTCCAGCTAAAATATGAATCGACGTGAGATACAGAAAAATTTTCAGCTCGAAAATAAAACCACGCGAATTCTATTATTTATAAATATTCTTTTTGGTGGGGTTTAAAATACCTTAGGAGGAGAACTTCATACAGAAACAAAGCCGAAAAACAAAAAACAAAACCGGAAAACTTGAGGTAAAACCTCTCAAATTTTGGGACTCACCTAAGAGAGGTAACTAGATTTCTAGTTGATGATGAACAAACAAGAGATTACCTTAGCTTATCCACTCTAATTTGTAATTAGTTTCTTTTTATTTGTGCATTTCTTCCTTTTTGATGTAGACACTTTCGTATTGATTTCCCATGTCTATTCCATCAAGCTGTAATGCTGACTGCTGAGACTTTATTACTTATTAGTAGTTTTTGTTTTCCTCCCATCAGCGATTACAACACCAAGCAGTATCGCTTTTGCACCAATTTTCTATATTCTTTTATTTAAAATTAAAATGTTTTAGAACATATATAAGTCATATTTCCGAAAGAAAAAAAAAAAAGAGAAATG
>NC_029792.2:10931884-10935076 GCF_000816755.2 Arachis ipaensis
AATAACTGATTATCTTTTTAATTATTACTGATTAATTATTAACCAAACATAATAAATTTTGTGTTGATCCTATAGCATTACTCATGTTAGTTTGAAGGTGTTGTTTGAACATGATATTTTTTTTTTTCTTCCTTTTTTTGCTTCTTTGTGTTTGGGAGAAGTTTTCACGTCAATGAGTGAGTTCAACAACTCAGGAAAACAAAACATTTCTTCAACGATTTTAACCACTCCTTGCCCCCTCCGTTTTTTAGTAAGACGAATTGAGGGTTGGGTTGGAAAAATTATTCCTTTTATTTTGTCGTTCATTCAATAGTTTAATAGAAAAAGGAGAAAAGACTAATAAAATGATACAAGAGTATGGAAGAATAACTTTAAATCTACTGTATATTAGTTTCAACAAAAAAATATAGTTAAATTAACTATTTTAAATATATACCAAAATTAATTATTAAAATTAGTTATCATTATAAAATATATATTAAAATATAAAATATATATTAAAAATAAATTAAATTATACATATCTTTATACATATAAATATATAGTAATTAATTTTGTACCTATACATCATATTTTTGCAATACCATATATAAAATTTGTAGCAAAAGTGAAAATTCTAACCCACCACAATCCATCTTACAACTATAAAGCAAGTGAAAGCATGAGAGAATAATTAATAGCTAAATTGTATATACATATTAATATTTGTCTAGAAGAGAAAGTAAAACTGAAACATAAAGGTGTTATTATAAAATTTTATGTACTATCATATGATCTTACTCATGCATGTGATCCAAAATAGTTAAAGAAAAAAAAAAAAGAAAATGTGCATTAAATACACCAAAGAATAAGGTACATTATTATTTTAAAAAAAATCACCACAAATTTGCCTTGCAGAAAAGAAGACAAAGAAGAAGAAGAAGAAGAAGAAGAATGATAGAATTACAAGAAACACATATACATAGTTCCTCATGATGATGCCATCAAGAAAGAACACGCATGCAAAGCAAAAGAAACCCAAGAACCATGCCAAAACCCACATTATTCTTCATCCCAGCTACACCATTGCTATCATTCTTGCTTTCAGCAGAAGGTGAAGGCGCATCATCGGCGGCAGCACTTGTTGGGGTGGCAGTACCCTTATTAGAACCCTTCTTCTTGGGAGCCGGAGCCGGAGACGGAGAGTTAGCGTCGGCAGAGAATGCCTTGGGCCACAAAACCTTGTCGACTTGGTAAACAGCAAGCGGGAACTGTTGCCTCAGAGCGTTGTTAATTTGGACTTCAACAACGCCGGTGGAAACGTTGACTTGGTTGCCTTGTCCGCCGGTGAAGTTGAGACCCCAAGGAGATTGCGTCCTGACAGGGTTGCTAACGGTTAAGAGATCGCTGAGTGAGTAGTATTTTGGTGCGGAGTGGTAGAGGATGAGCTGGACTTTTTGGTCGTCCGAGAGGCCGTTGAGTGCGCCCGATGGAAGGTTCTGGAAGGCGTTGTCGGTGGGGGCGAAGACGGTGAAGCCTTGAGAGTTGGTTTTGAATTGGTTCTGGATTTGAGAGAGTTGTTGTGTGTCCTTTAGGAGTTTAAGGAGGGTGGTGTATTGGCTGCCTTTCTCCAGGATGGCTGTCAGGTTGAGTTGCCCCGAGGGGGCCGGGGCTGGGGCTTGGGCTTGGGCTTGGGGGTTTAGGAGGAGGAGGATGGGGAGGAGAAGAATGAATGTAGTGGAGGCCATGTTTGTTGTTTGGAAATATATATTAAAATATAAAATATATATTAAAAATAAATTAAATTATACATATCTTTATACATATAAATATATAGTAATTAATTTTGTACCTATACATCATATTTTTGCAATACCATATATAAAATTTGTAGCAAAAGTGAAAATTCTAACCCACCACAATCCATCTTACAACTATAAAGCAAGTGAAAGCATGAGAGAATAATTAATAGCTAAATTGTATATACATATTAATATTTGTCTAGAAGAGAAAGTAAAACTGAAACATAAAGGTGTTATTATAAAATTTTATGTACTATCATATGATCTTACTCATGCATGTGATCCAAAATAGTTAAAGAAAAAAAAAAAAGAAAATGTGCATTAAATACACCAAAGAATAAGGTACATTATTATTTTAAAAAAAATCACCACAAATTTGCCTTGCAGAAAAGAAGACAAAGAAGAAGAAGAAGAAGAAGAAGAATGATAGAATTACAAGAAACACATATACATAGTTCCTCATGATGATGCCATCAAGAAAGAACACGCATGCAAAGCAAAAGAAACCCAAGAACCATGCCAAAACCCACATTATTCTTCATCCCAGCTACACCATTGCTATCATTCTTGCTTTCAGCAGAAGGTGAAGGCGCATCATCGGCGGCAGCACTTGTTGGGGTGGCAGTACCCTTATTAGAACCCTTCTTCTTGGGAGCCGGAGCCGGAGACGGAGAGTTAGCGTCGGCAGAGAATGCCTTGGGCCACAAAACCTTGTCGACTTGGTAAACAGCAAGCGGGAACTGTTGCCTCAGAGCGTTGTTAATTTGGACTTCAACAACGCCGGTGGAAACGTTGACTTGGTTGCCTTGTCCGCCGGTGAAGTTGAGACCCCAAGGAGATTGCGTCCTGACAGGGTTGCTAACGGTTAAGAGATCGCTGAGTGAGTAGTATTTTGGTGCGGAGTGGTAGAGGATGAGCTGGACTTTTTGGTCGTCCGAGAGGCCGTTGAGTGCGCCCGATGGAAGGTTCTGGAAGGCGTTGTCGGTGGGGGCGAAGACGGTGAAGCCTTGAGAGTTGGTTTTGAATTGGTTCTGGATTTGAGAGAGTTGTTGTGTGTCCTTTAGGAGTTTAAGGAGGGTGGTGTATTGGCTGCCTTTCTCCAGGATGGCTGTCAGGTTGAGTTGCCCCGAGGGGGCCGGGGCTGGGGCTTGGGCTTGGGCTTGGGGGTTTAGGAGGAGGAGGATGGGGAGGAGAAGAATGAATGTAGTGGAGGCCATGTTTGTTGTTTGGAAGAAGAGATAGTTAGCGAGTGATGTATGTGGTGTGAAGAAGTGAAGAGTGGCAAGGTGGGGTTTTATTCTTGGAATAGAATGAAGTTTGTCAAGGTTGATGAGACTTATTTGTTGGCATGAGCTGGCTCAAGCCTTGCAAAAATAATTCTTTTTAGACTTGTTACAATATATATATATAT
>NC_029792.2:10935275-10935545 GCF_000816755.2 Arachis ipaensis
GATTTAATCATTATACTTGGAACAAGAACCTAAACATGCAATCAGAATAACTTTGAAGATGATGTGCCGACAACATGAACTTTTCTCTATCTAGAAATAAATTTTAAAATTAGCTACATGTAAAATAAAAAAAAATTAAAATTGTGTGATTCATTTTATATATGTCGAGCGTTATTTGATATTATTAAGGTGATAAATTCCAAATTTATACATAATGCATAAAATATTTTATATATTATTATCTATGAAAAGGTCATCCCACTTCCCACT
>NC_029792.2:10936682-10939641 GCF_000816755.2 Arachis ipaensis
AATCAATTATTTATATAATTTTTCCTTACATTAAAACATGAATAAGTGAAAAGTCGGATTGGATTATCTTATCCCTTCTACAATAGATGAACTCAAATTAAACTACCTTATTAGCCTCTATAGTTTACATTGTCAAGAGAGATGAAGTCAAACCTCTTGGCTTATACAATTTACATTAACTAAAGTTTTCTTATTGTCATTCTGTCTTTGTATATTGAAGATTTTGCACAATGAACAATTAGCCAGGCAGTTGAGGAAAATACATTATATATATATGTATAGTGGGTAGCATATTGCATAAAAAAAATTTTCCTTTATATTTGTACATACACATGCAGGTCTACTTTTTTAAAGTTTGTCTTGAGGATCAAAGTATATATCTTCGTTGTATGATTGTGCCGTTGAGGAAAATACATTATATATATGTACAAGTTGGACAGACAATAGGGGTAAAACCAGTGGGTGGCAGCCTGGCAAATGTAGTCATAACATACATGTGGGATTGTGGGCTCAATATATTAACCATGGTTCTGAAAACCGAACCGGACCGGCCGGTTCAACCGGAAAAACCGGGAACCGGTCACCTAGCCGGTCCGAGTAAGACCAGAAATCGTCTGGCAAAAAACCGGGGGAAAAACCGGTCAAACCGGCGGTTAACCGGTGAACCGGGAGAACCGTCCGGTTTTTTTGCGGTTTTTGGAAGGGAAGTTAAAAGATTAAACGGCATCGTTTTGGCTCTTTTTTTAATTTTTTAAAAAAAAAAGAAAAAAAAAGAAAACGCCTAAACGAAAGGAAGCCCTAAATCCCCTAATCAGTTTCCACCTTCCAGAGATCACCCACGGCCCCAAGCTCCAGAAGGCAGAAACCACCCAAGCACAGTTCACCACCCAGTCACACACAGCCATCAGCCTCTTCGCAGTCGCATACCCACCAGCCCACCACCACCAAACGAGCAGCCACAGCAGCGACGATGTTGACCACCGCAACCACCACCGTCGTTGCCGAGCTCGCCTCCTCCTTGGTCGTCGCCGAGCTCGCCTACTCGTTGGTCGTCGCCGACACCGCGTCCTCGCCGTTACTCGCCTCCTCCTAATCTACTAATCCGGGAAGCCTGCCCCCAAGCCTAGCCTCCACCACCGCCTTGTGCCTCTATTGCCGCTGCGCCATTCGTCGCACCGACCCCTGTTCGCTCTCAGACTCACCAGTCGCAGGCACGCTGTTTCTTCCTCGAGCGTCCGTCGTCTTCCTCTTCCCCTGGAGCTGCTGCATGCCTGCATACAAAGGATTTCTTGATTCTTGTAAGTGAAAATTTTTTCAAATAGGCACCAAAAACTGGTTACAATTTGCTAAAATTCAAATTAGTTTGATATTTTTTACTGTGGTGGGTGGTTTTATCAAACAGGAAGAAATGAATTATATAATATGCACTTGACTTAGTATAGATGCACAATGGGTAATCCCTTGAGGGACATTTATTTATAGACACAATTTTATGTGAAAGATATTGTTGATATTGATTTATCTTGACATGCTTACTTGCCTTTGGATATTGTTAAACAAGCTAAATGTAGAGATTGATAATTTGTTTTCATTATATCAGGAAGGTCATGAGGAAGCTCAAGAAGAGTTGCCTAAGAAAGCAAAAATCTTCTTTAGTACTGCAGTTCAGAACTGGGATGCTGACTTTTATGTGAAAGTTGATGACAGTATTGACATTGATCTGGGTAAAGAGTGTTTATATTTTGATCTCCTTATATAGTGTGTGTGTGTGTGTGTTTTTTTTTTGATAAGCAGTTAACTGTTTTTTTTCCAATATGAAATTATTGACACATTTTTTTATATGTTGACTGGCCTAACAGAGGGATTAATTGACCTTCTTAACCGCCGCCGCGGTCAGGATGGGGCATATATTGGATGCATGAAATCTGGAGAAGTGATATCAGAAGAGTACTTTGTGAATTATGATTTCATATATTTTATTTCATGATAAGTTATCCGTGCCCCTTGCCTGCCTATGGTTATGCTTCTGTTTGTTGTTGGTTCTCCTTCACCAAATGTTAAATATGTAACCAAATACAAGTTGAATCTTGCCAGTTTTGGATTAAGCTTATAAGCATCATTTTGGTTGCTTTTCAGGGGCAAGGCATGGTATGAGCCTGAATGGTGGAAATTTGGGGATGAAAAGTCGTAAGTGATATAACTTTCTATGGAAGTTTTTGTTTATTAAAGGAGAGATTTAAGTAGCAATGGTTACCTTACTGCAATTACCTTGTCATACCTTGTCATTTATGTGCGTTTTGAATATTGTCATTTGAAGTTGTTTATGACCTTTTAATGATAAATTATGTATTGTAGATTTTGTGAAATTGTTAAATTTTGAATTTTATTAATTTCAAAATTATTGAATTTAACTTTTTAAAATTATGTATTCAATTTTTTATAATTTCACTCTATATATTAAACCGGTTCAACCACGGTTCAACCACGGTTGAACCATTGAACCATTGAACCAGTTACTTGACCGGTTTGATGACCGGTCCGGTTCTCGCAACCTTGATATTAACCAATAAATAGTTAATTTGGAATAATTATTATTACCTTTACCTTATTTGTTTCTATATATGAATGTTCTCTAAGTCAATTGTCATAAGTTATAGGTATAAGGTCTGTTTGATTGGCCCATATATGAATATGATGGGTCTGTATATACATGTCCCACACACATTGTTTTGTTCTGTTACCTCGTTGGCGATTATAGATAACACAGCAATACAGATTCTGAGTACTTGAATAGTTGTTGATATAATGTGGTCGCCAAATACTTCATTCTGGTGGTGGTGGATAAGCATAAGCTGTCATTTTCGATCATACTAGACATCACCTGTGTTTGTGTAAATAATGAACAGCCGAGAAATATCTGTCCCAGATAAACACATAGTGGTAGGTCCAATTGCACCTT
>NC_029792.2:10941091-10974976 GCF_000816755.2 Arachis ipaensis
TCGGTAGATTGGATAACCCCCAATGTTAGGTACCCTAATGGATTGGACAACCTCCAATCCTAGATATACAATACACCCACACACTCTTCACATATTTTATCATATTTTTTTTTAATTGCACTCTCTAGGATTTGCACCCTAAACCTTAAGGTGAGAAAGGGGGAGAAATGCCATTAGAGCCAAGGCTCATTGCCCAATTGCACCTTATCTTTCAGCTCTGTTAATACCTGTACTATAACTATATATTCAGCCCACGTTCCTACTAAGCAACGGGTAATCCTCAAATTGGGCCATTTTCAAGTCGGCCCAATAATAGCAAATCAACAATAGCAAATCTAATCCCTGTTGTTTTATTTGAGTAAATTTTTATAATAGTTCCTGTAATTCACACGATTACTCAATTTAATTATTGAAATCGTAATTTTACTATAATAATCTCCCAAACGAAGCCCTGAGCACCATAGTGATTCCTAGTTTCCTTTTCAGTGCCGATTCAGCTCTCGGAGTACTGATATGGCTCTTGTTTGCCACGCCAGAGTGTATAATGACTAGTTGATATGGCTCTTGTTTATCACGCTAGAATGTACAATGACTAATTAACATAGTTAGATTGCAGTTGGACTTAATTTGATCCTTCTGTTATTATATAACCTAATTCATTCCCAATCTTTTCAAAACATTGCCTCCTCCTTCATCTTTTTTTCTTCTTCTTATCACTCTCTGCAACTACAATTACTTGATGTCTCAGATTTATGGTTACATTGAGTCTAGTCATCCCACTTAAGTTCAATTTTTCTTTCTACATATTTTCAACTAGTTTATGTTTAGAATTTTGCCATATTCCTTCGTACATAAACAAAAACAAAGAAAGCGCAGCACGCAAAAGCGGAAAACAAAGATGGTAAAGTTCTTGAAACAAAGTGGTTATCCTACTGTCGATACGTGGGTCGTGAAGCCGTCATCATACGCGCCTTCGACGATAGAACCTGCGACCGCCCCTACGGCCACTGCCTCGTCGTTGGGATCAAGAAGTAACCTTCTAAGGTTGTGAAAAGGGACTTTGCCAAGAAGACGGCAAAGAAGTTGCACACGAAGGCGTTCGTTAAGATGGTTAACTACTAGGACGTGATGCCCACGCGCTACACGCTTGACATGGATTTGAAAGAAGCCATTAAAATGCGTCGCTTCAGTCAAAGGACAAGAAGGTTGTGGCGCTCAAGGGAACCAAGAAGAGGCTCGAGAAGAGGTTCAAGTTTGTCAAAAATCATTGTCTCTTCACCCAGCTCAGATTTTAAGCATTTCAAAAAATAGTGTCGTTTCCATTTTATTTACCTTTGAAAATTTTTTGTGTTGAGTTTATTCAAGATCTGTTTGGATTTTAATAGTTTCAGTTTTGAGATTATATTTTCCAAATGATGTCTTTCATCAAAATCTACATTTTGAATCATATGCTAGTAGATAAATGTGGTTGTTGAATCTAATTTGCCTCAAATATTTAGTTTAATTTAATCAGACAAAAATAACTTAGTAACAAATAGAGTAATTTTGGCCTCCAAATTAAAGAGAAGAAGAAGAATAATTAGATTCATATAATGAGGGATAGACTAAATTGAGTCCAATTGTAATATAGTCATGCTAACTAGTCATTGTATATTCTAGCATAACATTTGTAGAGCACCGAAAAGGAGCTCAGGGACCACTATGATGCTCGGAGCATTAACTGAGATACCGCTATAGTGAAATTGGGATCTCACATATCAAATTAGGTAATTTCGTGAATCTCAGATATCACTTTGTGAATTTACTCGATCTCATTCACATGAGTCGGACTAACAGAAGATACGGGTCACTGAAACTCATATCCGATATGACTTGGGAAACAAATTAAATGTTTTGTCACTACTTAGGTTATCACCATTAAAGTGATAACTAATTCAAACATGATAGTAATTTTTTATTCTATAAATATCATCTACTATTTTATAAATATTTCGAATACTCAGGTATTTTTGTCAATATAATTTTACTTAAATTTGTTAAAATTTTTACTAATTTAAGTATCAAAATCTTTTATAAATACCTTTATTACTGTCCAAGTAAAAATGTAAAAAAAAAAATCATTATTTTAACAAATAATTCAAAAATTTCACACGAAAGCATTTGAACCTCAAGTCCAAATCTAAAATTCAATATGAAAAAAAAATTAATTCTCAAAATTCTACACCTAAGTTATAGTCTCTTTAAGTTATTACTATCCCGATATTTATTTAAACGGACTAATAAACTAACCACTAAACCAACCCAACTTAATTTTACAAAATTTTTTTAACAAATTAATGACTAATTTATCACATATCCAAATTCTATTTAAACGGATCAAATCAATCCAGCTTTTTTAAAAACAGTTGATAGATATTTTGGACCGGATCCAATGAAGTTGGGCTTGTGACGGTTGGCCTAGAGATTGCTGTGAGCCCATTGATTACTAAAAAAATAAAAAAGAAACATAATCACTTAATCGGTATTCGGTAATCATTCTGCTCTGGCTCTTGCTCTTGCTATAGTTGTGGTTGCAGCCTCCTCCTCCATCTGTGGATCGCAACATAATCTCTGTAAATTTTGATTTGTGAAGGCGGTGGATGGCAAAAAACAACAAGTTCACCTCCATCAACTTCAACCACATTTACGACAAAACAACCTCTTCCAACCATCAAACGCCCAAAACCGCCGCCCCTTCTTCTCTCCCCTCCTCCTCCCCTTCCTTCTCCGCTTCATATTCTTCTGTCTCTGCTCCTAACAAACCCCATGGCCGGATCCTCGTCCTGACCCGACCCACACCCAAGCCCATCACTCCACCCACACAACTCCCCTCCAAACAACCCCAACCCACCCCCATCCAAACCGTTCCCGATCAACCACCCTCCGACGCGATATCTCTTCGTCCCCAGGGCCGAACCGGATCCGGCCCGGTTCTATCGGGCCCCAATCTCAAGGACAGGGCGGTGCACGTGGAGTCGCCGCCTCCGCTGATATCTCCGAAGCCCGACAAGTTTGTGCCGCCGCACCTTCGGCCCGGGTACGTGCCGAAGGTGGAGGAGGTGCCGCCTGGGCCGGAGATGGGCCGGGGCAGGGATTTGAACTATAGGAGGGGTGCACATGTCGGGTCGCCGGGCAAGTATGGGGAAGATGGGCGGCCCAAGTCTGGCGGATACGAGAGGATTAGGAGGGCTGGCGGGTCGGATGCCGGGTTGATGGGCCGCCCGAGATCATCCAGTGGGAGTCGACCTAGTTCAAGTGGATGGTACGTTTCTTTTTTTTTTCCACTTTTTAATTTTTAATTTCCCTTCAATAGTTACTGTGCATGTGGATTTTTTTGTGGATTGTTTGGCCAATTATTGTTCCTTTTAATGGCGTTGACATTTTATAGAATTTTTTTCATTTTTTGGTTTTGTGGGTTTGTCGTTTCTTGGATTTTGGTGGAACGTCATAGTGGTAGACTGGTAGGTACTAGGAATCATCAAGCCAATAATACCTTTGGTTGTTTATGTGGATTATGTTTAGAGTAATTGGTTTGGTTGATGTGAATTTTATTAGTAGATGTTAAGTTAATTATCTTCCAATAATAGTAACTTTGGTTGTTAATATGGTTCGAAACTACCTGCTGGTTTTGCTAATTCTGGTGTTGATATGTAATCCGAACCAACTATTTTCTATTTGTACAGAGAAATGAGACCTGTAACGGCTGCCTTAGTTGTGAAAACTTTTTGTAGCTACTAAGTTATTAGTTATGACTTATGAATGTTTGTCGTGGCATGGTTATTTTAGATATTTGCCTAATAAGTTGACTTTTGTACTATCAAGTGGGTTGGCCACTTGCCATATTGTAATGAGCTATATCTTATTTATATGCCTTTATTAGATTGGGCTACATTCAAGTACTTGCTAAAATTTGATCACATTACTTGCTAATTGCTATCAATCATACAACCTTCCATATTGGTAACAAGAAATGTTTTAGGTACTCATTTTGCTTTGCACACCGAGTTAGTACATGCTAATTCTATAATTTGATGGAATGACAAACATGTGTAATGTGTTCTGATTTTAATATAGGTGTTTGCGGTTATGTTTCGAATTATTTTCCTGAGGACGAAGATAAATGCACTTGAAAGGGTTCTTCTCTCTGCCAATTCACTGCATGCATCATATGATGTATCCTTTGTCCCTCTGGAACTGACATCACTTCTCACAACATGAAATAGGTGACTACTCATGTGAAAATGATTAGAATAGTCTTTACTGAAAATAATAGCTAAGATGTGGACACGTATTATGTCAAACAGTTTAATTAACCATATCAAATCATCTAATAGCTTTCGGATGTTATCTTCAGATGAAGATTATTTTAACCATTTTCATGTGAGTAGTTGGGAAAATCTCAAATCAATGAAAAACAATACCTGACCATGTGGTAGCTTTTCAACACATATCTTCGGAGTTTATAACTAGATTTGTTTGTGCTAAGGAAGAGGCCTTAACACCCAAGTTATTCATTTTGTTGGTGTGAATTTGGCCCTTTCTTAACACCTCCCAATAGATTGTAGTATCAGCATACATATGTATTTGTTTTTCTTTCCAGCTAAACTGTTTAAAGGGCATGTTTTTATACTTTGATCATATGTTGTTTGAGAGGAGATTCAATCGTTGATTTTGCTTGTAGCAATTTGTTTCTTAACTGTTTTCAGCCAAGGCTATTTGGTAGTTGTCCCGTTGTGTGACCTACTTATATTCCTAAAAATCTTCTAATTATGGCCAAAGATCATGCGTACATAATATTGTAGTATTGTTGAAATTCATGGAAACTATTTTAACATAATAGAATAAAAAAAATGTGTCGGGTAGTAAATTAGTGGTTATTTGTTTTACAAAATATCATCCTAATCCTTATATTTTAAATTTCACGAAGATTTTAAAATTCAGTTATAAATAGATGACAATTTATTTGAAATTAAATATAAGTCAATTATAATGGTGAAATATATTAGCAAATTTTTAAGAGTTTATTCTTAACATGTCAAATGTGCAATATAATTTTAATCAAGCTATATTTTTTCTCAATCCTAATTAACTAAGGGTATGTTCGCTCTAGGTTTTTCCCCCTTCGGTTTTTTGTATGCAACGAAGGTACTAGGTGTTAGCTAGTGCAACGAAACACACGGCGCGAAGCAAGTAGAGGGGTGTACATGGCCCAGTAACCCAGCTTCACTTGGACCATATACACCCTAAAGGGACTAAAAAGATATATATGTTTTAAATTAATTTTAATATTATGTTATATTAATTATAAATTTATTGTTTTGTTTGTAATCACACTTGTTGAATTAGAAAATAGATCAAAGAAGCATGAAATTAGAATTTATGGACAAATTCAAATTCAAATATGGATATCGACTTTTCGGTAATAAGTATGTTTTTTTCTTCTTTATAAATAAGTACATCATAATTTTTTGACATAAAGTTTATCAAGACCCGGATTTCACCGGTTTAGACCCGGTTTTATTGTGACCTGAAAGTAGTAAGATTTCACTGAATCTAGAGCCGGATAAGAATCTCAAAAATAGACCTAATCATTATTTAGGATCGAATCCAGGTCAAGATGAACCCGACTTCACCCAACCCATATACATCCCTAGAACTTCTAGTGGAAATGAAAATTGACCACGGGTCTTGCACAAAATAAACTGAACCTACACAGCAGTTCATTAATTAATTAATAATTTTTCTCCATATATAAGCTATTTTACCATACAAGTCCATACAAGTCATTTTTCCCTAAATCACCCTCACGCGCGCGTCTTACACACGCACATTTCAAGTGCCTCTTAATTTAACAGATTTCAATCAACACGCGAATATATAACTTCATTTTTCAAAAGAATTTTTCGTTTCTTTTTTCGAATTTCGCCTACGTTTTTCTTCCTTCGTTTTTGTCTGTTCTCTCTGCGTTCTCTTTCGTTGTTTCCGTGCGTTTCTACCTGTGTTCTCTTTCTTCGTTTTTTTCGATTTACTTTGTTCTCTACGTTCGTTTTTTAAATCAAGCTCTGAAATCCTTCTGAAGATAATGAATTATTCAAGTTCAGATTGTCAGTTGAACCAGAGCGAAGTGAATTATTGTTTTGAATCGAATGAAGTGCCTGAGGTGTGGTTGAATTCCAGTTAATATTTTCGTTAGTAGTTTATAATTATCTAGGAGAATAATGTTGTGAACCTTGCTTGTGAAAATTGTTGTTCATTGTTGATTGTTTGAATTGAATATAATGTAGTTGTCTGATGAATTTGTCCATTGCAGTCCATTTTATATCAGACTTTTTTGGGATAAATCAGACATATTTGGGTGTAATAAGGGAGATTTCGGTGTATTTACAGGTTCTGACTTTTCAACTGAATGAGGGTGAATTGTATTATTGTTTTGAATCGAATCAAGTAGTGAGGTGTGGTTTGAATCTAGACAATATAGTTTGTTTATAGTTTAAGATTTTACAGTTGAATTATTTTAGTTTCTGTTTGATGCTTATTCAATAGTTGTTGTTGCATTCTATAGTTTATCCTAGCTTTTAATATAGTGCATTATGGACTATTTTGGGTGTATTTTGCCGTTTCTGTGTGATGTTGATGAGGAGTTTGTTCCAAAGGTTGGGATGACTTTTAACACGCTTGAAGATGCTGCAAAATTCTACAAAGATTATTCGAAAGCTGCAGTTTTTTCTACAAAAGTTCGGAGCACAAATAAGAAGGGTAATGAAATTAAGAACCAATTGATTACATGTAGCAGAGAGGGGAAATGGAAATCGAAAATATTTCCGACCGAGAAGACAAATCCCTCAGCTGGTTTAAATTGTCCTGCAAGAATTTATATACACATATTGAAGGACATTGATGTTTGGATCATTTCGAAGGTCGTGTTGCATCATTCACATCCCTGTTGTCTAAATCAAGCAGAGATGCTTAAACAGCACAGGGAACTAAGCATGTCCGTGCATCGTACAATAAAGAATAACGAGAAAGCCAGAATCAGACCAAGTAAAACATACCAATCATTTTTCACAACAACCGGGGGTCACCGCGAGTTAAATTTTATCGAAAAAGACGTGAGAAATTACATCATGAGAGAAGTGCGGAATGTTTCGAAACTAGAGGATGCAAAAGAATTTGGAAAATACTTATTAAGAATGAAAGAGAAGAATCAAAAAAATTTTTTCGAGCTCGAACTCGATGTCGATCAGTCGATTAAGATTGCCTTTTGGGTGGATCAAGGAGCAGGGCTTCTTGTGAGTATTTTGGAGATGTATTTCATTCGATACCACATACAATACAAACAAGTAATATTCAGTTTCGGTTTATGCTGTTCAGGTAATGTTGTTTTTTAAATCTGCAACAGAGGTGTACATTGCTTGTTTTTGGGTTTAGAGAGATATTATTTCGGCAAATTTAACTATTCTTTTCTGTTTCGTCATATTCAGGCATAATCTGGTTTTTGGTTCTTTTGTCGAGGTGAATCACCACGGTCAGTCAACACTTCTCGGATGTGCTTTGATGAAAAACGAGGATACTCAATCATTCAAATGGTTATTCGAATATTGGCTTTGTTGCATGGGAGGAAATACTCCAAAAGGCATTCTCACCGATCAATGTGCATCGATGCAAAGGACTATCGAGGCTTATATGCCAACATCAATTCACTGGTGGTGTATTTGACACATCATGAAGATGATTCCAAGCAAATTAAACGGCTACAAGAGACACTAAGTAGTCGAACAAGAGATGAGCCATGTTGTTTGGAACTCTCTTACGAAAGAATCATTCGATAGGAATTGGAATGATTTTTTGATGAAGTACGGTCTTGGGGATAACAAGTGGCTTTCATGTAATCTTGTTTTTTAAATCTGCAGCAAAGGTGTACACTGTATGTTTTTGGGTGTATCTTAGTTCTGATTTAGGTATTTTTTGTAGAGCTTTTCGAAGACCATCATTTATGGATTCCAGTTTATTTCGATCACCACTTCTAGGTCGGGATGAGAAGCACACAAAGGAGCGAGAGCATGCACACTTTTTTTAACAAGTTCATTATATCTAATTCGTCAAACATTACGACAATTGCCTAGGAAGCAGGGAACAAAGAGAGAGAGAATCGAATGCTGCAGATTTTTATACTATCATACCGTGTGCAATAAAATCCTCAATAGAAGCTCAGTTTCAATACGTGTATACTCACGAGAAGTTTAAGGAAGTCCAAGCACAATTCAGAAAAAATGTGAATTGCATCACAAGATCAAAGCACTCCGCTTTAGGCTATACGGTATACGAAGTTGTAGAACAAGTTTTCAAATCAATATTCAACAAGTTTGCAGTTACATACAACACGGTAGCAGCTGAAGTTAAATGCCAATACTTATTATTCGAGTCGATAGGGATATTATGCCGTCACGCTCTAAACATATTAAGCTTTGAATGAGTAAACAAAGTGTCACCGAGATAAATATTGGAACGATGGAGCAAGAACGTAAAGAGGAGACACAGACACATCAAGAGCAGCCACGGAGAGCCTCTGTTGGAGCCAATAAGCAAGAGATTTTGACGAATTGGTGTTTCGTTTGCAGAATATATGTGAATTTACATCAGAATCTGAGGAGCTCACTATGATTTTGCACCGGGCTTACATAATGTCATGGTTGAAATGCAAGAACACAAAGCCAA
Source organism: Arachis ipaensis (assembly GCF_000816755.2). Classification (NCBI taxonomy): domain Eukaryota; kingdom Viridiplantae; phylum Streptophyta; class Magnoliopsida; order Fabales; family Fabaceae; genus Arachis; species Arachis ipaensis. The sequence continues at coordinate 10,949,846 of NC_029792.2, forward strand.
AAGCAAGGGGACATGTTCGTTGTCTCACGAAGATGCTAACTTAGAAATTATTAACGAGCTTCAAAGCCCTCCATGGGTGAGAACAAGAGGACGTCCCAAAAATAGACTAAGTTCAAAGATAGAAAAACAGATTGCAAATGCTTCAAAGAAAAAGAAAACGAAAGCTCTAAGCGAGGTAAAAGTGATATTCTTTAAACAGGGGGTAATTGAATTTATTTTTGTTAATAGTTTTACTAATACATGAGTTTATTTTTTCGCAGTTGAACCTTTTTTATGGCGGATTCGTGGTGCAATCAAATTCCAACCAATATCGTGGACATGTTATGAATTATCAGTTCAGAGATTTAGTAGCACAGGACAAGTTTTGGAGTGTAGTGTGACACTATTGGGGTGTATCGATGAACATTTTTTGGTGTATTCTGCATGCTCTTATTTTTTACATTTTCTTTTATATATATATATATATATATATATATATATATATATATATATATATATATATATATATATATATATATATATATATAAAAGAAAATGTAAAAAATAAGAGCATGCAGAATACACCAAAAAATGTTCATCGATACACCCCAATAGTGTGAGATGCTGCTGTTTGTGTTGGAAATTAGTGTCTTGAAGGGATTTGTTTGTTTTAAATTTATAATACATATACAATTCAATACCTAAGGAAGGTAACAATTCAAATTTCTGAATTGTCATAACTCCTGGTTAGATTTTAAAGAGAAATGTGTAAGCACGCAATAAGGTGTATTCCCGGTATTTTTGGGTGTATTATAAAAGGAATTCGGCGTATTAGTATATTTAATCTTTGTTTCCCTTGATTTTTTTGAACATGTAATTAACACCTTTTGAATACAACACAGACAGCTCCATAGAAGTTTATTTATGCAAACAAAATTTATAATAAGGTTGGATTAGATATTCACGAACTATACAATATTCAAACACAGTAAACTAATCATTGTCAATATCATCTGAACCTAATTGACAATATGGACTCAACAATGCTGCAGACGGCTTAGACAATCTGATTGCTTCGCTTTCTCGAATGGCTCTATCTCTTTCTTGATTCATCTCATGAAACAGAATCCGCAAAGCGTATTCAACTCTGTAATGGTCCACCTCCACCTACAGTTTAAAGAAATTTCTTTTCATTAAACTCTTTTAATTTAGCAAAATAATACATAGTTATATATTTTTAAACATAATTACCTGCGTCCAATTCTCCCAGTCATATTTGCCATTTTTAATGTTTTCCGGTTCAAGTATCTCGAGCCATTTCATTACATAAACCGCACAGTCGAAGATAAAAACAAAAACAAAACCAAAATAAAATAGGACAGTAAGAGAAAAGACAAAATTTCTCAGAGAGAAAGATGTATACCTCGTTTTCTGGCCCGCAATGTTGACATATGGCGATTCAATTTAATCATCCCTTTTAACGGGCAAATACCCTCATTCTAGAAATCACATAGCCCTAAAAACAAAAACAAAAAAAACAAACAAAATATAAGAAAGACTACATTTAAAACGTGATTACACCCAAATGATCCAATAATACACTTTATATTAAACAGCACTACACCCAATTCCTATATTGCTAACAACAGATAGAAACCAAGAAATTTATAGAGAAAACAAAATCAACTTACAACAAATCTATTAAGTTTCATTCTTTCTTTCGAGGGACAAGTTTTGTGATACGGGTCGATGACATGAAATTTTCTCTTTTTAACATCTATCATCCATATCCACCAATATTTTCCATAGCAAACCGGGGCAAATATCTGAAGTTTGGCCAGACAGAATAATTTTTTAGTTTAATTGGCACCTAACGAAAGAATTGTGATAAGAAGTTTTAGAAACAAAAACGTACATATGGATGGGATGACAATTTTTTCATATCCAAATAAGAGATGTACATTTTGTAGTCTTGAATATCGAAGGGCTTTTTATTTTTTAAATGTAAGAACTCGCCACCGCCATGATTCCAAAGCCATATTCTGCAGAATTTGTATAACACCGAAAGAAATAGTTACTACACACAATACATTACATAAATACACCGAAATTTGAGCTTAATACACCTTACCACAATATCAAGGGGCAGGCAATAAACTTATTATTCAAATCTTTTGATTCTTGTTTCGTTAAGAATTAGACACATTGCAATCACAATCTAGAAAAATAAAATACCCAAATTAATTATATCAATATTGCAATCACAACTCATAATTAAATCATTAATCTTATTCTAAAATTACCTCAGCTTCAATATGTGTATCAGCTTTTAAAGATGCAAAATGGATTTTTGAGATCTCCATCGATTGTTGAGCATTGAGGATGCACATTGTCTCCCACTCATTAATGCTTCCATCTTTATAGGTCTTTATATTAGTGGTCCAGAGGAAGCACTTTTCTTTGAGGTCGCCTGACACCTCACTCCTCCTCGCAAGAGTTTCAAACTTTTGGAGCGAGGGACTTCTATCCTCTGCAAAATTCAAGGCTGCCGCAAACGTTTGCAACTTGTTCCACCAGTTCCTCTAAGTCTTCAACCAGAATCGGGCTCTCTTGACTCTTTCTCTTTTCAGACGCCGATCGCCCCTCCTAATTCAGTGTCTCTTCTTGACTCGAATCAGTAAAGCCAAGGCTGAATGATGGCGTAGGAAATTTTTTCGGTACAAAGGATACTGCCCTGGCCATCATCATCAATGCAGCAGTGGCTTGAGGGGCTGGTTGACTGCATGTTGACGTACAAAATACTATAAGAATAAGAATAGACGATGATATCAAAAGAGAGTTATATTGTGTTAAACTTACATTTTAGAAGGAGCTGCTGGTTCTGTGGGTGTGCCATTAGCAGCTTGATGGGGTTGTGGAGTGCTGCACGACTAAAGAAAATGTTTTAAATTAGAAAAAAAATTAATTCCACCTCAATTCACAAGAGATACACCCAAATAAAAACCAAATACACCTCTATATAAAAGACATGTAACCAAATATTATTCCTTACCCCTTAATTGTTTCTTCTCTAATTTTTTCGCTCGGAGACTTTGGAGGGGTTGGTTCATTCTACAGAGAGCTTGATGCTCTCGTCTCTAACGGAGGTAGACATATTTAAAGCAGAACTCTAACCAAGACAACAATAAAAAGTTAATAAACTCTCTTAAAATAGAAGATTAGAAGGTTGAAATTTAGTTGAAAAACTCACATCTCGAGTGGTTCAGATTGCGAATATGTCTCTTTCCGAACAACAATCATTTTTTGGTGAGCCGGGTCATTAAATGATTCTTCTTCTACACCCAACTTGAAATCCACCGAAATCATGTCAGAATACACCTCAAGCATTGAATAGAAACACAACCTCTTTTGTTAAGCCAGGTCATTGAATGATTCTTCTTCTACACCCAACCTGAAATTCACAAAAATCATGTCAGAATACACCTCAAGCATTGAATAAAAACACAGCCTCTGTTTTATGAGAACTTACATAGTTGCAGATTTTTCTTTTTTTTCCTGTTTTTTTTTCTTGAATAAAACATTAAAGGATTTTTTTTCTAAAAAAATATATACAGAATCAGAAGCAGAAGATGGTAACACAAGAATTAAGCAAATGGAAATAGAAACAAAAATTACATGCTATCACTTGGTTTGTTTACACTGCTTTGATCCGTCTGTGTTTGAAACATAGGATCATTTTCACTTTCCAGGTTCACCTCTGACATTCTAAGGACAAAATAAACATCATTCAGTAAAAGTAGACTATTTAATTACATCAGGATCTACGAAATTTTATCAAATAAAGGATCTTACGTTTCAGAGAAATCATAGTGAGCTTCTGTCGAGGGGAGCCTAGCTTCCGGTATGTTTGCCCTTTTTTCCTGCATCCTGGAAAAGCAAAAACAATCATCAGCAACAAAAACACCTTAAAATTGGCAATCTACACCCAAATTCAACATACTCTTGTGCAGCCTTTTCATTTGTTTTTTTCTTTTTTTGATTCACTAAAAATTGTTGTATTTCTTCAGTTCTGACAGTACATACAAAAGAATAAGTTAACAAATAAAATTTTGATGAAAAAGAGTAAGATAGCTTTACAATGTATCTTACAGATCATCGAATTCAGTTTCAGATGATGAATCCTCAACAAAGTACTTTCTTTTTCTGGATTGCGTCCTGGAAATCAAAGAAGTATCAATCACACAAACACAACAAAATTAATGATAAAATACCCCCGAAAGCAATGCATACTTTTTGGTGGAGTCTGTACTTTTTTCTTCGATTTTTATTTTATTATTGGCTCCGATTCTTCACTTCTGACAATAAATGAGAAACACTCTGTTACTACATAAAATTTTGATATAAACAGAAACATAGGAATGCAATGACAATTTCAGAATCTTACTCATAATCAGATCCACTTTCGTTTTCCGAAGAGCAATCCTCTACAGTCTGCTTCTTCTTTTTTGATATCATTCTGGACAGCAAACAATCATTAGCAAAAAATACCGTAAAAAGACAAAATACACCCAACAATATTACTTACTTTTTTGCTATTCTGGTTGGTTGTTTTCTTGTTTTTGTTGGTTCCTCTAAGTCTTGTTCAGACTCAGAGGAAATAGAAACATCACTCTCCGATGAAATGTCCCTTTTTTGTCTTTTTCTTTTTTTTCCCTCTTTTCTTCCTTTTTCATTGTCTTCAATTTCTTTTTCAGTTCCTCCCTCTTGACGATGCCCTAAAACAGTTAAAATATTAATGTACACCATGTACATAAAACAAATACACCCAAATTAGAGAAAGGATTCTGTTCAGTTACCATATGACCCTCAATTTCAGATTTGATTCTTTGAAGCAGTAACTTCCTATTCCAATGCCTCATCCAGGACGGTCTAGGGATTGCATCTGCATTCTTGTTTTTGTGTTTTGTTTCATGAAAGTATACAATCATCAAGGCATAGAGGCAGCCATCAATAGATTTTTTCTTTTTCAAGTGGTGCTCGCTTGTGCCCTTGATGATGAATTCGAGGACATAGCCACCCTAGTTCCACTCCCTTATGTTGTCCAGGCAAAAAATTAGAGGCATGTGGACCGGAGAAATTTTGTTTATCATTGTCGACAACAAGAACGCCATTTGAATATAAAGGATGAAAACCCTTTTAAACATAAGGCAATCTTCATCAGTGTCAACACCAATATCCATCATCTCATCCGTCAGATTCTTCAATGTTTTGCCCTGGAACCTTCTAAAAACTTCTTTTTCCTCCTTAGATAACTTTAAATTAACTTTTTCTGGAAATAGGTCCCCTACAGAAGCAGCAAAACAAGATCACCAATTACACTCTAATTCACTTAAAATACATCCAAATACCAACCATATACACCTCAATTTATTTTTTTATTACATGAGATAATATGAGTTCAGAATAATAGATTACAAAGAATGCAAGTATAAAGGTTTTGTGCAATCATTTACCAGATGCATTCAAGCGAAGTGCAACTCCTATTTTTTTGGGGTTGATGGTCAATTCATCGTACCGGGTGTCCAATTTGTTTATTACCACATTGAAGCTATATGCCAACTGCTTCAAGAGTTTATGTGGCAGATTTATCGGTGGGATGTGCATCAAACCATCAAATCCGAATTCCCAGACGATGACTTTCTTTTCTTCTCTCATGTGTTGGAACTTTTTATTCAATAGTCTTGTTGAGCATCTCAAATCTTTGGTTTGCTGTAAAGAAACGAAACGAAAATCATTTAAATAAGCTATATTTATACAAAGAAAAATTGAGTTAGTCTAAGATATATGTGTGCTTACATTGTATTTTTTTTTCCACCAGGGTTCTTGCTTGCCATTTTTACTGTAAGGAATAAATTAAAATATTGTTAATCGATAAAAAAACATCAACAGTTACATTCGAGTTTGATTGATATACACCCAAATACCAGCCATATACACCCAAATACCAGTCACATATACCTCTATTATTTTTTGAATTACATGACATTATATTAGTTCAAAATTATATTCAAAATTATATTCAAGTCAACCAAACCTGCATAAAATGACACCAAAAGCACAAGACAATACTCTGTTTCTAGTTACACTAGGTATAGAACAATAGCACCAATTACACTCCAATTCGATTGATATACACCCAAATATCAGTCATATACACCCAAATACCAATCACATACACCTCTATTATTTTTTGGGTTACATGACATTATATGATTTCAAAATGATATTCAAGTCAACCAAATATGCATAAAATGACACCAGAACCACAAGTACAAATTCAAGAACAACAACACCAGTTACAGTTGAATTTACTTGAAATACAGTGAAAGTTTCTATTTATACAAACTCAGTTCCAAACATGTAAACATGCACAAAAACACATTAAAATATACATTAAACAAAACGTAAAACAGTTATCACCTATTAAACAGTTTGACGAGAATGGTAATATCTATTTTCAACCAAGAACACATAATGAATCTACTTAACAAACAGGAATACGACGATATAGTGTTTCGCATTCGAAATGAGAAACAAAAAGTGAAAAACCTCGAAGATTAGTGAAACAATACCTTAAATAATCTTTCGGTTTTTTTTATGGAGATTTTGAAGTTTCTTGTTGATTTCCTTGAGCGTTGGCGACGATTTTGACAATTTTTCAGAGTTTTCGGACGTGGTTTGAATCTTGACGGTTGTGGTTTTGATCGAGGAAGAAGAAGAAGCATCTTTTATAATGGTGACTTTGTGAGTGAGCGTGCTATGAAAACTGTTGAGTAGCGCACGTGTTTACACGTTCGTACCGGTAATTCTCATTTTTATTGAGTTTGGCTTAACTTGTATGACTTGTAAACGAAAAAAATTGTATTTGTAACACGTCTGAATTAATTAGAATCAAAAGATAAAAATTAGTAGCTTCCAAAATGCTGTTTCCTGGTAACATGTTAAAGATAAATTCTCTTATTAAAGGCCCATTAAATTATATGTAGTGGACAGAGATTTATTTCGCTTTTTAATTTACATATAGAACCATCGAAGGTGTAGTGCGCTGATATGGGGGAGGGGAGTGCTATACAGAATGGTGGTGTCAGGGGGAATAATTCGGACCCTCCGAGTGCGAGTCACAAGACGCACGGTCCGAGTAGCGTGTAGTCTGTTGAGGCCACTGCCCAACTCGGACCCTCCAAGTTGCATAGCGTTACGGACCGTCCGATTTCTACTCAAACCAATCGCACGGTCCGAGTTCAGTCAAGCACTGAACACGCGTCGCTCTCTGCTTTATCCCCGAACGGTGCCCCTTTTTGAAGAAACAAACAACTTTAACCCTCCCTCACCATCCGAAAACCAAAGCCATCACTCACACTTCACTCTCACACCTTCTTCTTCCTTTCTGAAGCTGAGCTTTGCATGGTGGAGGAGAAGAAATAATGCCCAAAAAATATAAAGTTAAAGATGTTGATCGATCTGAGCTTCATATTATTCATTATCTCAGTGATCCTGATTATGTAAGTTTTTTTCAATTATTTTTAAATTTTACAAATTTTTTTATATTTATAATTATTAATATTAAGAATTTAATTTTTATAATTGTTGTTAGAAATGCAGTTGAAAAATATAAAAATAGATGAATTATGAATAATTTTTCAATATTTGTTAGATTTTTCTAAATTTTTTTATGTTAATGTTATTGTTATTGTTATTGTGAGTGAGAAAATGTTAATGTTGAATAATTAATAGGATTATTTTAATTAAGCCATGCTAGATTTTTTATTATGACAATGTTTATAGTTTTTAGAATATGAATGTTAAAATTTTGTAGAATACGAATGATGGCATATACTGATTGTTAATATTTTTTATTATTGAGGAGAAAATGTTTAACAAATGTGTAATTAGTATTAGATACTATTTAAGATGTTGTAATATTGTTGAGAATTTTCATTAAGAATAAATGTATTGGTAATGAATTTTATTTGTAATTATGAATAATTTTAAGGATTAATTAAATAATTTTAGAAGTTAAAAGAATTAGTTATATAAGGAATTAGTGAAATGATTGATGATGGGAAGTTAGTAATTGATAATTATAATATGACTAGTAATTTGTTATGTTTTTTTGTAGAAATTAAGAATGTTGACATGTAACCACCCAGTTCCTCTGGATCGGTACAACGATAAGGTGGAGGAGCATTTATGAATTACCGGGTTCTATCATGTGTCTCAGATTGGGATAGTTCAGTGTCAGAAAGCATTGGTAAATGCTCTAATCGAACGTTGGCACCCAGACACACACACGTTTCACCTTCCCATTGGTGAATGTTCCGTGATTCTTGAAGATGTGGCTCTAATACTTGGTCTTCCCACAGATGGTCTTCCAGTCACAGGGATGACAATGAGTAGTTTTGAAGCCATGGAGGCGGAGTGTTTGCTTCAATTTGGGGTTGCACCTCGTAAGGAGGACTGTAGATCAAGCTGCATAAAACTGACATGGTTGCGGAATCTAAAAGAGAATTTAGAATTGACTGACGAAATCAGTATACAGAGGTATGTGAGGTGTCATATTATGTTGCTGAACTTATTGATGTACTAGCCATCTGGATTATGTAATATTGTCTCATAATTGCCTAATATGCTAGATTAGATATTTTTCTATTAATGTATTAACCATTGTATTATATAATGCTACAGATATGTTATAATACTAGATTGTCATTAATTACTAGGTATGTGAGGTGTCACATTATGTTGCTGATTGGGACGATACTGTTTGGGGATAAGTCTGGGGCAGGTGTGCACTGGAAATTTCTACCCTTGCTTCGTGATTTTGTCAATATTGGACAGTTTAGTTGGGGTTCGGCATGCCTAGCACACCTTTACAGGGCGCTATGCAGGGCATCTCGTTATAACTGTAAGGAAATAGATGGTCCACTAACACTTCTGCTCGATTGGGCTTGGATCCGATTGCCCTATATATCGCCGTTTCCTAGAGAACCCCGCAGTTTTCCACTAGCAAACAGGTAATATTATGTTACAATCTATCCGTTTCTTGATATTTAAGATTCAGTTGAGCTAATTGAGGACATCGTATTAGGTAGCTTAACTGGGAGCGTGGTGACCAACGATATAGATTTCTGAAGCTAGCTCACTTTAGGAAGGCCTTTGATGAACTTCAGGAAGGCCAGGTGTGTTTTAATTAAAGAAGTATTAGTTTTGGGAATATTGGGCTTCGACAAAACTATCAGTCATTGTTATTGTTATTTGAATTGTGGGTTGTAATCATGAGTTTCCTTTATTTGTCCAGTTTGCCTGGGTTGCCTATGCTGTGGATCGTGTGGATCCGAACATAATTCCTCCTGAAATCTACATGCAATCGGTTGTCTGGAGCGCCACAGTACCATTGATGTCATTTGAATGTATCGAGTGGCATGCCACCGATAGGGTCAGGCGACAGTTTGGTTTCGTTCAGGGAGTACCTACTCAGGAATAGAGTTTGGATAAGGCGCATGGAGAGGTTCTGACTGGACCTAAAAACCTTAACTGGGCCATGACACCGACTCATTCAATTTGGGTGATGCATTGGACAAACAGGTATCACTACGTGCAGGGAATTCGGTCCACCTGGAACTCACCACAGTCACATCGAAGGCTACGTAGATCAACTGCAAACTCCAGTCCACTTGGCATCTCACGAACCTCAAATACCTCATTCTGGCGGTCAAAACAACTAACTTGGATGTTTCCTGATGCAAGTTGGTTTGCATGCAACTTCGATGTCACTATCTCAGAAAACACATGGCCAACATTGATCCGAGCTTCCGCCTCTGCTCTTTTACGGGTGAACAACTCATTTAGCCTGTAGAATGTTGCCTTCACAAGAGCAGTAATAGGAAGATTGCGTGCACCCTTCAAAACTGAGTTGATGCACTCCACTAGATTCGTCGTCATGTGACCCCATCGGTACCCGCCATCAAAGGCCAATGCGTACTGTTCGCGAGGAATTCGGTTTAACTAGTTTGTGTACGCCTCTCCGCGGTCCCTTAACCCCTGGTAACGCACTTCGTACTCCCGCACTGTCCTGGAATATCCTAGCAGATCAAAGCATATAGAAAGCAAAGTAATTGAGTTCAATAGATTTATTTAAGGCAATTCTATTAATAATTTGATTAAATTTAGTAAACGTTTACCGATGTTAACGGCCAATTTTTGTAGGTGCGGTGCCTTGAACTTTCTCATAAAATTGGACTCTATATGCCTGATGCAAAACATATGAAAAGCTCTAGGAGGTGACCAAGCTCCGTTACTACGTTCCACAGCTTTATTGATGGACTCGTGCCTGTCAGATATTAGACCCACTCCATCCCGAGTAACAACATGTTGACGGAGGTTACTAAGGAAAAAATGCCATGCCTCAGAAGTCTCTCCCTCAACAATAGCAAACGCAATCGGGACGATATTGTTGTTGCCATCCTGTGAAACTGTCACAAGCAGACAACCCTTATACTTTCCGTACAAGTGAGTCCCATCCACCTGGACAATTGGCTTACAATGTCTGAATGCCCTAATACAAGGGTAATAACTCCAAAATATACGATGCAGTACCCGAATGTCACCCACCAAGTCATCGCCTTGATATGCAGGCATAGTCTCAAAATGGACAACAGCTGATGACTCCTTGTGACACATGGCCTCAAACCATATAGGCAACGCTTCATACGATGCTTCCCAACCTCCAAATATTTTTTCTACTGCCCTCTGCTTAGCCAACCATGCTTTCCGGTAACTAACGGTGTTGTTGAATTTCGATTGCACTTCTGCTATAACCGATTTTACCTTTAAGGAGGGGTCAGCTTCAACCAGTGGCTTTATTGCTTCTGCAATTGTGATAGAGTCCAGCTTCGAATGATCCTGTGAAATGGTGGCTGTAGTACATGTGTGGCTACCATTATACCTCCTTATAACCCAACAGTACTTCGTGCTGATCAAGCTAACCCTGATAAGCCAATCACACCCTGACCCATACTGTGTACACTTGGCATAAAATGTCAACGGCTCAGACTCATATACCCGGTAGTCTATGCTTCGTCGTATGGTATACTCTTTTACCGCCTTAATAACAGCTTCTCTGGAACTGAACTCCATCCCAACGGCAAATTCACCATCTGCGACGATAGGAATTTCTGCTGGGACAAATGCCATAAGATAAATCTCATTAATACGCAGATATTTCAAAACCGATTCTAAAGGTAAATCAAATTTTACTGCATCCAGTATGCTATAAATCAAAACCTTCAACATGTTATGATGTCACGCTAAACAAAATAAGCACATCAACAGCAAATATAAAAAACCGGACCGGCCGGATCGACCGGAAAACCAACCGAACCGCACCGGTCCTGTCCAGTTCATGGCATTTGAACCGTACAATAGATCGAACCTGTGCACATAATAATTAAAAAGTCATGCAATTTGCTACAACCATATCATAGCCAACTTAAATATTATTTCCTAATAAACACTTTAAGCATATAAAGGAAAAAAAAACTCCTTAACGGGTCGAGGACCGGTTGGATCCTTACAACTACGACACATAATGCATGATTAAATAATGCTAAAAAAGGGTAAATTAGTAATAAATCAATCAATGTCTAACTAAAAAAACACTTCTATCACGATTACGTACCTGCAGTCATATATTCTGAAAATTCCGGAACATGCATGGCTTCCAAGTCTAAAACTCGCATGAATGATGACTCCTCAAACGGCACTTTGTTTGCGAGTGCATTTGCCACTTGTGTCACATCTGGCTCCATGGTTCTGTCACCTTGATCTTCATCACCATCTGGAACAACAAATTTATAGTTGCTTTCGAACTCTTCTTCACTGTCACTATAATAATCTTCCTGTAGAATATTCCGGTCAGCCTCAGATTGTTCAAACTCAACATACAACTCGATGAACGAGATCTGAGACCAGTTTTCAATATACATTGAAAACATCTCCTGCATGCTCGCTTCGTCCGTCACATATTTGGTTTGATACTGTACGAATCCACCAAACACCGGTATGGGATATCTGTATAGAATACATGATATCTTTCTTGCCCTCTCAGAACCAATTTTTTCACAGATTACTCCTTTGAGCTCCTCAAATGAGATAATAAAAGGAATAACAACATCTACTGGGTTTTCACAAATAAATTTTACTCCTTCAACCGTTTCTAACAAAATTTGACCAAAATAAAATATTTTTAGCAATACTCTGTCACTCATTTTTTTCACTCACCACAAAAGAAGCATAACCTTAGTCTTAGATACTACATTATCAAAATCAAAACTGAAAAAAAGAGAGAGTTTTTTTAAGAAGGAAGACGCAGCCGTTCAAGAAGAAGAAGGAAGACGCAGTTAATGTCCCACCACTTCACTTCACCCTTTTATATCACCAACTTTAAGGAACTCGAACCCTACGACTAGGTTAACTTGAACAAAAAAAAAAATTAAAAGATTGAATGCGGACCATCAGATTTCTACCAAACCGTTTCACAAAACGGAGGGTCCGAGTTCAATGATCTCCAATTGAATCTCTCAGCTAAGAACTCGGACCGTGCGATTTGCATTCCCATTCCTTAGTTTTGAATTCGTTGGGTCCGAATTCTTCTACTCGAATTTCTATCTTATTACCCATCAATTCGGACCTGCGATTTGTTAATAAAAAATACCAACCCAAAGAACACGCACGGTCCGAATTCCTTCAGCTCAAACTGACAAAAATCTGTTCTATATATTAGTGTAGTCCCCCCTAACTCCATATCCAAGCATAGCACACACATGCCCTCCATAACCATAAAATTGAGCCGATTTATTTCTGGCTGGTTTATATTTCAATATGACAACCTTTTTGTGTTTGTAAATAAACCAAACATAAATACAATATAGACTTTATTAAATTTAACTTTTGTTTATGAAAAGTGATTTAAGGAGCAATATGAGGAGCGAGGACTTCGTATTAAATCTAAGTAGTACTTTTTAAGTTATTAGCCAATTTTGTATATAATATAACAAAAATAAAAAAAGTATAGAAAACTATTTTTAATATTCAAATCTCATTTGGAGTATTTAGAATTTAGGATTTAAAATAAAAGTGTAACATTAGAATTTAAGATAAAAAGGATAATTTTAAATAAAATTAGTTTGATTGAAAAAAATTAACACCTTAATTAAATTCTAATACTTTATTATTAAATATCAAATAATCGCTTCCTCTTTTCAACATTTTAGTGCAGGAAGCTTACATTATGTGTGTTTATCATTAAATAAATACTTATGAAAATATTCCTTTTTTTAATAACATTTTTCCCATAAGAAAAAATAATATTAATAATGAGGAATGACCAAAAAGATCCCTAATATACATACGCTAATGCAATGCGGTGCGAAGCTTTGATGGTAATGTAGCAGACACAAAGGAAAAGAGATCTCCTTCCAATTGTAGAAGAACTTGTATCTTCTGTCCTTCTTCAAGGTAATTCTCGTTTCCACGTTCTTGGACAACTTTCAATCATAATTGCGCTGTTGAAATTTTACAATTCAATTAGGAAGATGGACAATTTGGTGATTTCAGTTTCATTCCCAAAATCGAAACTTTTTCCCTCCCCGGTTAGGGTTTTGTGTAGTCAAGTCAACAACCCACTGCTTCCTTCCTCCAACTGATTATGATATATATTTTTTCTTAATTAGTTTATTATTCCATAAATTTAGCATCCATGTGTAAATACTGAATGCTGATGGTGATTCTAATTGCAGATAGTCTGTTTTCATAAATATTGCAATGATGAAAGACAACTTGAAGAACAAATGTGGATCTTCTTCTCATCAATCCATGAAGGAGAAGGAAAAACACCATCTTGATAAAATTCAGGGAATTTTCATCAATCTTCAGTCTTCAAGGAAGGAGAATAGGTATAAAGACATTGTTATGTTTGAGGAGCAGATGCATCAACTGCTTAGAGAGTGGAAAGCAGAACTAGAGTCTCCAGCAACCTCCTTAGCTGTATGTTTATAATCATAGACATAGCTAATTAAGTATATATATCAGAAGTTATTTGTGATATGCATAGTAGTTTTAGATTTAAATGGTTTGATTGTAATTATAGTTTACATAGGATTATGGTGTCGTTTATAAAACCAAATTGCTTGATCTTCCCACTTGGTGGGGCAAGGCTTGGGTTGTTATTGGTAATCAAATATGCTGGTTTTCTATAGGAAGGAAGCCTTGGTTCATTTCCAGGGGAGCTGGCTCAACTTTTGCAAGAACTTGAGGAGAACGATGATGCAATCAGTCCATTAGAAAAGCCTGAAACATTGAAGACTCAGCTGCATCCTCACACTGTTCATGATGTGAACTATCCATCTTTTCATGAAGTGAGTTTCTGCCACTAGTTCTGGAAAGTCTATGTTGCATGGCTGTTACTTTCATTTAGTATGCTTCTTAGTTCTCTTTTAGAATTCGCTAAATATGGATTGCATCCTGTAAATAATGTTTTGGTGATCTTTTAAAGAGTTAAGATATGGAAACTTTTGCAAGATAAAGTGGTGCTTTTCCATTGCCAAGTATGGATTTCCATGGACCATGGGAGAAAGAGATCAAAGGATCAAATTGTTTAACTGTTTATGACATAATTATGTCAAGTGAAAGAGGGCATGATTCAAAATTAACTATAGTTTTAGGGATCCATTAGGGGAAAAGAGAAAAAGCAACAAAAAATGCATGATTAATTAGCTCTGTACAATGCATTGACTTAATAGTTTGGGTACTGTTTTCATCGGTGTGATAGTTATATAGCTTAGTAGTAACAGTTATGTAAGTTTAGTGTCCTGATACACTGAGTCTAATTCATGTTGTGTGTTTTCTTTTCTCATCATCTGTTCCGTTTAGTCCCGGTTATGTATTGTGTACTCTCAGCTTACTTTTGCAAAACCATAGTTCAATATATTTGAAAGTGTTGTTGAGAATTTTGGGAAGTGCATGCAGCATTGCTCTCGATTTCCTGTTTAGATTAATTTTAACTTGTTAAATTCGTAGATTTAGGTTATAAGCAGAAAAGAAATTCTGTGATATAATTTGAAATAGAATATGCATGAACAGAATATTTGTAGTGTATTTAGTTTTATTTCGTGCTTTCACTGATTCGATGCAATAAATAAGCTGATGTGCACTTGGTATCTTGCAGAAGTCTTTTGATGATAGCCACATGTTACATGATACTTTTGAAGGATTTGGTCAGTTTGATGGCCCTGCTTCAACTCTACAAAGTGATACCTCAGATATGATTACTCAGTTGGATTCCCATACACTAGTTATCGAAGAAGGCTTTGATTATGGCCAATTTTTTGAAAATGAGGCCAAACAGTGTGAAGAGGATACTATGCCCAACGTTCTTCCAAATATCTGCCCTCCTCCTTCTGCTTTTTTAGGCCCTAAATGTTCTCTATGGGATTGTTTCAGACCTGCTCAAGGGTTGCAAATTTGCCAGGACTACTGCAGCAGCGGTCATGAGCTTTTGGCAAATAACGAGGGTCTTCCTGGAATGACCCCAATTTTGCGCCCTGGAGGCATTGGAGTAAAAGATGGCCCTTTATTTGCTGCACTTCTTGCAAAGACACAGGGAAAGGAAGTTGGCATCCCTAAATGTGAGGGCGCTGCTTCAACTAAATCCCCGTGGAAAGCTCCTGGTGTGTTCGTGAAGTCAATTACTGATAACATTCTTACAATTTAATTTGTTGTTTAACAACAATCATGCTATCATCTGCAGTTTTATTGTTCAAGTTTAAATCAGTACTTTCTTCTGTTGTTGCAGAGTTATTTGATCTCTCTTTTCTTGAGGGTGAAACTTTGAGGGAGTGGCTCTTCTTCGACCAGCCTAGAAGGGCATTTGTGAGCGGAAATAGAAAGCAAAGATCGCTTCCAGATTACAATGGGCGTGGCTGGCATGAATCAAGGAAGCAGGTGATGAAGGAACATGGGGGACATAAGAGGTCCTATTATATGGATCCCCAGCCCCTAAGCTATCTCGAGTGGCATTTGTATGAGTATGAGATCAACAACCAAGATAGCTTAGCATTGTATCGACTGGAACTAAAGTTTGTCGATAATAAAAAGAAAAGTCCTAAAGCAAAATTGACAAAGGAATCTCTTGCTGATTTACAAAATAAGATGGGAAAGCTAAGTGCTGATGTTTTGGGAGATGATGGAGGCACCGCTGACGGAAAAATAAAGGCCAAGTCTGAGAATGGTGGATCTCCTGAGCATGAAACAAAAAATCCAGAGTGATTTTGTTCTTGCCAAATTTCTCACTAACATGTACATACATAGGATAGGTAGCAGCATGAGGAAACTTCTAACATTCTCTGGTTAGAGGAACACAGTTCCTTGTGGTAGATAGTGTCTCTGAGTCCAACGTTACAAGTTTGCATTGAATTTGACATTGTGCTGCCTTTGTTATCATTTGGGAAGATTCTGATCCTTTTGGGGGGGCATCAGTGGGAGCTCCCTTTTGTGGTCAAGCACCTCCCAATTTCTGACACAGCATCAATACAAATAGAACCATTAGGTTGCATGCCTTAGTTTTCTATTTTGTAGCAAGTTTTAGCATTGGTGTTTCATGGTGGTGGTGGCAAAATTGATTTTCTATGCAGATCATGTATGTTCTTAAAATGCGCATGAAGTTTGCTGCCATCTGGTAAATGATGCATTCTCATACAAACAGTACCCATTTTAGCATTAGTGGAGCAACATAATCGTGTAATTAAGTTACATTATAAATCTGTAATTCATGAATCTGCACTTCATTATTTTTGCTTTGTGGTTCTGCTCAGTGGCTTGTCTTTGTCAGATACTTATTTACACAGGACAGTTTTATTGCTTTCTTATAGCCATTAATGAACTTTAAAAATTGGATGGTAACTTCAATTCATTGTTTTGAGTTTTGACAAAGAAGACATTCATTTTTAGAGTGCTTTTGAAATGATGAGTTTCTTGTGAAAAAAATTTGGTAATGCTAAATATTACTTGAATCAAATATTACTAGATTTCCCAAATATGTATTATCCTTAAACAATGCAGAGTGTATCACGTTTTGTAAATTATGTTATGATAAGGAAAATGAAAGAGCGATATCATTACATCGTGTGGAGCAAGGAATTTCATAAGTATAATATTATAACATGAAGGGGTTTGAGGAAAGCTGGAGATGCTTCGTCCGCACGTTGCTTCGCCATGAAACCAACCACTTGGTCCATGCTACGTACTACTGGTTCATGCACCAACAATTTGTCCAAGTTTGGAAACTGACAAAAAGAGCCAAAAAATATATATATATATATAGTTCTTGTTAAAATCTCATTATTTTATTTTATTTTATTTCCATCTTTTAAGATATTTTAAATATTTACTTGATTTTAAGAACCAAAGATCCAACACACTTGTTTTTCTTCCTAATTCTCCACTACTATACGTCTATACCCAATGTAAAATAAATAGATTCATAAAAGTCCTATTTGTAAATTAAATTTCTTTAATGAGTCATCCTAACCCAATTCAAATGAGTTAAAATCCACTACCTTAAATATTATCTTCAAAATCCCAAAAAAAAAACACAAAAACCAAAAAGATCACTCATTCATATCAATCAATAGAATATGCCAATACACCAAATTTCCCAAAATAAGTGGGAAAAAAATGTGAAGAACAAAATGGTAAGGTATCAAACATTCATATGCATTCTAAAAAAAAATTTCAGTATACTACTATTTCGCACTGTCTATGATGATGAATTGCTCTCTTTGATCTCTCACAAACTATGCCGAGCAGCAACCAGATTTCTTAACAGCTGAGACATCATCTTTGCTTCCAAGATTTATGGTCTGTCCCTTTGGCAATGCTGCAGTGTCATTCACAGCCTCAAGGCTCTTCCTACTCACAACATTGTATATCTGAGTTAGCACTTCTGTGAAGGCACTGTCCACATTCAAAGACTCAAGTGCTGATGTTTCCATGAAGTATATCTTCTCTCTCTCAGCAAACTCCTTGGCTTCCTCCGTTGGCACGGCACGCAGGTGCCGTAGATCCGCCTTGTTCCCCACCAGCATGACGACGAGGTTGGCGTCCGTGTGGTCGCGAAGCTCCTTCAGCCATCTCTCCACGTTCTCAAAGGTCACATGCCTGCTGATGTCATACACAACCAATGCACCTACAGCTCCTCGGTAATAAGCACTTGTGATTGCCCGGTATCTGTGATAATTGAGAAGAAAGAAACAGATAAATATGGCATTCACCATTCAGGAATGAGTAAAGAATGTAGAATGAGTACACATATTTTGGAAAAAGGAAAAAAAAAGAATGCTGATTAGAATATTAGACTAGACTAAACTAGACAAGGCCACAAAGATTGTATTATTACATAATAGGTTATTCCATAATCCATATGTAACATAGAACTTTTCACCTTACATTAAATATGTTACACACTTTCTCTCTATTTCACAATTTATGTAACACCATGTTCTTGTATTTGTAAGACCATTCTCACTGGCAGATTAAGATTGACCTTAATCGTCACATTATCTCACTTCAAAATGGTTTATTTTACCAGAGCCATTCACACAGAGCTAAGAGTCCAATACTCCAATGCATTAAGTATTGATCAGAACAACCATTGTTTAGGATTAATTCATCTTGACAAAAATGAACAAATTGCAAAACAACCAAAATAACACAACAATTTTGCATCCTACCCCACCCAGATCCAATGGATTAAACATCAAGCATTCATACACACTCACCCCATCACACCAAAAAAACAAAAAACAACCAACACACACTAAGGAAATCAATTATCCAACATTAGCACATCGATGATCCATCAAAACCATATCATTAAAGCATAAAGAGAAAGAACTAGCACCATCATTGGCACACTAATCAATCCTACTCCAGATTTCAGAATCCCCTGTTTCATTGATCAGTGACCAGTGATCCAGTGCCCAGATCATCAAGATCAAACCCAACAATACCTCTAAACATAACAAGATCACTCATTTGCGAAATTTACTCAATTCAATTCATCATCGGGAAACAAATCTTACACATAGCATTGAGCAAAACAAAAATCAAAAAGAGAAGAAGAAAGATCATGAATTGAGGAAAAAAGAAAAGACCTTTCTTGGCCAGCAGTGTCCCAAATCTGAGCCTTGACGATCTTGTCGTGAACATGGACGGTTCGGGTGGCGAACTCGACGCCAATGGTGGACTTTGAGTCCAAGGTGAACTCGTTCTTGGTGAACCTCGACAACAGGTTCGACTTCCCAACACCTGAGTCTCCGATCAGCACCACCTTGTACAAGTAGTCGTACTCTTCCTCTGCTTTGTAAGCGCTACCCATTTTTTTGAAGAACTAAAGGATTTCGATTGGAGTTTGAATTGTGAGTGTTCTTGCCTTTGTTTGTGCTGATCGAAAATTCAGCGTGGGGTTTCTTTCTCTCTTGATTGTTGTTAAGGGCCGTTGAGTTTGGTGCTGTTCAGGGTTTAAAGCTTGAAACTTTTTTGAATTTGTAGTTGAATTGTAGAAGACAGTACACGGAGAACGAGAGAGAGAAGGAAGAAAGGCGCGTATTGAAGAAGGGAGGGAGAAGCCTTCAAAGCTCAAATGATGAATGATCTCTTCTTATTTAATACTATTTTATTTTCTTTGGTAAAATGATCATTAATAAATTAATAATTAACAATCATAATATTAATAAAATAATGATGATGTCAAGTGGGGGATTTGTTGCTTTCTTTGCTTCTCTTGTTGTACTATTCCTTCAACATCAAGATTCAAGGAAATCAATGTTACTTATCTAAATGATAAAAGTAGAAAAAATATATTGGGCAAAATAAAAAGTAAAAATTGCCCCCAAAATAAGAAACTTGAAAATGGATTTGTGTGATTATTTTGGGTATGCAATAAATTTTGAAAAGAATGACAAAAGGGAAGAGAGAAGGATATACAAAGAGAATAACTAGGAACCAAAAAACATATCAACCAAAAATCAGTCAAAATATGTTTGGGTTCCATGAAAAATCGAGTTTTGATTTGTGCTCCGTTATCTCAGGAGCGTTTTCAAACATATTATTCAAAAAGTGATTTTAATTAAACGATTTTGTTTACTTTTTGGCTGGTCACATTTTGGTTCCATATATTTTTCCATTTGAAAAATAATAAAAGTGAGGNNNNTTTGCTTTTTGTATACACTTAACATAGTTATTAATTATCATTAGAGATTTGTTTTAATACAAATGAATCTCACAACATAATTCAAGTGTGATTATCTATTATTTCATCACTTTATAATTCTCTTTATTTTAGAACAAATAAAATTTATTTGAGAGTACTTTACTTGAAACCCTTATAAAAAGAGATGTCTTGAATTAACCAAGTAAAAGAAAATGTACTTTTTGAAGCTTTAACATACTTATATCCAATAAATAAATTAGCTTTTAGTTGAATTATTTTAACATACTTGTATCCAATAATATTACGATTTTTTGTTGATTAAGAAGTTATCCATCTTCATTCTTCAACAATATGACTAGTTGCATATTGAGACTCTGAATTACTGAAATGGATATATACCTCTATAACAGTTTTTGTTTTTTTTTTTCCTTTTTACATTTTGCCAAGAATTAAGCTTATAACAAAGTGTTCTAAAAAATATACCATTTGCTAACTCTGTCAAATCTAGTTGGTTGGCAAGACACATTTTAAGTAGGGAAATACTATGTCATATCATTCATTCTCATTATCATACTTCATTTCATGACATCATGTATAATGCAAATGCTATATTATTCAATACTAATATATCGTGTGACAGCAAATAAGTAATAGCTCAAATGACATAGTCTCCCCATACTCTTAATAGCTCAAATGACATAGTCTCCGAGTTCGAGTCCCCTATATATATATATATATATATATCGTGTGACAATTTGCTAGACGGAAAAGAAAATGTCTGGTCATCGCTATATTAAGGCTGCGATTAAGCCAAAGAATGTTCAATTTGTGTAAGGTGTGAACACAAATAAAAAAACATTTCATTCTCTAGTGGTTTATAAAAACGCGCCAGGTAGGGGTCGAACCTACGACTTTCTGCTTAGGAAACAGACGCTCTATCCACTGAGCTACAGGCGCTTCTATAATAGCACCTTGCATATTGTTTTCTTGATGACAATTCAATAAAGAGGAGGATGATGTTTATGTATTGTACGTATTTGGAGCAAGTTTCGGTGCCTGCCATATCGGCTTTAAAAGTACCAATATCTCTCTGATTATTATTTCGGTGTGTCTTAATATTCATTTATCCTTAGGTATTGAATATTGATATCCTTTTAAGATATTGAGTGTACTATAGAAAAAAAATTAAAGATTTTGACGCTTAAGTTAGAAGAATTTTAGAAGTAAACGTTAGGTTTATGTGAATGTGTGTGAAGTGACCAAAATCATATCTAACAAATTTATACTGTGTTGTTTCAAAGTGATGGAGGTAGGTTCATTCGTTCAATCTTATCTGTATTTTCGATTTGTAAGGAGGTTGTATATGGTGGAAACAAAGTTCAAATATGATGAAATTCTATTTAATAAGTGGTTAGATTGTAGGTGAAAATTCAAGTGAAGTTGACTTCACATGAAGTTGATATCTTAGATGAAAATTTAGTCAAATTAGTTAAATCATCTAATGGCTCTTAGATATCAACTTCACGTGAAATCGATTGCACCTGAGTTTCCACCTAAATTGTTACTTAGGTCCCTCAACCTATGCGGTTTGGGCTGTGAGTTAGACAACTCTTATAGATTGATCGGATTAGTTGATGGATTCGAACTCATAGGGAACATCCAAAATAGATAACTTTATTAATTAGAATCTTTAATTCTTTATTGGACATCAATGGATCAAATTAGAGTTGAAATGCATTAAGGGCTAGTTATTTTCACAAACTCTACGCTCTTGTATACCAATTATCCTATCTATATATGATGTGAAACTCCGGGATTGGATCCTTTTATTTTTTTTTCACTTGAGAAGGTATTCTTATAGTATATTTTATATGTGAGACAAAAAAAAAATGAAAGATAAAATATTAAACGGTTAAATATTATACTTTACATCTTCAACTAAAAAAATAAAAAGATTTATTTTCGTAAAAAAAGAAATACTAGAGGATCATCAGAATTTATTATTTTTTGCCATCAATGTTTAAAAGTATATGATAAAGTATGTTGTTAGACTATTAAACTAAACAGTCATGCTACATATTCATATAATTTTTTATCCAAATCCATCTAAACTGGCCCAATAAAAAAAAAACCAATACCATTAAATGAGCGTGTATACATGCGCCCAGAGCACCGAAACGTTAACATATTCATTCGCGCCTTGATATGAAATAACGTTCCTTCTTTAACATTGAAACTGCTACTCGAGAACTTTGAATCTCTTTCAAAATCTCTCAAACTTCATTCGTGTTCTCTGTGAAAACCGGTACTGGAAAAGAATCGCGAGAAAATTTCGAAAGGAAGAAGAAAAAACGAACGAAAACAAGAACAGAGACTGCGAAAGATATGATAAAAACTACTGTTAATTTAAAATTTTGTATTTTCGCATTTCTCTTAGTTGTATTTTAGGTTTACTGAATTGAGTTACTTCGTTTAGTAGATTGACTTAATCTAATTCCATTTTTTTGGCGTAACTAGGGCATAGGAATGGAAATGTGTTCTTATTTTCTTTCTGTTCAGTGGAGTTCCGCATTTTCATTCATTTGATTGTTAGTGTGTTTAGTTGAGTCATTTTACATGCAGAAATGATTTACTTGATGATTGAATGTTTATCACGTTTTATTCAGCACATGATTGGTGTTCGGTTCACTGGTGTTTATCATTTGATTCACCTGATTGTTAGCGCGTTCAGTTGAGTTTTCTTGCATGTAGAAATAATTTACTTGATGATTGAATGTTTATCACGTTATATTCAGCACATGATTGGTGTTCGGTTCACAGGTGTTTGTCATTTGATTCACTTGATTGTTAGTGCGTTCAGTTAAGTTCTTTTGCATGCAGAAATATTTTTCTTACTGATTGAATGTTTATTAAGTTTTATTCAGAACATCAATGAAATTCAGTTCAGTGGAGTTGGTTATTTTAATTCATTTGATTATTAGTGTGTTTAGTTGAGTCCTTTTGCATGCAGAAATTATTTACTTGATAATTGAATGTTTATCACGTTTTATTCAGCATATGATTGGTGTTCAGTTTAATGGTGTTTGTCATTTGATTCACTTGATTGTTATGTGTTCAGTTGAGTTCTTTTGCATGCAGAAAAGTTTTTCTTGATGATTGAATGTTTATCACATTTTATTCAGCATATGAATGGTCTTCGGTTCAGTTGGGTTGGCCATTTTGACTCACTTGATTAAAATATGCATGATTGTCCTTGTCGGTGTATTGAGTGAAGTATTGATTAAATTTTTTTGGCTTCAGGCTCGAATATGTTTCAAATATTCTGTTGCACAAACTGAACAAAATCAGAGATCAAGTGATTCGGGCATCTGAAGAAATAAGACTCCCAAAGATATTTGCTGCCCTCTCTAGCCCTTATTGTAAATTCACATTTGGGGATATAGATAGTAAATAGGATATATTTTGTTTGACTGGTTGTAATTAGCACTATTTTATTTAACTTGTTTAAAAAACCAAACAATGTATATATGTGAATATTAATGTAAATGTTATTGGAAATTTAATGTTAATGTATATATCTAATTCAAGATGAATTAGTCCTTGTTCTGTTGGTTTGAAATGTTAATATATATTTGTTAGAATGTCTGCCTGCTATTTTGTTCCAGGTTGACAGTGAATGGAATCAGGGTATTTATCAAACATTAAGAGCCCCGAAAAAATAAATGAATCGAAATTAATACGCAGGGTGAATCGAAAAAGTGCATATATCAATATAACAGAGAGATAATTTAAAAAAAAATGTTACTATCAGTATTCAGTTTCAAAAAGTCCTGAACTCTTTGGAATAATTTTTGTAGAACTTTCCGACTTCTTCTAGTCTCTTGAAAATCATCCTAACCTTTGGGATAAATTTTTCATCCACAACACACCTGGTCTGCAGAATGAACCGAACATATTATTATGGTGAAACAATTGTCTAGTACAAAATGAATGGAATATTATCCATTATATAAATTCAAATTCAAACAGTTTTTCGCATAATGAACCGAACACGTCATTATGGTGAAACAATTGTATAGTACTAAATGAATGGAACATTATCCATTATATAAAATCAAATTCAAACAGCTTTCTGCATAATGAACCGAACACGTTATTAAGATGAAATAATTGTATAGTACTAAATGAACGGAACATTATCCATTATATAAAATCAAATTCAAATAGCTTTCTGCAGAATGAACCGAACACGTTATTATGGTGAAACAATTGTATAGTACTAAATGAACGAAACATTATCCATTATATAAATTCAAATCACCTGTGTCTACAATTGATTCTCAATTCAATTCAATTCAATTCAGAACACATGCGTACATTCAATTCAATTCAATTTAACAATTGCATTCCATTCAATCCGATTAAAAAAAATCCAAACCTCGTTCACTTGATTCGTTTTAGAAGAATAATCCAAAACGATCTCATTCAACTAATTTGAAGTTGAATAATTCATTGTTTTGATAGAATATTGAAATCTGAAAACGCAGAAGATAAATCCACAAAATTAAAGAAGAAAACGAAGAAGAATAGAAAGAAGAAAGACGAGCAACATAGAAGAACAACAAGCAGAAGAGAAGAAAAAAGAAGAAGAACGACGAACAGTAGAGATTGCAGATCCGAAAATTGCAATGCAAATCGTTAACATTGAAGAATAGAAGAAGAAGAATATTTACGTTGAAAAAGAGGTTTACGTAAATCTATTACGTTGATAGGAGGGAGAGGGGGCGCGCGTATATTTCACGTAACTTGGGGGAGGGGGAGGGGGA
>NC_029792.2:10975045-10984199 GCF_000816755.2 Arachis ipaensis
ATATGTTTTTTATATGGATATAGAATATTATTGTAAACTAAAAGAATTAGAATAAAAGAATTGAATTAATGACTAAATAATAACTAAAAACAATAAATTCTGATGGTCCAATATTTCTCTTTCACAAAATTCCAGCTTTGTGACACAGACACTATCGTAATTCTTCATGGCCATTACGTGAGTCTTGTGAAACAGAAATTGACAAAACGTAATCATTTTGTAGGTTGCATATACATCATCTAAAATTTGATTGATGCTAATAATTGCGACAATAATTAACACAATCACTTAAAAAATTTCTAAGAAAAACAAAAGTGTTGAGCAACATAGAAGTGATGAACTGATGATAATGAAAGTATTGTATATATTTTTTATACGACAAAATTTGTCTTCAAAAAATGATAAAGACTAAAGAGTTCGTAATAGGCGTTGAAGAAGAGTAATACAATCAAGTAAAGAAATTTGAAAAGAGAGTTTCAAATTATTTTACATGATAGAGAATCAAACACGAACACCAATTAAAGAAAAATGGATGATCTTGTCTTCCTTTTTTTCTTTGGCTTTGGCGGCTGCAAAACAACCTTGATTGCAGCATCAAATACGACCTTCACATTCTGAAATATTGCAACAATGACATAAAATTATGCTAATGTTAAAAACTTATTAGTTTATACATATATTCTCAAGTTTGTAATACAAAATCAATATCCCTTCGTATGATGAATATATCTGTGATGAATTATTTTCATACATGCATTCAGTGACTTGAAAGAAAAAATAGAATAGGATTGGCATTCAGTCATATACATGTTAAAATTACAAAGAATTTCAAAATTAACATTTAAAGCAAAAAAGAAAAAATAGGTATTAAATATATATAAACCTGTTGAGTCTTTGAGCTGCATTCTATGTATACAGCAACACCAATTGCCTTCTTCAGCTCTTCTCCCTGTCCAAAATATTTTAAAAAATTTAATAGTTATTAAAGGAGAAACAAAATTAACAAATAATGAAATTTATTTAGAAAATTGACTTACTTGGGAAGTAGTTATAGGTGTAATTTCAGGATGATCAATCAAATAGTTCCTGTCTTCTCTTAAATCTGTAACCAATTATAATTATTGAATTACATGCAACATAATATAGATAAAAAATTATCAAGTATTTCAAATGATCTTATGATACCAAGTTTTGTTCCTACAAGAACAATTGGCACAGTTGGCGCATAATGTATTAGTTCAGGAATCCATGCAAAAAAATTAGCCTAATATCAGATTCTGTTAGTTGGAATTCTAACATGCCATATATACAATATAATATAATATCATATAATGATACAGTCATATAGTAATTAAGGTAGACATATTGGGTATTTTGGGAATAAATAACCTTCTTAGAGAAGGGAAAATGCAAGCAAGAACACATCTGCTGCTCTGTAACTCAAAGGCCTAAGTATGTTATAATCCTCCTGTCCTGAATTCATGATGCTATGAATTCAATATGAAAAAATAATAACTAAACATGTATAGTAGTTGCTAAAGACTCACGTACAATTGTTTTCACATGAAGTTAATAGGTGATAATTATTACATTTGTCAAATTATCTAATGATTTTCAAGTAACAACTTTACATGAAGACTGAAGGTTGTAGTAGGCTTAGAGAAGGGGGTTGAATCTATGCCTTCCTTTTAAGTTGCTGTTATTATCCTTTTAAAACAAACTTTCAATTCTGATTCTGTTTGTACTCAGCAGCGGAAATTTATGAGACAATTTGTTTTTGTCTCATGAATATCAGAAAACAGAACACAGCAGAGAAGAGAAAAGCTAACACTAGCATGTATCCTGGTTCGGTTGCCTTGTGCTATGCAACCTATGTCCAGTCTCCTCCACAACTATGGAAGAATTTCACTATAGTTAACAGTATTACATACACCAATTTCACAGGATTGACCCAATCCTTTCACACTCAAGTTCTAACCTAACTTGACATTGGCTATGCTAATACCTAACTATTCACTCTTAGTGCTAACCCAACTAAGAAAGGGATACCTTACAGGTATAAGATACAAAACATAAACTTACCTAAAGAAATATGAAAATAACTCTAGGCTTTTCTCTCAAGTGTATCACTCAGCCTTTTTCCACTCATGGTTTTTATTTGAGCTTTCTCACAATGTCTTTTCTCACAAGAAATTACAGAAAGATAAACATAGAAAAGTACATTACAATCTGTAAAATATGAAGGAGATTGATTTCATCAACAGCCTCTGTGCTATGCGAAAAACCAGATTGGCAAGCCTCTGATTCAGTTCTTCATACTGGCGGAATGCACCTTTGATTAGGTTACACTGTCCAGTTAGTTAAACTTCTTCAAAGAGCTTTCTCAGAACAAAACCTCTATTCACTGGTTTTCTCTCCTTGGTTTCTGAATGAATAGCAAACCTCTTTTATCTCCTTGCATGTTGCTGGGTTCTTCTTCCAAGGTCAACACCTTGAGCTTTGAGCTTCACCAACCCACAGATTCACTTTTTCTCAATAAACCTTAGAGTAGAAACTCTCCTTCTGACTTCCTTACCTTGACCAAAAGCCATAAAACAACAACCATAGAAATCTTCCAATGGTCAACTTGATCTGAGCCATTGAGAAACTACTTAGTCCCCAAGTATCACTTGTGACCGTAGATGTAAAGCAGAATAGGGCAGAGAACAACTTTCCCTTAAATGCCATTTTCGAATAGAGCAGAGAGTTGGGAAGAAGAGAAGAAGATCTGATGCATGCAAGAGGAAATGGGTTACCTTTAACCTAAGCTTGATTTGGTTTGAACTTGGTGATTTGACATCTGCCTTTCAAGCTTAATCCTTCTCTCTTGCTTCTTTGGTTACTAGCTTAGGGAAGAGGCTCTTTCTCTCTTTCTCTTTCTTACTTTTCTAAAGCTTTGATTTGACTTGCTCAGAGAAGAGAGTAACGTTGCTTTTGGTAAGGCAAGATGGAGGGAATTGAAATTCACTTTGGGCTTGGATCGATTTGGTTCATGTAATCTATTTGGCCCAACCAATTCCTTTGGCTTCTTTATTTGCTTTCAGCCCATTTTCCTTGCTATTTGTTTTGCATTTCATTTGAGCTGCTTAATATTGAATTAAGATCTGCAACACATAATAAATAATTAGTAATAAGTAATTATAATTAAACACCACTAATTA
Organism: Arachis ipaensis; assembly: GCF_000816755.2. Classification (NCBI taxonomy): domain Eukaryota; kingdom Viridiplantae; phylum Streptophyta; class Magnoliopsida; order Fabales; family Fabaceae; genus Arachis; species Arachis ipaensis. The sequence continues at coordinate 10,978,246 of NC_029792.2, forward strand.
TTTATTTTGCCCAAAAATAATGTTTGTCATCACTAAATATTTTAGTTAATTTCTTAACTCAACAATCTCCCCCTTGATGACAAACATGATTTAAGCAATAATCAAAAGGAAATGAATTTGAGTAAGGTTTAGAAACTCCCTTTGATTGTCATTTTCTTTTATGTTACTCCCCCTTTCCTTTTCAATATTAGCTCCCCTTGGATTTATGCTTTCCTCTTTGTTCCTGTTTTATATTACACTTAAAGAAAGCACAATAAAGAGCTATACACATTTATCTTGGCTAAAGGATATCAAATAAGCAACATCACATAATCAGCCCAACATCAAGCTAATATCATCAGCAAAAGGATTTAGCATGCCAAAAGATTCCTAGGACCTATTATCCTATTGCTATTACTCCCCTTTTTGTCATCAAGGGCGGACAATAAGCATGAACAACAAAAACAAGGTTCTTGAATCCTGCAGAAAAGAGTTAGTACACAGTGCAAAGTACTAACTAAACTACCAAAGGTGCAGCAGTATCTAGAGTTATTACAGTCATCCAAAATGAAACAGTTCAAAAGTTGCAAAAGAAACAGAATTCATGAGACAAAAAGAGAGCAGTAGCAGTAGTTTTCATGAGACAAATCCTAGGCATCAGAACCATTCCCCTCCGAAGCAGCTTCTTCCTCAACATCAGTGGCAATGTCTTCATCATTTTGAAGGTTATCAATGAAGGTCATGAGCATAGCCACCCTATCCCTTGATTTCTTCAGAAAGTTCTCATGCTTGCTAGCCAGCTTCCTTTGCTCTTTGCTCATTTCAATCAAGTGATTTGATTGGGAAACAAACTCTTGAGCGACATCCTTGACCACATTCAGCAGAGTAGATTTCTTCCCAGTGGAGATGGAAGTACCCTCAGTGGAAGGACCAGGAGAATCCTCAGGGACAAAATCATCATCTTCATCATCTAGGACAACCCTTTCAGATCTAGTGGGTCCTTTGTTTTGTTTCACTGAACCACCCCCCTTTAGGTATGAATGTCTATTTTCATAGTTCTCATTGGTCAAGTCAATACCAAAATACTCAAATATGCAAGTTAGAAACATGCCATAAGGAAGTGCTTTGTCTTTTTCACTTCTAACAGAGTCAAACATATATCTAACCATCAAGTATGCAAATGAAAGTTCAGTTTTGGTGAGAAGGGCATATAAAACAAGAGTATCAGTATAGGAAACCCTTTGATATGAGCCGCTTTGAGGCAGAATAATATGGTTGACCATTCGGTGCAATTGAGCACGCTCATATCCTAGGGCTTTGTGAGTGGGTGTAATGCCATCAATTAAAGATACATGTTCACAGATGTGTGCCAATGCATCATGATAAGAAATTCCAACACCTTCATCCTACTTAACAGAAGTGTAAGCACAAGACCCAACATCAGTATACTTCAAAGTGATGGTTTCAGTGGCTAAGAGAAGGGGGGGTTGAATCTTAGCCCCTTTTTTTTTGCTAACACTTGCTGGATTTAGAGGAGACTTTTCTGTTTTTAGCTCGTCCCTAGCCACGAGACTTTTTCGTTTTGTCTCGTCACTTGGCACGAGACATTTTTGGTTTTTGCTCCTGTGCAGTAGAAAACAGAAATGGAGTAGGAGAGAAGAGAGATTACACCCAGATATATCCTGGTTCAGCTGCTAAGTGCAGTGCAGCCTACATCCAGTCTCCATCACAAACATGATGGAATTTCACTATAATCTTCCAGATTACAAACTGTAAAGTGCTAACCCAACTTACAAGGGGATTCCCACAGAATCATGAAACACAACATAGATGAACAAAGGAACTCTAAGACATGTATGGCTTTTTCTTTTAATTTTGCTCTCTCTGCCTTTTTCCACTCTATGGCTTTTTCATACAAACCTCACTATTTGTCTTTTTCCATGAGACTCAAGACATGACAAAATTAAACAAAAAAATTCTAAACATAATACATTGAAGGAGAAGAAAATCTGTAAGCTTAGGTAGCTCTGAGAATCCTGTGCCTTGCACTCTCACTGCTTACTTCTAACTCCTTGCTCCAAATAGTGGCTGTTCCCCCTTTTTATAGAAGAGAGAAGCCTCCACACATGAAGCCAAAAATCCAAGCCAACTTCTTCTTCCTTCAAGAAACCGGTTCGGCCTAGCTCATTTTTGCTTCCATGGCTGCCTATATTTTCTGTGTAATAACCGAAGAGAGAAAGAGATGAGAGAGAAGAACCAATCTTGAAAGAAAAGCAATTTTATGAGATAAACAAAATTAATTTGATAAAAGGTTGCTTTTACTTCCCTTTAGGTGGAGTAGCGTGAATCATAATGATTCCCTATCAAATCAAAGTCAAGTTCTCTCTCTTGTTCCCAATGTTAGTGAATAAAATTTCAAATCCTTCCAAAGAGTGAAATGGAATCCGTTGGAAGCATTGAGGCTATTTCTTTGCTTCATGGATTCGGACAAAGCATGAGGAATTCTTATCTCAAATGGAGTTGGGCTTAGTTGCAATAATAATTAAATTTCTGGCCCAATAATAACATTTACTTTCCTGATAAAATTTGGAACGGATCAAGCATAGGAAACTTCCATCAAAATTAAATATGGGCTTGGTTGCAATAACATTGAGCTTGGCCCATTAATACAACAATTTCAGCCACATAATAGGAAACATGTAGCAAGGCTGATTGTTGGTTTTAATTTGGGCTAGCAACATTTTTATTTTTCGGCCCAATTAAAAACCTGCATCACAAAATTATTAATTAACATATGTTATGTGAAAGTCAAATTAATAATTTTGTAATTTAAATATTTTAATAATGTTTGTTCATCATCAAAATTAAATTAGAGTTTTCCAAACTCATCAATCTCCCCCTTGATGACAAACATTATTAAAATTGAAATGGAAAGAAATTTGAAAAAATTGAGTATGAGTACTCCCTTTGAAGATTGAATTTCTCCCCCTTTCTAAATGTCACATGGCTCCCCCTTAATATATACCATTTTTACCAAGGGAAGCACTAACCTGTAACATTTTAATCAAGCTTCAAGAACAATGTTATTTAGCATGTTATATGATGCTAAATGCTTGATTTATGAGCAGTTTTAATTGATAATCAAAACTCATTTGATATCATAAACTGATTTACTGCTCAAACTTTTCATCAACTGATTCCAAAACAATGTAGTTCAAAAGTTTTAAATATTTTCCAGTCAAGATATCAGAGCCATATTATTCAAGTAAGGAAAATATTTTTGAATCACATATGATCACATCAAAACATGGCAGCTGTTAGATATCACAATTTAAAGGAACTGCCAAAAATAAGTTTTCAAACCAACATGTTTACCAAGATGAATAAGAATATTCCTATTTCAATACAAGCATGTTCATCAAGATAAATCAACAATCAGGCATTCATATGATCAATACAAACATATTGTCAAACATCATCATAAACCAAATGCCAAGTGCATTTCCAACAGCAGTAACCATAGTGAAACAAATGCAATAACATGCATTCTTTAAACAAGGGAGATCGTGAATTTTCAATTTAAAAATTTCATCCCCTGTTTCAGCAAATCCTCCCCTGTTTCATTAGTTTCAATTTCAATTTTGGAAACTAATTTTCCTCCCCCTTTTGGCATCAAGGGGCACCTGCACAAAATATGAACAACATAACAAAATATCCATAATAAAGTAACAAGAGTGTAGCAAAGTATCATAGAGCAGTGAGTATCAAGTCATGCTCCTACAAAAAACAGATTGAGTCTAATGGAGCCAATATCAAATAAAGTAAAGAAACAGTCATTAATCATCAGAAAGATTGATCTCTGAACCGGAATCATCATCATAATTCCCTGTTCCCATGCCATCATCAAAGCTTTTAATCATGAAATCAACTCTTTTGTGACATTTCTTCCAAGCCCTTTCCTGATCATATTCCAATTTCCGGGCAGCCTTGTGAGATTTTACGCATTAACTTGGCCATGTTGCGAAACTCTTTGAGAACTTTCCGGATTGATTGAGTGACATCTGAGGATTCAGGACGGCTCTCCAGATCGCCGAGAGATGGTTCAGAGGGAACAGACCGCTTGCCTTTCTTGCTCGAAACTCCTCCTCCTTTAATCATGGAAATCTTGTTCTCAACAGATTCATTAGACAAATCAACCTTAAAGTACTCAAATATACATGTGAGGAACATGCCATATGGAAGATTAGCCTTTTTAGTACTCTTTACTGCTTCCCACATATGACGTATCATAATATAAGCAAATGAAATTGGGGTAGAAGTAATGAGAGCAAATAGGATAATAGAATCAGAAACTGTTACTCTATGGTGAGAACCACTTTGAGGAGTGAGGATATGAGTGATGATACGGTGCAAAAGAGAGTTTTTTGAGCCGAGTGCTTTATGAGTTGGGATTAATCCATCTAGTCCAGAGAGGTTTGCACAGATGTGTTGCAAGACAGCTTGTTGTGTGACTCCTACTTGATCATCCCATTTATCAATCATGTAAACTTTTGGTCCTTCATTTTCATACCCAAGAGCAGCACCTATAGTTTGAGGATTGAGAGTGATGTAAACACGCTTGACGTAAGAATGGATTGAGCCATCAATCAAACGCATGTTTTCATAAAATTCCCGGACCAGTCTCGGGTAAACCAGTTTCTGAATATGAACCAGAGGGGTCCATTTCAGAGCATCAAACAGAGAGGAAAAGTTGATTCCTTTGGTGGCCAGATTTTCAAGATTCACCAAGTAAGAGGGGCAGAGATGTCGTTTCAGCAAGACCTCTTTGTGAAATTCATAGAACGCACATGAGTAGAACCTTTGTATCATGCAACACAAAGTTTTTCTGCCTCTTTTGAGAGCTCCTTGCATGAGGGGTGGATCTTTTTGGTGATGATTGAGGAGGCGAGGTATGTGACTCGTCTTCTTCCTCTTCAACACTTGGTTCCTTGGACTTTTCAGATTTGCCTCTCCCTGACGTTTTCTTAGCAACAACCTTACGGCGCATGGTTTCGGTCCTTTTGGAAGGAGGGAAATGAGTAGAAGAGGAGGTAGAATGGAGATGGATATGTGTATGGGTTGGAGGTGATAAAAAAGGTAGGTTTTTTGAAATGGGGGTTCGGTTACTTCTCCTAAGTGCAGTTTTCTTTTTCATGGTAGGAGAAATGGAGAGGTTGAATATGAAGAGGTGAGTGCCGAGAGAGAGTGAGGGTAGAAGAAGGTTAGTGGTGCAATAAATGAGGATTGGAGAGAGATTATGGGGAAGTTATTGACCATAATGGCGCGGTTATTAACCAAATGGGAGTTTCAAAAAGTGATAAAGAGGGAGTTTTCCTTGAATCAAGGGATTAGTTAGAAGGAAAAGATATGATTTGACAACATACTTCTTCCAACAAGATTTGAAAAGACAATCCAAGGGATTTTGTGATTTTATTTTTCAAAGAGAGAATAACTAACTAAACTGCCATGGTGGGGTCAGGAATTATTAGGTGGGGCCTATGAAAATTTAAATCTGCATTGCCTCCCCCTTGATCATAGCTCCTCCATCAAGCTTGCGTTTTTATCTCGTCCAAACCTACGAGACAAAACTGAACAGAGTTAAAAATTCACAAATTTTCAATGAAGCTTAAATCAAACATTCCCAAACTCTTTCTCAAGGTACAGAATCTGTCTTCACAGAGGGGTTTTGTAAAAATATCAGCAACTTGGTCTTCAGATTTTACAAATTGAATATCAATAGTTCCCTTTTGCACATGTTCTCTAATAAAATGATATTTAATTTCAATGTGCTTTGTTCTTGAGTACAGAACAGGATTTTTTGAGATGTTTATAGCACTCATATTATCACAAAATAAGGGTATACTATTGATTTTTAATTTGTAATCTTCTAATTGTGTTTTTAACCAAATTAATTGAGTGCAACATGCAGCATGCAG
>NC_029792.2:10984625-11003642 GCF_000816755.2 Arachis ipaensis
TATCATCAACATAAACTTGAACAAGGAGTATGTCATCATTAGATGCTTTAATAAATAAAGTAGTGTCGGTGGTACCCCTTTGAAATTGATTTTCCAACAAGAAGGCACTAAGCCTTTCATACCAAGCTCTTGGAGCTTGTATAAGACCATAAAGAGCCTTAGTTAACTTGAAAACATGATTTGGAAACTCTTTTTGTTCAAAACTGGGGAGTTGTGCCACATACACTTCTCTATCAATAAAGCCATTAAGGAAAGCACACTTAACATCCATTTGAAACATTTTGAAACCTTTATGGGCAGCATAGGCAAGAAGCAATCTAATTGCTTCCATTCTAGCTACCGGAGCAAAAGATTCATCAAAATCTATACCCTCTTCTTGATTATAACCTTGGGCCACTAATCCAGCCTTGTTACGAACAACTTGTCCATCCTCACCAAGTTTATTTTTAAATATCCACTTAGTACCGGTAACTTTCTTACCATCCGGATGAGGTACTAGTGTCCAAACCTCATTCTTGTCAAATTGAGCAAGCTCCTCTTGCATTGCTTTAACCCATGATGGATCCTCAAGAGCTTGTTTGACATTGTTGGGCTCTATTTGTGACAAGAGAGCAAGATTGCTAGGTTCGGCTTGCCTTTTGGTGGATGATCTTGTTGTTACACCATGAGAGGGATCACCAATGATGAAGTCATGAGGATAACCCCTCATCGACTTCCATTCTCTCGGCTTTCGGACAGGTGTAGAGCTTTGATGATCTTCTGGTGGTCTCACTGTTTCAGTTGCTCGTGCCTGCTCAGGAGCCAAAATGGAAATGTCTCCTCCAATCTGACGAGACAAAACCGGGCTGACAGATTCTTCACTTTGCACAGATTTGGGATTTTCTTTATTTGTTCCAGCCTCTTCACAATATGAATCAATATCCTTCACAATACTGGGAATTAAGTTAGAATCACAAAAAGTAACATGTATGGATTCCTCTATGGTTCTATGCTCTTTGAGATAGACTCTATAGGCCTTGCTTGTGGTGGAATATCCAACAAACATTCCTTCATAGGATTTTGGATCAAACTTTCCAAGATTTTCTTTATTATTAAGCACAAAACATTTGCATCCAAAAACATGAAAGTACTTAAGATTTGGAGGGGTTCCTTTCCATAGCTCATAAGGGGTTTTCTTTAACCCTTTTCTAATGATTGTTCTATTCAAAATATAACATGATGTGTTCACAGCTTCAGCCCACAAAAATTTAGGAATCTCATTCTCACATAGCATAGCCCTAGTCATCTCTTGAAGACTTCTATTTCTTCTTTCAACCACCCCATTTTGTTGGGGGGTTCTAGGACATGAAAAATTATGAGAAATTCCTAAGTCATCACAGAATTTTTCAAAATCTTGATTTTCAAATTCCCTTCCATGATCACTTCTCAAATGGGCAATTTTCAAATGCTTTTCATTTTGAATTTTCTTGCAAAGAGTGAAAAAGGCTTGAAAAGCATCATTCTTATGAGCAAGGAAAAGTACCCAACCAAATCTAGAGTAATCATCTACTACCACAAGACCATAGAATTTACCTCCTAAACTTTGAGTTCTAGTAGGACCAAAAAGATCAATATGTAACATTTCTCATGGCCTTTTGGTTGAGATTCCATCTTTTGATTTAAAAGATGATTTTACTTGTTTGCCTAATTAGAAAGCATCACAAGTAAGATCTTTTTCAAACTTAATATATGGAATTCCTCTAACCAAATTCTTTTTGACTAGCTTAGAAATTTGGTACATGCTAGCATGACCCAACTTTCTATGCCAAAGCCATTTTTCAGATTCAAGAGATGTAAAGCATGTTACATTTTGTTCCTTTAATTCCTCAAGAGTTAATCCATACACATTGTTATACCTTTTGGCTTCAAATAAAATATCACCAATTTTCTCACAAACAACCAAACAAACAAACTTCTTAAAAACAACTTCAAAACCCAAATCACACAATTGACTAACACTAAGCAAATTATGTTTCAAACCATGTACAAGGAGAACATCATTTATACAAGAAGAAAATTTTTTACCAACTTTCCCAACAGCCACTATTTTTTCTTTTGCATCATCACCAAAAGTGACAAGTCCTCCATCATATTCATCAAGCTTTATGAAGAAGGTTGTCTTTCCGGTCATATGCCTAGAGCATCCGCTGTCCATATACCACATATTTTCTTTCCGTTTGGATGCTAGGCACACCTACAAAACAAGCTGATCTATGTGATCTGTCATAAGACATGGTTGTGACTTGGTCTCGGTTTCTTCATCATCATCATCTGAGTCATTCTCCAAGTCTTCCCATGAGGCCATCAGTCCCTTCTTCTTTCTTCTTTTCGGCTTTTCCTCCTTCTTTAACTTGGGACAATTAGATTTGAAGTGCCCCATTTCCTTGCAATTGTAACAGGTTACTTTGCTAAGGTCTTTCTTCATCTTCCTTGAGCTGCTGCCTTTACCTTTGAGCTTCACCATTTTCCTAAATTTTTTTGCAAACAACACAAACTCATTTTCAGAAGAGTTATCACTGGATTCATCATCCAGAGGGTTAGTTACAGAAGAAAAAGCTATTCCTTTCTTTTTTGAATCTTTTTTCAAATAGGTGTTTTTAAAAGCAAGAAGATTTCCTCTCAAATCATCAACTGTCATGGAATCTAAGCTACTGCTCTCAAAAATAATTAAAGCTTTTGTTTCCCACTCTTTTGTAAGACATCTCAACACTCTTCTCACTAGCACAAATTCTGAATGTGTAATTCCCAGAGCATCTAAGCCAACAATGATGGTGTTGAACCGTTCGAACAGTTCATCAATGGACTCTCCTTCCTTCATTGCAAACATTTCATATTCTCTGTTCAACATGTCTGTCCGAGTTTTCTTGACAATGGTGGTTCCTTCATGAGTGATTTGTAGCTTGTCTCAGATTTCCTTTGCCGTTGTGCATCGTGATACCCGTCGGTACTCCTCAAAGCTGATAGCACAGTTGAGCAGGTTTACTGCCTTGGCATTTAACTCTATTTTCTTCATATCTTCTTCGGTCCATCTTGCTTCTGGTTTGAGAGAGACTACTCCTTCTGCACTTGTGGTAGTTGGAAATTGAGGCCCTTCCAGAATAATCTTCCAAAGTCTGTAATCCACTGCTTGTACAAATATCTTCATCCTCTCCTTCCAATAGGTATAATTTTTTCCATTGAAAAGAGGAGGTCTGTTGCTTGATTGACCTTCAGTCAGATTATAGGACACCACATTTACGCCACTGTTTTTTGCCATGAGGATCTTTACTCCAAGCTGCAAAGCTTGATCTCTTTGAGACCAAGCTCTGATACCAATTGATGGTTTCAGTGGCTAAGAGAAGGGGGGTTGAATCTTAGCCCCTTTTTTTTTGCTAACACTTGCTGGATTTAGAGGAGACTTTTCTGTTTTTAGCTCGTCCCTCCTTTTTCATACAAACCTCACTGTTTGCCTTTTTCCATGAGACTCAAGACCTGACAAAATTAAACAGAAAAATTCTAAACATAATACATTGAAGGAGAAGAAAATTTGTAAGCTTAGGTAGCTCTGAGAATCCTGTGCCTTGCACTCTCACTGCTTACTTCTAACTCCTTGCTCCAAACAGTGGCTGTTCCCCCTTTTTATAGAAGAGAGAAGCCTCCACACATGAAGCCAAAAATCCAAGCCAACTTCTTCTTCCTTCAAGAAACCGGTTCGGCCACACAGAGAGAGAAGAGATAACCATGCAATAACCAACATGCAATTACCTCTAGTCCTTCCTTGGTCATCACACTTCATCAATCTGAGCTCTCCATCCTTGGCTTGCTCTCCAAGATGGATTTCTAGCCCTTGATGCTTCATGATGATGATGACTTCATCTGCTTCAATCTCTGCCTCTACCATCACTTCGCCACTCTAGCTACTTCTTGTGGTGGTTGAGCAGAATCAAAGACAAGCCATCCTCCAAGAATCTCACCCTGCTGGCCAAGATCTTCTTCTTCCTTTTTGAGCATGGAGAAGCCAAGATTACCTCACCAAATCTATCCAAAATTAGTGATAATCTCAGCCACAGCTCTTTTTTATTTTAGTATGTTTTCTTGCCATCATTGTGATGGTCTTTAGGCTTGCTTTCTCTTCCTTTCGGTAGCTCATTTTTGCTTCCATGGCTGCCTATATTTTCTGTGTAATAACCGAAGAGAGAAAGAGATGAGAGAGAAGAACCAATCTTAAAAGAAAAGCAATTTTATGAGATAAACAAAATTAATTTGATAAAAGGTTGCTTTTACTTCCCTTTAGGTGGAGTAGCGTGAATCATAATGATTCCCTATCAAATCAAAGTCAAGTTCTCTCTCATGTTCCCAATGTTAGTGAATAAAATTTCAAATCCTTCTAAAGAGTGAAATAGAATCCGTTGGAAGCATTGAGGCTATTTCTTTGCTTCATGGATTTGAACAAAGCATGAGGAATTCTTATCTCAAATGGAGTTGGGCTTAGTTGCAATAATAATTAAATTTCTGGCCCAATAATAATATTTGCTTTCCTGATAAAATTTGGAACGGATCAAGCATAGGAAACTTCCATCAAAATTAAATATGGGCTTGGTTGCAATAACATTGAGCTTGACCCATTAATACAACAATTTCAGCCACATAATAGGAAACATGTAGCAAGGCTGATTGTTGGTTTTAATTTGGACTAGTAATATTTTTATTTTCCGGCCCAATTAAAAATCTGCATCACAAAATTATTAATTAACATATGTTATGTGAAAGTCAAATTAATAATTTTGTTATTTAAATATTTTAATAATATTTGTTCATCATCAAAATTAAATTAGAGTTTTCCAAACTCATCACAAAGCATCACTGATAGTTTCATTATTTAAAACTATGTCTCGACCCTTTACATATGAGTGAGCAGTGCCTTCATGATAAGTCATGTTTGCATACAATTCTTTGACCAATAAGGGATAAACAGGCTTTTTGATGTCAAAAGGTGATTCCAGTCTAGAAAAATCAAGTTATCAACAAATGGAAAATATTTTCTTTTCAAAGATGGCAAATCAGCGAGAAAAGAGGGACATAGGGTACGATACTGGATAACCCCTTCATAAAAATCATTGTTCATGGCAGATTTAAATCTATAAGGGTTATAGTTCGAATGAGAAGTCAAAAAGTGAGCTTTGTGATCAAAAGGGCCAATGTCTGGTTCTTTAACTGACTTAAGAGGAACTCGAGTTTTACCTCTTTGAGAACGTGATGGAACAGACCTAGACTTTGGTTGTGTGGACTCAGGTGGAGGTTCTGGTACGGCTGGTCGCTTCCCCTTGGATGAACTCGGTTTCGATGACCTTGGCTTGGATGGTGTGACTTTCGGTGGTGGTGTCGGCTTGGCAGGGACAGGGTACCTTGGCGTGGTCTTGGTTCACGCCATGGGAGCAGTGCGAGGAGGAGAGGTTGGAGGAGATGGTGAAGGTGTGAAGGTTTTGTCTTGGGAGTGAGTGGAACGCTTGGATGGAAGTTTATACACCTTTTCACGAGGAGGTTTGTGTGCTATGGTTTTCTTCCTCATTTGGTGGTTTTTGATTTAAGAAGAAAAAGAGTAATGAGGGTAGTGGTGAAAACCGAAGGGATAGCGAAGGAGTTATGGAGGGAAGAGATGGAGTGTTGGTAACCGTACCCAAAAAGAAAATTTTCAAAACCATGCAACTGCATCACCATTTGAAAAGACTTGAAAAGACATGACCTCATAAAAGAAAGATTTGATTTGATTTTCAAAACAAGGAAATTTAATTTTAAATAATCAAAATCCTAAAAAAAATTAAATTAAACTGAAAATCTTTTTGGACAAAAAATTAAAATAAAACTTTTTCAAAAAAAATTTAAACACACAACCCAACAAAAAAAAATTTTAACAAAAAAATGTAACATTTATATTTGGGCCCAGGGATAGTTGGATTTAATGGAAACACATTGGACCATTCTAGATCTGATTTTTGAGGTTGGCCCAAATCATTTTGCACTTGAAATAAGCCCAGTTCACGCTGATTAAAGGGAAAACGCTCTTCTTCTGCCCAGAATTGTCTCATACTTGTTTATGAGACAAAAAGCTCCAGCAAACACATCAGCATTTTTCAAATAAAGAATCATAACTCAAAATTCCTAGACAAGTCCTAAGCATGCAGAATCTATCCTCAGCTAATGGTTTTGTGAAAATATCTGCTAATTGCTCCTCTAATTTAACAAATTGAATGCTAATATCTCCCTTTTGGACATGCTCTCTTATTGAGTGAAATTTCACTTCAATATGTTTAGTTCTAGAGTGCAAAATTGGATTTTTAGAAATATTAATGGCACTCGTATTATCACACATTAAAGGAATATTTTCAGCATTTAGTTTGTAATCGGCAAGCTGTGTTTTTAACCATAAAAGCTGAGAACAACATGAAGAAGCAGCTATATACTCAGCCTCAGCAGTGGATAGAGCCACAATTGGCTGTTTCTTATTGGATCAAACATTCAAGGACTTCCCAAGGAAGCAACATAAGCCTGAAGTGCTTCTTCTATCAACTCTATCACCAGCAAAATCTGCATCACAATAACCAACTACAGAAAAATCATCAATCTTAGGATACCAAAGACCAAAATTGGATGTGCCATGAACATATCTAATGATCCTTTTAACTGCAGAAAGATGTGACTCTTTTGGTTTGGATTGGAACCTAGAACACAATCCAACACTTTGCACAATGTCGGGTCTAGAGGAAGTTAAGTACATAAGAGAACCAATCATTCCTCTATACCTAGTCTCATCAACATCTTTCTCAGTTTCTCCCTTATCTAATTTAGAATTAGGATGCATGGGAGTTCCCATGGGTTTGGCATTTTCCATACCAAATTTCTTAACTAATTCCTTGGCATACTTTTCTTGATGAATGAAAATACCTTTTTTAGTTTGTTTAATTTGCAGCCCAAAGAAAAATTAAGTTCACCCATCATACTCATGTCAAATTCACTTGTCATGAGTTTTCTAAATTCAGAACAAAGGGATTCATTGGCTGATCCAAAAATAATGTCATCAACATATATTTGGACTAGAATAAAAGAATCATTAGAGTTCTTGATAAATAGAGTTGTGTCAGTGGTGCCTCTTTGAAAACCATTTTTCAAAAGAAAAGAGCTAAGTCTCTCATACCAAGCTCTAGGAGCTTGTCTTAAACCATAGAGAGCTTTAGATAATTTGAAAACATTATTAGAATGCTCTTTATTTTCAAAACCAGGAGGCTGCTCCACATATACTTCTCTATTTATCACTCTATTCAAAAATGCACATTTCACATCCATTTGATATAATTTAAAACCACAAAATGCAGCATAAGCTAAAAGAAGTCTTATGGCTTCCATTCGGGCAACAGGGGCAAAGGATTCATCAAAGTCTATTCCTTCTTCTTGGTCATATCCTTGTCCCACCAGCCTTGCCTTGTTTCTTGCAATGCTACCATCTTCTCCCAACCTGTTCCGGAATATCCACTTGGTGTCGGTCACTTTCTTTCCACTTGGCCTTGGAACCAAAGTCCATACTTGGTTCTTTTCAAACTCAAGAAGCTCATCCTCCATAGCTTTAACCCAAGAGGGGTCACTAAGTGCTTCCTTGACGTTTTGAGGCTCTATTTGTGAGAGAATGGCAATGTTTGATCCTTCATTTGCCTTTCTAGTTGAGGACCGTGTTTTCACTCCATGAGAAACGTCCCCAATGACAAATTCCTCGGGATAGTTCTTCAAGAACCTCCATTCACGAGGTCTGGTGGATTTGGTGGCAGATTCAGTCACCAAGGGATTCTGGGTGCTGCTGTTTCCAGTTTTCCTTCAAATTCATGAGACAAAATAGAATTGTCTCTCGAATTTTCAGCAAGTGCAGTTTCTGGTTCAGTTTGACCAGAATTTTCCTTTTCATGAATTTGAGTGATTTCATCTTCCTTTTGAACCTGATTTTCTACTTTTCCAACAGCAATGATTTTACCTTTACCATCATCTCCAATGGTCACAAAACCTCCATCATACTTATTTAGTTTGATGAAGTAAGTTGACCTTCCAGTCATGTGCCTTGAACATCCACTATCCATGTACCACATGTCCTTTTTGTTCTTGGATGCTAGGCAAATCTGCATGAAGAGTTTCAAGCAGCCTTAGGTATCCAAATTAATTTGAATCCTTTGAAGTTAATCCATCTTGGTTGCCCAAGTGCATTGAAATCACAAATAACATTGTAAATTTTGTTTCCTACAACTCTCTTTTCAATGAAGCATTGTGTATATGAGTGACCAAATTTCTTGCAATTGATACAATGATTTTCTGATGTGTGTCGCTGAAATTTAGGTGAATTAAATTGCTTGAAATGATTAAAGTGTTGAGATTTTCTGGTTTTTGGAGTAGATGCATTCCTTTTGACAAACTGGTTTTTATTAAAGTTATTCCTCTTTGCAAAAGTATTTTCACCAGAATTTCTTTGAACATTTTTACCTTTCGAAAATGAGGTTTTGTTGTAAAATAGTGATTTCTCGAAAACAGCCTCATTTTTCGAAATGTAACCCAAACCTGGCCGGTTTGAACTCAGATAAGTTCTTGGTGACGGCTCAGTTTCACTTGTGTATACTTCATCAAATTTTTCTTCAAAAGTTGAAACATATCCAATACCCGATTTGTTTGGTATGGATTTAGTATTTGATGAAGAAGCCACAAATTTTATAGAGGAAGTATTTGAAACTGCATCTTCCTTGGCTATGTAGCCTAAACCAGATTTTTCAAATAATGGTCTTTGACTTGCAAGTAATTTGTCCAAGTTGCTAGAACCTTGAGCAAATTTTGCTAAGTCGCCATTCAGCCTTTTAATCATATCATTTAATCTTTCATTTTCAGCAATTAACTCATGAGTAGGATCCACAATGTGCTTTCCTTTTAATTTTTCAAGTTCAGATTTTAGAAATCTGTTTTCTTCAATGATGTCCAAAGCACATTCAGTTTCCTTCACTTTTTCTTTTAAAAAATTATTTTCAACTCTTAACACATCTCTTTCAGATCTGCATTCATTGTATTTGTCAAGCAGTTTTGATGTGTTTAAAGTGAGATCATCAATAATAGCATGCAAGTCCTCAATGGTCAAATCATAATAGTTTACCTCATCAAGATTGTTGTTTCCATCCATGAAGCAGTCTTTTTCATCTCCTTCAGATTCTTCTTCTTTATTTGAGTCATTCTCAAGATCCTCCCAAGCTGCCATGAGTACTCTCTTTCTTTCCTTCTTTCCTTTGTCATCCTTTTTGAGCTTTGGGCAGTTTAACTTGAAGTGTCCAGCCTCCTTGCAGTGATGGCACGTCACTTTGCTCAAGTCGATCTTGTGCTCCTTTGAACTTGAACCTTTGTATTTGCCCTTGTTCTTCATCATTCTTCTTAATCTCCTAGCAAAAAACAAAAGCTCGTCATCTGAAATACCATCACTAGACTCACTCTCTTTCGGTTCTATTTGTGACTTGAGGGCTATTCCCTTTTTCTTTGAGTCTGTGTTTGTATGTGTGGCTTCATAGGCAAGGAGTTTTCCTCTCAGCTCATCATAGGTAATGGGATTTATGTTGTTACTCTCGGTTAGGACAGTGGTAGTGTTTTCCCATTTTTTTGTGAGGCTTCTAAAGAGTTTTCTCACCAAGGTTTGTTATGCATAGTTTGTACCCATAGCATCAAGGTTGTTGATTATGATTGAGAATCTCTCAAATGCTTCATCAATGCTTTCTCCATCCTTCATGCTAAACATCTCGTACTCTTTTCGCAGCATATCAATCCTCGTTTCTTTTACTTGTTTGGTGCCTTCGTGTGTAACTTGGAGTTTTTCCCAGATTTCTTTGGCTGTCTTGCATCTAGACACCTTTCGGTACTCTTCAAAGCTGATAGCACAGTGAAGAAGGTTGATTGCTTTAGCATTCAGCTCTATCTTCTTCTTATCATCCTCATTCCATTCAGCTTCTTCTTTTGGAGTCACTACTCCATCAGCACTTATTTTTGTTGGGATCTTTGGACCGCTCACGATAATCTTCCATATGTTGTAGTCAATGGATTGGATAAAAATCCTTATCTTTTCTTTCCAGTAGGAGTAGTTCTTCCCGTTGAAGAAAGGTGGCCGGTTGTTTGACTGGCCTTCAGTGAGGGTATAGGCAACTGTGGTTGTGCCCAAGTTGTTCGCCATTGGATCTTTGCTCCAAGCGGTTAAGCTTGATTCTTGAGACCTTAGCTCCTGATACCAATTGAAGGTTGTGGTAGGCTTAGAGAAGGGGGTTGAATCTATGCCTACCTTTTAAGTTGCTGTTATTATCCTTTTAAAACAAACTTTCAATTCTGATTCTGTTTGTAATCAGCAGCGGAAATTTATGAGACAATTTGTTTTTGTCTCATGAATATCAGAAAACAAAACACAGCAGAGAAGAGAAAAGCTAACACCAGCATGTATCCTAGTTCGGTTGCCTTGTGCTATGCAACCTACGTCCAGTCTCCTCCACAACTATGGAAGAATTTCACTATAGTTAACATTATTACATACACCAATTTCACAGGATTGACCCAATCCTTTCACACTCAAGTTCTAACCTAACTTGACATTGGCTATGCTAATACCTAACTATTCACTCTTAGTGCTAACCCAACTAAGAAAGGGATACCTTACAAGTACAAGATACAAGACATAAACTTACCTAAAGAAATCTGAAAATAACTCTAGGCTTTTCTCTCAAGTGTATCACTCAGCCTTTTTCTACTCATGGCTTTTACTTGAGCTTTCTCACAATGCCTTTTCTCACAAGAAATTACAGAAAGATAAATATAGAAAAGTACATTACAATCTGTAAAATATGAAGGAGATTGATTTCATCAACAGCCTCTGTGCTATGCGAAAAACCAGATTGGCAAGCCTCTGATTCAGTTTTTCATACTGGCGGAATGCACCTTTGATTAGGTTACACTGTCCAGTTAGTTAAACTTCTTCAAAGAGCTTTCTCAGAACAAAACCTCTATTCACTGGTTTTCTCTCCTTGGTTTCTGAATGAACAGCAAACCTCTTTTATCTCCTTGCATGTTGTTGGGTTCTTCTTCCAAGGTCAACACCTTGAGCCTTGAGCTTCACCAACCCACAGATTCACTTTTTCTCAATAAACCTTAGAGTAGAAACTCTCCTTCTGACTTCCTTACCTTGACCGAAAGCCATAAAACAGCAACCATAGAAATCTTCCAATGGTCAACTTGATCTGAGCCATTGAGAAACTACTTGGTCCCCAAGTATCACTTGTGACCGTAGATGTAAAGCAGAATAGGACAGAGAACAACTTTCCCTTGAATGCCATTTTCGGATAGAGCAGAGAGTTGGGAAGAAGAGAAGAAGATCTGATGCATGCAAGAGGAAATGGGTTACCTTTAACCTAAGCTTGATTTGGTTTGAACTTGGTGATTTGACATCTGCCTTTCAAGCTTAATCCTCCTCTCTTGCTTCTTTGATTACTAGCTTAGGGAAGATGCTCTTTCTCTCTTTCTCTTTCTTACTTTTCTGAAGCTTTGATTTGACTTGCTCAGAGAGGAGAGTAACGTTGCTTTTGGTAAGGCAAGATGGAGGGAATTGAAATTCACTTTGAGCTTGGATCGGTTTGGTTCATGTAATCTGTTTGGCCCAACCAATTCCTTTGGCTTCTTTATTTGCTTTCAGCCCATTTTCCTTGCTATTTGTTTTGCATTTCATTTGGGCTGCTTAATATTGAATTAAGATCTGCAACACATAATAAATAATTAGTAATAAGTAATTATAATTAAACACACTAATTATTTATTTTGCCCAAAAATAATGTTTGTAATCACTAAATATTTTAGTTAATTTCTTAACTCAACAAAGACAACTCTACATGTGAGTTTAGACCATAGTAGTTACTACTATATTAGGTCATAGTCCTAAGAAAATATAAAAATACTATTTGTACACTAAAATTAGCTATATATTTGTGTATAAATATATGTGTGGTTTAATTTATTTTTAATATGTATTTATATTTCAATATATATTTAATACTAGTGACTGATTTTAATAACTGATTTTGGTGTATATATAACATGATTAAAGCAAAGAATAATGGCATAACAAATATTTTTCTTAGAGAAAGTCTAAAGGTCATCACTTTTATTAAAATTTAGCCAGTATTTAATCAGCAAAAGAAAAATGAGTTCATACTATTAGATGTAATCTCATACCATTAAAAATATAAATATTGACTAATTAATGGCTACAAATCACAAAATCTACTGGCTCCTAGCACTTCTCATTCTCTTATATGTGAAAATTACAAAAGTAGTTACCAGCAGTGTCCCATAATCCAAGGTTAACTGTAAAGCCATCAACCACAACATTTGCACTTAAGTTGTCAAAAATTGTAGGCACACATACATGTCTTTCCCACAGCTCCATCTCCTATAGTTGCATACTTAGGTAGCGTTTGGTAGAGAGACAGAGACGAAAAGACTGAGACTGAGAGACAGAGACTAAGAGACAGGGATTGAAATAAATCTCAGTATTCTGTTTGGTGCAAAATAGGAGACAGGAATTGAAACAAGAATGAAACTCTAATTTAATTTGCACAAAGAGTAAAATTGGAATTAATTAATTGAAATGAAAGTATTTTAAGTATAAAATATTATTAAAGTTTCAGTCTCCATCTCTAAAAATTTGGTGCAAAATAGGAGACAGGAATTGAAACAAGAATGAAACTCTAATTTAATTTACACAAAGAGTAAAATTGGAATTAATTAATTGAAATGAAAGTATTTTAAGTATAAAATATTATTAAAGTTTCAGTCTCCATCTCTAAAAGTTTCAGTCCCCTGTGTCCCTACTTTTTGGAGGTACTGATATACTGAAATTTTAGAAACAGAGACAGAAATTTTAGTATCAGTCTCTGAACTAACAAATACAATACTGAGTGAGAGAAGAAGTATTTTTAAATAAATAAAGGCAATACTGAGTGAGAGAAGAAGTATTTTTAAATAAATAAAGGCAATAAGTAGCATGCTACTACAATAGTGTTTTGCAAGTTACCTTATAATTCTTTTGAATAACATTCAAAAGAGATAATCTGTTGTGGAGATGCGGGGGATCGAACCCCGTGCCTCTCGCATGCAAAGCGAGCGCTCTACCATTTGAGCTACATCCCCATGTTGACATGAAAGAGTTCACAAGCTTTCTTAACCAAATAAGAATGACCACACCCCTAAGCAAAAGAAAGCAAGTGAAAGAGAACATAATACATCACTGCTTCTTGTTGCTCGCCTCAGCCACCAGCCTCTGCGAAGCTCTACCATCGCAGCCGCCCCCTCCCCGTTCCCCAAGCTCACTGCACGTACGCATTAGCCAATAGCCACTGTTAATTTCATTTTTTTAAAAAATTGAAATTCTGCAATAATCAAGTTAATTGAAAAAAATTATTTTGAAAAAAGTTAAATTAAGGTCTGATTATAAATTGTATCGTTATGCATTTAGGATTAAGAAAGGACATGAATGCTCAATAGTTTCTTTGATTTTGAATATCTTTTATGCAGTACTTGGAGGAGCTTCTGGGATCAACCCTCTTTTGTTGTGTTGCCTGTGGTGTAGGCATAGTTGCGCTTGTCGAGGTAATTTTATCTCCCTATTTAGTTTAGTGCATATGAGTTTTCTAATACTTAGTAATAACAAGACAAGAAAGCCTGTTATTCTGTAAGGCGGCTTTTTTATGCTACTCGATATATAGTGACATTGTTAAATTTCTGATAATTCAAGGTGGAAAAATATGTGGATTGTTCGTTATAGATTTCTAATTGATGGATTTACTAGTCATGAAAATATTATTGGTAAGGTGAATGGAAAAAAATGGAGAACAATTTTCTGAAGTTGGGGACTATTACCAACATACTTTAGTTTTTCACTTATACAGTTATACTTGATTTGTTGAGTCCAAATTCTAGCAAAATATCTGACTCTTGGTATATGGATCTGTTCTTGCAAATTGATGAGTTGGAACTTGTATAAGATAAATTTGTATCAATGTTCAACTCTGCATTTTAAGTTCCATTGGCAGCAAGTTGTTTTTCATTCTTTTTAGTTTAGGATTTATAGAGACCCGGTTTTATTGTAGTCCGAAAGTAATGAGGTGGTAAGGGTCTTAGAACCAGTCAATATTTAGGGTTGTGTCTGGCTCAGACAAATCTGGTTTCATCCGGCCCATGAACACCCCCCTAGTGAGTAGCGATGCACTTTTTTTAAGCACTTTTTTTAAGACAAGTCGAAAGGTTCTTCCTTTAATTTACTTGCCTCCCTTGTGCAAGCAAAATGGATTTTTTTATCTGTAATTCTTTTGTTATTGAAAGGAGCTAAAATTAGTTTAGGGTAGTATGCAATGGCGTGGGAAATTGGTTGTTGTTGTTGTTGGTTTGGTAATTTTTTATTGTTAGTTGTGATTATGAAAATACTATAATGTTTATTTGTTTCCCCTTATGTCTTTGATAAATTATTTTCAGGTGAGCTACTTGCAAATTATGCAAAATGGGATTTTGGAGGATGACCACTAATGATTATTTGATTTTGTATCGATGATGATGTTATATGACTTTATACACAAAAAGTGATTTTTCTTTGCCTAAGTGTTCTGATTTCTTTACTTTCAGCTGAATTATGATTAACACATGACCATGACTCAAGATCTATTTGGCTGCCCACCAAGTGTTTGCCAAAAGTCCTCCACGAACAGAGGAAAACAAAGGTGCTTTATTATTAACTTCCATCTATTTGACTCAAATTATCTCCTTTTTTTGACTAACTTCAAACAGGATTCATGTTTCTTGAGTCACAAGGTGCCTTGGGAGTATATTAATTCACCAAGAATGGTGTTTGCAGCTACAATGCATAGGTTTCTTTTACCTTTCCACCCTCTTTTGAACCAGTGCCATTTGGTACGTTCGGTGTCATCACTGCAAAAGCTTGAGAAGGATATTAGAGCTGAAGTGGAAGCCAAAAACTATGTTAAAATCCCTGACCTTCTCATTCCCTTAGAGTCCTGTCATAGTTCAAAGAATAATCCTTTTTCTTTCTTTTCTTCATTTTCCCAGAACATGCAAGTGCAAGTTATTGATGAAATGTTGCAATCTTTTATACCTCTCAGACCTCGCTCTAAGCCTAAGATAGCCCTTTCCTTCTTGCTAACTTACACCCTCCAAAGTTCTCATCCGCTCCCAATTGCACTTGCTGTCTTACAACGGACTCTGCGTTCTGGCTGCTTTCCAGTTCCTCAGACACATGTTCTCCTCACTTCTGCTTGGTTGGATCACCGTTGTCTCTCTCATTCTGTAGCTAATGTTTTGCTTGAGATGCAATCAATTGGATATCATCCTGACTGTGGGACTTGTAATTATCTACTATCGTCTCTTTGTGCAGTTGGTCAATTGGCAGAGGCAGTTAAAGTCTTGAATGGCATGGGTGGAGCAGGATGTATTCCCGATTTTAATAGTTATGGCATTGTAATTGGTGCAATAAGCAGAGCCAGAAAGACTGCTGAGGCAGTGGACTTGATGAAGCAAATGGTTGTGAAATATGGGTTGACTCCAGGACAGGGAACACTAGTGAAATTGTTTGCAGCATTGCGGGCAAACAGGGAGATATGGAAAGCTGTTGAGATTATTGAGTTACTGGAGAAAGAGGGTCACTCTGTTGGGTTCGAGAGTTATGAGGCAGTCATTGAAGGGTGCTTGGAGAAACATGAGTATGTTTTAGCTGGAAAGGTTGCAATGGGAATGACAGAAAGAGGTTTTATACCATATATCAAGGCCAGGCAGAAAATAATTGAAGGCCTAGCTAGCATAGGAGAGTGGAAGATAGCTTGTGCTGTGAGACAAAGATTCACATCACTAAAATCTTAGCTTTGAAACGATTTAGAATTGTCAAATAACAATTCTTGATGTTGAAGGAGTGACTACGTAATGCAATAAAATTATGGATTTTCAAAATCTATCGAGCTATAATCTTTGAAGTTAAAGCATGAAAAAAATGTAAGTATATATAACACAGATGGATTTTCTTTGAGCTTTTGAATACATTCCATTATAACATGACTTTTTAGCGATATTAGTCTCGTAGGATTGTCTAAGAAAATGACTGACGTAGAAGCTTGTCGC
Organism: Arachis ipaensis; assembly: GCF_000816755.2. NCBI lineage: Eukaryota > Viridiplantae > Streptophyta > Magnoliopsida > Fabales > Fabaceae > Arachis > Arachis ipaensis. The sequence continues at coordinate 11,000,862 of NC_029792.2, forward strand.
AGAAATAAATGCACCATATTATTAACTGCTCTCGTAGGATTGTCTAAGAAAATGACTGACGTAGAAGCTTGTCGCAGAAATAAATGCACCATATTATTAACTGCTCTATGTCATGTCCTTTTTGCTCTAGTGTTACATTGTTTTTTGTTTTACTAGTTTTCACATTCAATACATGTAATTCATATAGAATCAATGGACTTAGATTTAGTTTATCTTTTCACTAGAATTGGTTAAGCTATCTTCTTTTCCATTTGTTGAAGTTTTGTTTTCTTTTTTGATAATATTATAACTTCTCCTTCCCCCATTTTGTTCCTAACTTTTGGTTCCCAAAATATTTCCGAATCTTCTTGCATGTTACTCAATTTCATATGATAGTTTCGAGGCCATAGTTGAACACTTCTAAAGCTTTGTAATAATCTTCTTGAGCTAACATGTTTCATTCTATAATCACGGCCTGTCACTAGGCTACAATACTGCTTCATCTGTGATGACAGGATAGCTAGCATCCGTAGTAATGCCACAAGTCCCATCTTCGTCCATGGTTTCACGCTTCATCCTAATATAGCCAGCTTCACCCCAGTTACTTGCCCATGAGTTTTCCACTAGTCAATACTTGATACCTTCTTCTCCATATCCAACTATAGTCACAGCATGACTTAGGTCCCTTCCACAATTTCATGAAAAGACACCGCTTGAATAAAGTTGAAATGGCAAAACAGGCTTCCCGTTCTTCTCTATGTTGTGCATGTCTGGCCATGTCATTTCAGCCAACTTTCATATCTGCTGCTCAAGATTTTGTTTACTTCAGATGAATTATTCTTGTGGCTTTCAGAACATGCATTCGCAGTTATCCATAGATTGCACGCTACATGGACACAAAGGATTTTACTAATCTTCATGGTTTGTCTTAGTGCAAATTGGAGAACAAGAATCTGATTTGATTTGATTTTTACTATGAACAATCTGCTTTTATTCTTAAAGAATATAGAGGGTAAGACTCTTGTCTTGCTTAATGCTTTTATTGTTTACCCATTTCAATGCATGCTCATTCTTTTTAGAGGCATTGCGGCTGCATATTTATGTTCTTGTACCCATGCCTTTCAATTCTTATGCTTCTGAGTTTTAACAAAGCAAGGATTCTGTGTACATTTATTTTGCATGACCAAGAAGCATAAGGTCTTGAACTTGCACAAGGGTATTCTTTTTCTTTCCTCTAACGGGTATTCTTTTTCTTCCTCTAACTGAATTATGTCACCTTTCAGTGTTTTCATGGGTGTGAATTGACCGTTCTAGCCAAGTTTTACATGAGCAGTGAGTAATAGATTTACTCACTCTGTATTAAAAGCTGTTTCACACACCTTCTATTATTGGATTTATTGCAACTTTATTCAAAGTGGGAGTCACATCCTATCCAATAAGGGTAATGATAAGGATGTGAGTAAAGTACAGTGCAAAAGGTTTCTATGACTAATGAAAAACAGATTCAAGTAGCATTATTTAAGTGGGAGATGGTATGCAATAATGTTAACATAATTTCAGAAATGTATATATAAAGATGCAGGGATAATGAATCAGTGATAGCTGTCTATCCCCGCTAACTTCATGCCAAAGCCAATAGCACATGGGTATTTTTTGTAAACTCAATACAACATTGATTAACAACTTGGATTGTTTGAACTCTGCAATAATATATTCCATAGTATACTTAAGGATATGATTATCAGAATATTCTGTATAATCACTTGACAGTCTTTGTTAATAGTGAAGCAGCTGAAAGCTAGACTTGGAAACTTATTAATAGATATCAATTCTTGGATTATGTTCATTTTTAAAGCAAAGGGAAATTCCTTCATTAGAAAATTAAATCAATGGCATTTGGGTTCTTAAAATCAACATATTGAGAGACATAATTAGTCACCAAAAAAAGAAAATATTGAGAGTCATAATTAAACGTGGCTTTCTTTTTGGGAAGGAAAATGCAAAATTGCAAACTATATTTGGGATTCTTCTCTTCTCAATCAATTAGTTGGGATTCTCTTCTGAGTTATTATTAGTTGAGATTCTTTTCTTAAAGATTGGTTGGAATTCATGAGCGAGAACTAAGTTACCTTTTTTTCTTTTTATCTCCAAAAGTAGACAATATAATATGGCGAAACGAACAGATGTTGCAATCATGATTGGCATCATGATTGTGGATGATGAATTATTGTCAGTTCATTTTTCTTCCGTTTATTGAAAATTTGTGATTATGTTTTAAAATAAATTAGAAAATCAGAAAATAAAAATAAGAAGGAAGGAGAGAAGGGGGGGTTGAAATTTGGTGTATAATATCATCGACTCATAGTGAATGATCATAATTCATAATTGGCCAACGCCAACTGGCTCTAGTTATTCCTTCTCTTATGGATGGGATTATAGTATCCTTGTTCTTGTTCATTCTAAAAATAAATAAATATCTAATTCGAGTCTTGTATTTAAAAAAAACACAATTTTTAACAAAAACTAAATGACAAAATGGCCTTTAATTATGTAATTTTTTTAGATATACTTATCTTTTTTCACCCAAAAATTATGATTGAGAACTGACGGAGGGCTTAAAAAATACAGGGAAATGCAAGAGCTACTATACTAATCAAATAGCTAGATGCTACATATTAATTATATATGATAAGAAATTCGTCCTTGAAGATGCTCTATTGGCAGGCACTTCATTATATTGATTATTTATATAATAAGATTCGGAATATAAATGATATACAAAAAAATATATAGTTTATATGC
>NC_029792.2:11004256-11008311 GCF_000816755.2 Arachis ipaensis
ATGTTAGGAGACCAGTAATTTTTGTGATTAGTAGTCATTAAATAACCATCAATGATAATTTAATAATGTGAGATTGGTGTGAAATTTTATCTAATGAGTCACATTTCTCTACTGATTACATGTATGCTGGTCAAAATTCAATAAAATTACTGGTTTTCTAGACTTTTTCTATATTTTTATATTAATGGCTGAATTTGGAGTACATATAGCATGGTGGTAAAATAATACATTGATTGCGGTTAAGATAAGATGAATGGAAGAAGGTACCTCGAAACACAGGCACACGCAGAGAGAAAGAAAGGAAGAAAGAAAGAAAGCATATACCCTACATGTGGGAATGCTTTGAGAAGAAAGCAAAGAAAGAAACCACTTCACAGCTCATGTATCGTCTCAATTATTCCACTGCTTATCCTAATTACTTCATTAAACTAATACCCTTGCACCCATATATATATATATATATATATAGGCACCACTAATAGAGTATAAAATCTTATGCACATGGGGTTTGTTCTCCTCACATATAGATAAAGATCATTATCACATTCATAGAGGCATATGATTTCAGCAATCACTAATCCCATCAAGTGGGGCTGTCTTGTCTTACCTTTTGTCTTAAGACACGGTCTTTAAAATTTCATCAACAGTAACCTAACGTGATGTATGGCCACCTTATTTTTAGCAACATAATAAGACACATCTTTTTCTTTTCTCCAGTAACTTGTAATTAATTAATTATAGGCGGCATTGCAAGCCAACCATTTCCAATTTAAGATATTTTCTCCAACCTTTAATTAGCACTCGAAGAATATTCAAAAATTTGTTAGTACTTAGTAAATTGATATGCGTAATAATATAGGCTTTTGACATACATACATACCTTGTTTGACTGTGTTATGTTAATGTTACACAAGCATATATATGCAGACCAAAATGATGCACAAAATGAAAGCAATGTTGTTAAGATAAGGGATATGAAAAAGGGAGCAATGTGGAGTAGTAAAGAGAAGGTCACAAGGGGCACGTGGTGGATGATTCCTCCCACTAGCTAATAGCTATTAAATCTACTGGCGACTTTCAAGCAATACCGTTGAGGCTTCAGAGACCCCCCTCCCCTCCCTTCCACAGCTGTTTATAGCTGTCCAATCCCATGTGACATTCCACTCCCACTCCCACTCCCACAACATTACACCATATCCTATGCTATCTTTATTTAAGAGTGGAAATTTACATGCAGTTATTTTCATATGAAATTAATATTTAAAAATAATTAAATAATTTGACAAATTTAATTAAATTATCATTTACAATCTTGTATAAAGACAACTACACGTGAATTTTTACCTTATTTAAATCATAAATTAATAACATGCATATATTTATTACAATTATATTATGTACATAAAAAAACATTCATTCTTATATTGTTTTTTTTCACATTTAAAAAAATTTACACAAAAAATATATAATTTATACTTGTATTTATTAAAATTTATACACATAAATTAATATAATTTGTATGGTGGAAACTCAGGTGCAGTTGATTTCACCTGAAGTTGATAACTGAGAGTCGTTAGATGATTTGACTTATTTGACTAAATTTTCATCTAACGGCATCAACTTCACATGAAGTCAACTTTACCTAAGTTTTCACCAATTTGTATTTATATTTATTAGAATTTATTCTTATGAATTAATAATATTTATTTATTAAAAAAATTTGGTCTGTTAAAATTGCTAAAAACTGTTAATTCCAAAATTTTTTTAATATATATATAAATTTAGTGGTTAATTTTGAGTATATAAATAATATTATAAGAAATTGATTATATATGGTGTGCTTGTAGTTCTTGTGGCTTTATATCTTTCTGTGTGACATTCCCTGCAATGGGGGATATTATTATTCTAGTATAAATATTCAATTTTGGGTTTCCTTTTTTCTTTCTATCTCTCATCCTTGATCTCCCATTGACACATTTATATGCAAATGTTGTTAGGGAGACTGCAACGACGTCAACCACATCATCAACAATAACAATAATAACAGCCACAACCAACCAACAACAAAAACAACTATCTCCTCCTCTTCTTCTTTGAAATAATTCTTAGATTTTTATATATTTTGAAAATATATCTCGCACATTCTTTCATCCACACTCATCAATGGCGCAATTGCCTCCCAAGATTCCAAATATGTCGCCAACCTGGCCGGACTTCCCTTCCCCTCAGAAAATGCCACCGCCGTCTCTCAATGCAAGCCAATATCAGCTTCCTCAGAACCCGTCCTGGGTGGACGAGTTCCTAGACTTCTCCTCTGCCAGACGAGGCGCGCATCGCAGGTCGGTGAGCGACTCGATCACCTTCCTGGAGGTGCCGTTGCTGGCAGGGGAAAATTGTCGCGGGGACGGTGCCGTCCCCCCAAGGGATAATGAGGAGAGTGAATTCGAAAAGTTCGACGATGAACAATTCATGTCGATGTTCACGGACGAGATTGCTAATGGTGGGGGTATTCCGATGCCGCCAACGATGTCGTCTTCAAACACTACAAGCGACGAGAAAGAAACGAGTTACCAGAATGAGGTTAATGTGAAGAAGAATTCGAAGGATGAGCAAGAACAGGAAATGAAATTGAATTTGAAGAATGAAGCAGATGAGGTTGAAAGCCAATGTAAAGTGGAAGAAGAAAGTAATAATGCGCTGCCTTCAAACAACACCAACAATCTTGCTTCTTCCAATGACCGAATTACTGATCCCAAGAGAGTCAAAAGGTACATCAATATTCTCATTTTACACATTATATTCATCCATTTACTTTCATGCTGCTAGTCATAATTTTAATTTTTAACTTATTATTCATCTACAAAATATTTTTACTTAAATATAATAATAAAATTTATTGATTAAATTTTTATATTTTTTATATTAAAAATTTTTCTCCTAAGATATGAAAATTGCTTTACTTTACATTTTTATGATTTTAACTTAAAATTTTTGTTTGTTTTGTATTAGAATTTTGGCAAATAGACAATCTGCACAAAGATCGAGAGTGAGAAAGCTGCAATACATATCAGAATTAGAGAGGAGTGTAACTTCATTACAGGTGAGTTATTTATTGCAGCACATAATTTAGCACCAATAATACATAATATTGACTTATATTATTAGAAGGTTGACTTTGTTTTTTGTTTGCGTTGACCAAAATTGAAGGCGGAAGTTTCAGTGCTGTCACCACGGGTTGCATTCTTAGATCATCAGCGTTTGCTTCTAAATGTTGACAATAGTGCTATTAAGCAAAGAATCGCCGCCCTTGCCCAAGACAAGATTTTCAAAGATGGTAATTTCTTCATCAACTGTTCATTACTATTTATAAGGGTAATATTAGGTAGACAAAAAAAAAATAGCTAGAACTTGTTTTATTTAATATTAATTAATTGTTATAATAATTAATGAATGTTAAATAAGACAAATTATGACTGTTTTTAACTGATTTTCTTTGGTTACCAAACATTTTCTAATAATTATTATACATGCTATAAATAGATTTGCATTCATTTATTTAACTCCTCTTAGGGTGGAAGCTACTAGCTAGCTAGCTAGCTAATTATAGTTATCTTTTATTTAATATATATGGTTAATGTATGTAGGGAGCAATAATAGATCAGATCAATAATAAGCATTAAGTAATAATTAAAAGCTACTTGTTCTTGTATATATAATACAATTAGATTTGGATCTTCCAAAGTTTGAATTTTACTTTAGAAAATAAAGTATGATTTCTCACCATTAATTTTATAAATGGGATCAATAATAAATATAAAAAAAAACTATTTAAAAATAAAAAATCACACTTTATTCTTTAAAGTAAAATCCAAATTTTGGAGAATTTAAATCCAATACAATTAGTCATAATGTTTTAAGATATATGTGGTGGGTGGATGTTATCAGCTCCAGTACTTTTATTGCCTATAGTATAATAATAGTAGATTAGTAGGATCCACATTATTTATCTTTCTACTTAATTTTTAAACTAAATTATATGATCAACTAACCATCAT
>NC_029792.2:11008575-11011121 GCF_000816755.2 Arachis ipaensis
TTTTATACTCTCTTATAATATGCTAATAGGATGAAAATTATTTTTGTATTATTAGATAAAGTTTGATAATTATGTGGATTTTACGTATGATAGATAATAAAATGAGTATATGAAATATTTTTGATGGGTTGTATATGCATGTAGCTCATCAAGAAGCACTGAAGAGGGAGATAGAGAGACTGAGGCAAGTGTATCACCAACAGAACCTTCAGAAGATGGAAAACAATAACAATGCACCATGCTCATCACCGTTACGAGCGTCGCCGCCGTCGCCATCGCCGTCGCCAAGGCAGAATGAACAGATTCTCAATGTTTGACAAGAATTAAAGGTTGTAACCCCAACAACATCAACCAAATTATCTATCTAGCTAGGATTTAAGTACATGATGATGAAGATGAAGACAAATTAAAGCTGTGATTCTTTATATTTTTTTACAAAGAAGTTGCAGAATAATTTCGTTTTTGGATGTAAATGTATAAATAATACTGTATGATGGGGTTGTGAGATATTTGGTGAGAAGTTTTATTAGGAAATTGATGATGAAAAAGGGGGAAACTTTTTCTGTTGACTGAGAAGAGTCACGTTCTGAGGCCACATTTTGATGGTTCTGATCGATGGTGGTGGATGCCATGAAACTGTTGCAACCACGTGATGTGTTTTAACTTTAATTTCATTTCTTAAGGAAAGGGGACCACTTCTACTCTCTCTCAAAAAGCTCTGTTAATTTCGATTCATGTTGGAAAACATATGGCCTTGGAAATTATTTGATTTGTGGTTTGTACTATTGTGTAACCATTCTTATTTGATTATCGATTCAAAAAGGGTCCAAATTGTAAATAAACCAAGTTATTATTATCTATGATTTCCAAGTTACTATGATATAGCAAGTTGATTGTTGTTTAAGGAGATAATTAAACCAAATTGGTCATGCATTAATAATATTATTTGAAAGGGACACAGCCATAACTATAAAATATTTTTTTGTCTCGTTATAGTAAGGTCTTTTATATCTGATATCATATAAGTATGCATAACATCAGAACATGGGTATTGTAAATATTATTAAAACTGTATCTGGCCATGCATTTATTTGATGAATGAAATACGGATCCTAAATGGAGGAAGGACATTTAAGAAATTAAATGTGGGAGAGTGGAGACAATAATATTTCTGCTCTCTATACTACTATAGTATCTGCAGTGCATGTAGATATATAATATGTAAAAATGAAAAAAAAATGTTTAAATTTTCTGTCATTTAAGAATTAAGAGAATTATTATATATTTAAGATTCTCAATCATTTTCAAAAGTTAGATTTAAATTTTGGAAAATTGAGAGTGACAATTTGTTCTTATATAGATATATAGATACATGTTAGAGCTAGCATATAAATAGTGTTATGACATTTACAATGCCATGAATGTGACGTTTTGGCTGTCACGAGTCATGACATTGTGGATGGTCCAGTTAAGTAACTCAACTGCATGTGCCTGAATCATAAGAGATGTTAATGCAAGATACCACTACTTTTTTTTTCTTTTTCTTTTTCTTTTTATATTTTGTTTGTCTAGATTTTTTTTTATGTATATTTAATACACAGCCAGATCATGTAGGTATAGACTTATAAGATTTATGCAGTTTCAGTGTGAAACTGTGAATACAAGTTTTATTCTACATGATCAAGTGTATTATTTTAGGTAGAGTTATATATGGCTAGCAGCATATACTTATTTCATTAGTACTGTGGTGCCGCAAGCACAGAGAATAAGTAGAATTATACTGTGTCCTTCTCAATATACCAAGTTTTTGGTACAAGAAACTTTTGTCGACATATATATAACCCTTCTTTGGAATGGCAAAAGATACTCCTTCGTGTTTTTTCTTTTCATTTTTTTGAAATGTACTTTGTTTGGTAAATTATTGAGAAATAACTTACAATAATTATCAGTAACTTTCTAGGACTCAATCATAAGCAATCTAATTATCTCAAAATATATAATATTTTTATTACATCAACCTAAGTATCAAACATAGTAGATAGTCAAATTTATTTTTAAAAGATTATTTATTTTTTAAATTGGTCTTCGAATTTTTTAATTAAATTCGTCTTTTAAAGATTTTAAATTAGTTATTTTAGTCTTTTTATTATTTTTTTATTGACTGCATTAAAATTTTTTGATGTGACATATTAAGTATACCATAGCATACATAACAGTCAAACATGATAAGTTTATAAAATTAGATGAAATCAAATTTTAATTGAAGAAGACCTAAAAGAATTAGAATCACTCAAATTAGAATTGATTTGATCTAATTTTATAGACTTATTATGTTAACAGCCAATTAGGATCGTTAAGTATGTACTTGAGTATCACTTAACATGCTATATTAGTAAATTCTGACGTTCGTTAATAACAAAAGTTACAAAAAGACTGACATGACTAACTTAAATAATTCAAGGACGAATTTGATTAAAAAAACTTTTTGGATACTAATTTGAATAATGAGTGATATTTCATAAACGAATTTAAATATTTACTCAATA
>NC_029792.2:11011132-11015944 GCF_000816755.2 Arachis ipaensis
CTCACGAATATGCACCTAGCTAGTGTGTGTGTGTCAGATTTGTTTGGAGCTTTCTATAATATGGTCCTTTTCTCTTTTGGTGCTAGTCTACAATACGATGGTAATACAATAATTAAAAAGAATGTAATATGTTTAATTTTAATGACTGTTAGTGTAAAATCGTTTTACACATACATTAAATCACATAATATCACATTAACAAAAATAATTATCTTTTATATTAACTGCGTGAAATGGTTATTTAAGAAAACGGTTGTGATTACACAATTGTGTAAAACGTTTTACACTGTTGGTGTATAAAAATTAAACCTTTATTTTGTGTATATTTCTCTTGTATATCTTTTATCTTTAATATTAATATTAATAAATAAAAATAAAATTGGATAAACAATTTGTCTTTTACAATAGGATGGTAACATAATAATTAAAAAGAATGTTTTATGTATTATAAGTGCAAGCATAATTTCTCAATCATTCATATGATATAAGCATTCTATGTAACGCATCAGTGAATATAAGATTAAGTGATCAATTTCATTCAGAAATCCCAATCCAAACTACCAGTGTTGTGTTGTCCCTATAGTGGAAAGTGCCAACACCACTAACACTTACACAAGTTTTGGCACATGAATAGTTTTAACCTTGTTTTTCTTATATGCTTGTAGCCTCGTACTACTACTACTGCTACCTTGCATACATGTAACATGTGACTGGATATAGACATAGTACGATAAAAGAACGCCAAATGGCAAAGGATTTTACTTTCACTCTATAACAAAATTGTTGAAGGCATACCAATCATTGTAGGTGCAAAAAGGATTGATTTCAAAAGATACCACTGTTGATTATGAAAAGGAATAGAGGCTGACAGAAAAATACACTCAATTCAACTCTTTGCTATACCAAGCAACAGAATATAGACATTGATATATGTGTTTGTCCACAAAGATCCAAATTACAAGCAGATAAAACAAATATTCATTATTTGTTATGCGCTACCACATAATTCTATGTAAGAATGAATTACCATAGTTTGTTCCTTCATGTTCTCAGTTTCAACAATAAACATAGAATTAATCAAACATTAAAACTCTACTAAGCAGTTAGAGAAGCATCTTCAGGGGAGTTTCAAGAACTTGACTTTTAACATTAATTTCATGCAATTGTTTTTACGTGGTCCTCCTTCAAGCTCTGTTCAATGGCCAAATGCTTCTTCTTCAACTGTCCCTTCTTGGTGATCGGCTTGTGCTTGATGATTGCTCTGTATTCGGCAAAAGCCTTGTGAGTTTCCCTCAAGGCCTTTCTGTATTCCTCCAGAAGACTTGCCATCATGTCAAGTTCCTTCTGTAGTCTATACAAATTCATCTGTCCCTTCTTTCTTTCATCCACCATTGTCCTGCGCAAATCCTCTATCTTGTTGTCGCGGTTCTGAATCTCGTTTAGTAGGTTCTGTAGACTCATTGCAGAGTCTTCACAAGACCTGTTCTTTGTTGCATACATCAATGCAGCCTTCCCCATCCAATCTTGCATCCGTGCCATACAGGCATCAAAGTCAACAGGCTCAGCATTATTACATGGATTATTATCTATTCTCAGCTTCTTGTTATTGCCACTCAAAGAAAGATTTGTGTTATCATAATCCAATTCAATTGCTCTCTTGTGACCCTTACCAACAAATAAACTTCCGGAAGTCATTTCAAGATCATCCTGAGAAGAGATAAAGTCTCTTTCAGAATTCAACTCCAAAGAATCATTCTCATACTCTTCATCATCTTTCTCTTTCCCGTAGTCGAAACTATTCACATTAACATCACATTGCAGCAAAATCGGCTTACCCAGATGATCATCCAAACCAAAATCCAAAATTTCCTCGTCCCCTTCAATACTCTTCTTTTGTAATTTAACATTCCCTGAACTGAGTTCAGTATTATGCTCCTGAAACTCATCATCAACCTCTATTACCAAAGGAACTTCCTTCAACAACTCCTCACATTGCACCTGGATCAAGAGCTGCAAATGAGAGGCATAGTAACACTTAACCAACCCAACCTCCCTCATCTCCCTCTCTACCATGCTCCATATCAACCCAACCCAATCAACCTTCCCAAAATGGCCTTCCCTGATCAAACTTTCACACTCCAAAACTTCATCAGGCATCACCATCACACCCTCATCATCATCATCATCATCATCCAGAACCATCCAATTCCACATAAACTCCTCAAGGAATTGAACCGATTCAGCAAAGTCCAAACCTTCCAACACTTGTCCAAAAATCTCACCTTTCTCCTCCTTCAGGGGCAGCAGCTTCAGCGCTATCCCCAATTGAGTTCGATTCGCCGAAACCCTAACACCGTTGACGTAACCGCATCGTAGGGAAGGTTCGTAACTATCTACAAGCTGTTCTATGAGATCAACCCGAATGTGGCGATCGAATTCGAGATGCGCGAAGTCCCAGAGACCGATTCGCCTTAAGAGCTTCTCGTGGCGCGCAAAGTTGAGGTTTTTAGAAGGTTTGAAAGGAACAGGTTTGAGTGTTCGGGTCATGAACCGGGTCTTCGGTTCCTGATGGGTTAGGTTCGCGAAGGGTTGGTTGCCGTTTGCGTTGAGAAGAGGAGTGTCGTTTTCTTCTTCCATTGGAAGATGTGGAGAGTGCTGTTGAGGATTGAGAACGGGAATTGGGATTTAGGGTTTTCGAGGAATGAGTATTATTAAGCTTTAAGAATTGACTAAAGGTGTGTAATTTAGTGAAGGGTTTAAGACGGAATACGAGGGGATTAGAGTGGATTTAGACAGGGGTTAATTATTAATGGCGGTGATGACGATAGAGATTCTCTGACCCCAACGGACGCTTCTTTGTTCGTTATTCGTTCCCGCCAAACTACAAATAAATTAATTTATGAGTAATTATTAAAGAAAAAATATGGGAGCCAATGTAATTGGTGTACAATATGTACAATGGTGGTTAACACAAAAATAAACACTTTTGAAATTAGAGTAAACGTGGGTAATTTTTATTTTTAACTCATATTGGGTCAAATAAACAATCTATTGTACACATTATACAGATACTCCATTGGCTCCCTAGCGGGATTAAACATTTTCCAAATTAGTTTTCGGTGTGACTCATTAATAGAGAATACTGAGTTGAAAGGTTAACTCGTAGCCATAATTATTAAAATTAGATCGGACCGATCGGTTCGATCAAAAAATAAGTGAACTAGACTTTATATCGGTTTGGTCTGATGTTTGGACCGTAGAAAACAAAGAACTGGACCAAACCGTCAAACTTGGAGTGAACTGATAAAAATCGGTCTGATCGAACCTACTAAGTTGAAACGTTAACTCGTAATTATAGTTATTAAAATCGGATATGATCGGCCGGTTTAACCGAAAAACCAGTGAACCAGATCCTATACCAGTCAAGTCCGATGTTTGGATTGTGCAAAACAAAGAATTGGAACAAACCGGTCAAACTCGGAGTGAACTGATAAAAACTAGTCCGACCGAACTGCTTGAAATTTATTTTTTTTTTAAAAAATGCTTGAGATAGAGTTCGAACCACTGTCCTCAATAGATATCTTTAACCGTACACGGCATCGAACCAGTGCGAACAATAATTACAAACTCACTTATTTTTTAATACTCATATCATATCTATTAATATTATTTTTTAATAAATACTTGTAGTATATAATAGTATAATAGATATAAATTAATTAATAGATTATTAAAATTTGAAAATAATAGTTATTTTAATATAAAAATAAAATAAAAATATTTATGATAGAGTAAAATTAACAAAATACTTATTGTTCATATTTCATATTGTTTTAGAATAGTTAAATATTTTTAAAATATTAGTGAAAAATATGGATATTAAATTTTAATTTTAAATTTTTTATTCACATATGACCGGATCAATCGGTTCAACTAATGACCCACCGATTAAACCAATAATCTAATAACCCAATAACTTAACCGGTTCAATCATCGATTCAGTTCTGACAACTATCTCATACACGACTTTTAGGTGTCCACGTGTGCGAGGTTTATGTGTGCAAGATTACAAAATAGTGTTTGACTTTTTTCTTTACCTTCTCAATTATGTTCTTCATCCATCACACTACCCTCTTTTTATTCTTCCTCCTCTTTTCCTTCTCCACTATCTTCTTTTCTCACCCATTTTCCTCTCTTGACAATACCTCCTCGATTACAGTTCTGCCGCCCCACTTGCCATCGCTGCCACTTCCTCTCTCTCCGCCGACCACTGCCTCCTCTCCGCACACCTCGTCCGAACACCCAACTTTCTCTTTTATTCTCTTTTAAAGAACTTGGATCCTCTAAATTTTAGATTTTTACTTGAAAGAGTAAAGTGTAATCTCTTACCTTTAAATATTTTTTCTCTCATACTTAATTCTACCTATAAAATAAATAACGAAAAAGCACACTTTACATTTTCAAGTGAAATCTAAAATTTAGAACAACTAAATTCCCTTAAAAATGAACATTAACCTCAGTAAAAAAAATATTACAATTACCAATATTTACATTTCTTGAACCTGTATTTTATGTTGCATCCCTTCGAATTTTGATTTTGTGAAAATTAACTTTTGACTATAAATTCTCTTGACTCCTATGTTTGGTATGAATTTAATCACGAAGGAGGAGAGTGAAAGGGAGAATAATTAATTTTTATTTTATCACTTTATTAATTGAGTCATTTTTTTATTTTAGAGAATTTTGATTTTTTAATAATATATATCTAGTTAAATATTTTAAAAATATTGTTTGTATACTAAAATTAACTAT
>NC_029792.2:11015980-11022818 GCF_000816755.2 Arachis ipaensis
AATATAATATATTTAACATATTAAAAATATAAAAAATTTAATTTTTTAAAAAATATTTTTCTACAAAAATACTATTTACATATCAAAATCAACGATCAAAATTAACCACCATATATTTGTGTATAAATATATATTTTATTTAACTTATTTTTAATAAATATTTTATACTAATAACTAATTTTAATATACATCTAAATAATTGTAAATTTTTAAAGTTTATTCTCTCTAATGTAAAATAAATAAATTAAATTATACCATATCGAATCAAAATAAAAAACATCAATTGAGGCATAAAAATTAATATTTTAATGAAATTTTCACCGCTAAAAATAGATAAAAAAACTTTTTATTATTTTTTTTAAAGCGTTAACGAAAGTAGAAATTTTGTTAGGTTGAAGTGGTCACCACAAAGATAGAAAAGAGTGTTAATATACAAGAGGTAGGTAACACAATGTGACAAATTGTAGATTAATAGTTTAATAATATTGGGATATCGAAAGATGATGCTTGAGGTGAAGTCATTCCGTACAAGTTTATGCTAATCACATAGCAAGGGAATTGAGAAGACATCCATGCTCAAGTGGCGTCAACTCTGCTCTTTCTTGTCACACAAGAAACTATATTATTGACCGCAAGATACCACTTCCCAATACATTAATTGAATGAACTTATTATTTTTTGGTGACAAGAATGAACTTATTATGAATAGTATTTATTTAACTCTATAATATAATATATGAAATGGGAGGTTAGATTGTTAAGGTTGTGATAATACGCTGCTGAGTGTAGAGAGGATTATGCCAAATGAAGAATTTAAATATTTATTTGACTTGTTAAATAAGAATCCTTACAGAATATTCTCAATGATGTTTCTTGTGTAATAGGTTCTCCAGCAAGATAAAGCAATGGAAAAAAAGAAAGGGTCGTGGTTTCTTCTTACAAGGTAAACAATTTAGAAAATATTTGCATTCATTCAGATCCCTCTTATATATTAGTATTAAAGAAAAAGGCCTTTTGATTGGATCAAAAAATGAATTGAAAATAAGCAATCCTATCAAATTGAAACTTGAAACCAATTTTGATAGGCATGCCATCACAGCAATGCATATATATCTCCACATTGTAAATAACAAACTTAAGATATTACTTTTTGAATCATATTGTACACGTTAAGCAAAACCTCAGCTAGCTATAACAGAATTACAGAAGCAACTGCATAATTTTCTTTATGTAACACTTTATAATATGTATAACAAACAATTCCAACATGTTTTTCTTATCTGGTTCAGACTTTTCTATGCCTTCAAGACTTTATCTTCCTCCACATACGTAGAAATCAATGAATATATATAAAGGAGAAGAAATACAAAGTTCCTTTCAAGTTACAAGTATTCTAAAGACCATGAGACACAAGTTTTCATTCATTTACCTTGTCATATTCTTGCTCATATTACCACATTCTAATTATGGTAGACCTATCACAAAAGAGGCACCTCTATTGATGGTTTCTGATGGAATCCATGATCATAGTAGTGAGCCTTCTCTTATTTATGTGAACAAGCTAGGTTCTTCAGATACATGCACAGAAGCTTATGGATTTTTGCCCTGTACAAATAATGCTCTAGGTAATGTGTTCCTCATGTTGGTGTATGGCTACTTTATGTTCTTGGCAGCAAAGTCATTATCAGCTGGCAGTGAGATTTTGCTTCAAATTCTTGGACCTGGCATCATTGGTGGACTATTCCTCCCTCT
Organism: Arachis ipaensis; assembly: GCF_000816755.2. Lineage (NCBI taxonomy): Eukaryota > Viridiplantae > Streptophyta > Magnoliopsida > Fabales > Fabaceae > Arachis > Arachis ipaensis. Next base: position 11,017,733 of record NC_029792.2, read on the forward strand.
CTTGAGTTCTCTTCCTGATGCAACCATCATTCTTGGTATGTTTCTCTTTTCCTCAATCTTTGATGACCATTGAGCACTTTCAAATGAAATGCTACGTGTACACTAGCCTGTTGTTTAACTCATTTGCAATATGTATTTTGTATTTGAACATGTATTTTATACGGATAGCTGATTTGGTGGCTGATTTTTGGCATACACGTAGCTTGGTTAACTTTCAGAAGATGTTGTTTATGGTTTTACAAATAGAAGGGTACCACGTGTAATATCCCTTAACTTCAAGGGTGGTCAAAAGATGATACACTAATAGATTATGTTGTTTAATTGAATCAGCATCTACATTATCTGGGAACAAAGAAACAGCTCAAAGTCAGGTCTCTGTGGGAATGGGACTACTTGCTGGATCAACTGTAATGCTTCTAACTATTCTATGGGGTTCCTGTCTTATAGTTGGAAGGTGTGACCTTGAAAATTCAGTAGCAATTGATCAAAAGGATACAAAAGGCTTTGACTTAGCTGGTACATATGTCCCTATAACTATGTTGATTTTCTCAACTTCTTTTGAGTGTTCACATACACCATTGTATGATATTACACTTATTTGATAACTAGCACCAAACTGAAGATGTTTTATCACAGGATCTGGTGCAAGCACTGATATTTGGACAAGCTATGCTGCAATGTTGATGATAATATCTTGCATTCCACTTGTTATTGTGCAATTACCCCAAATTTTTCATGGAGCTACTCCAAGTCGCGCAGCCATTCTATTTTCGCTCATTGTCTCCATTTGTTTATTGGTTGTCTATACCATTTATCAGGTACCAAAAACTTTATATATTTGTTGCTATATTCATAACATGAAGTTTCTTGGACAGCAAGCAACTGATGTTGTCGAAATTCAATAATAAAGGTTTGTCAGCCAAGGATTCAGAGGAGAAGACTTGCATATGCCAAGTACAAGAACATAATGTCAGGATTTCTAGAACAATTGAAAACACAAACAAGAGGCCGTTTCCTCAAAGACAATGGTGAACCTCACATTGAGGTTATACAAAAGTGAGTGAGTCTCAATATTATTACAAGAAGCATAAAGAAAAAGATGCAAATATCTTGAAATTTTTTACATTCATTTGAGAACACTGGTAAATTGACAGGTTGTTTGACTCACTCAAGAATTCTGAAGGGTACATAACAGCCAAAGATTTAAGAGCTTTAATCATAGGAATGCACTTTGAGGAGGAAGATATGGACATTGATGAAGCTGTTGCAAGCATCATGTTGGATTTTGACAAGTCACATGACTCTAGAATTGACATGGAAGAGTTTGTGAGAGGAATAACAAGATGGCTTAGCAAAGCTACGCGATCCGCCACACACGACAATGATCACAGTCCCACAACACCTAAGATTCTAAATGATTTCCATCAGGTATGTTTTTGACACAACAATATCTGAGGAAAGAAAATACAGAAACACTTAGAACAAGACTAAACATGTAAATGATGTAATGAAATCTTTGAGTACTAAGCAGAGGATGAAAGCAGAACAAGATGTATGGAGTGATCACAGTGATGAGGCTGTGGAGAGTGTAAAGAATCCAAGATGGAATACTTTCAAAGCAGTGTTGATGTTGCTTCTAGGAACTGCTGTGGCTGGTGTATTTGCTGATCCTCTTGTTGATTCAGTGGACAACTTCTCAGCAGCCACTAGTATCCCTTCTTTCTTTGTTTCCTTCATCATCCTTCCTTTCGCCAGCTCCAGCGAAATTGTGTCGGCTCTTATTTTCGCCAGCCGGAAGAAGATCAGAACCGCCTCACTCACATATTCTGAGGTACAATGGACTAATCAATTATCTTCAGATAAGCAAAATTAAACTGAAGAACATAGACCTGATCAGTTTGTTTTTTTCTCTCTTGTGTAGATATATGGATCAGTGACAATGAGCAATCTCCTTTCATTATCAGTTTTCTTGGGTTTGGTTTACATTCAAAACCTGACATGGAGTTTCTCAGCTGAGGTTTTGATCATTCTCATTGTGTGCATAACAATGGGACTTGTTGCAAGCTTTCACACTACCTTGCCTCTATGGCTATGCTTCCCTGCCTTTGCACTTTATCCATTCTCTCTGCTTTTCGTCTATATTCTTAATTATGTTGTTGGAATACCTTAAAATCAATCCTTATTTTCATTAAATTTAGTTTTAAGCCATTGTTAAATATTAATATCAAATTATTTAGAAAACTATCTTTTAGCAAGCATTATTAGTCCGACCATTGCAACTTTTTTAACATAATATTCTAAGGAGTTGTTGGGTTTAGTTTGAAGATTGCATCATGATTCTTGTTAGAATTAACACTTTGGTGCATTGTAAAATTTGGAAGTCCCTTTTCTGACAAGGTAAAATACTACTCTCATGAATTTTATATATAATATCATGAAAGTCAACATAAACACCCTGATATTAGGGATCTTGATTCTTCACACTTCACTAAACCTTGTGTTAAAGAAAGACAAGGAAGATTAAATAGAATCTTGTCAGTTTAATTTGCTAATTAAGCTCACATGGGATTACCACCTAATCTGCCATACCATTATCACCAGCGCTTATAATTATATGTTTAGGTTACCAAACACCAAATCCTTTCTTTAGAAATAATGATAATTAAAATACGATGCAGAGTCAAATTCAACACAAAATCTCTTAGATTTGACTAACGCGTACGAAATAAGATTTCAAACTCAAACTTACACCGTCACCTTTAACCGGTACCCATTTTTTTTCTTTTTTTATTTTCTTACTAAGCTCCTTTTCATGTGCATTATTCAGTATAATGGAAAATCCAAACAATGGTAAAAGAAAAATATCAGTGAAAACTGGGATTGAACTTTCTCAGTTGAATTTGTCAAGTGTGATCTCTTATTGTACAAAAGATTATACTTTAACAAGATCAATTATAAAAAAATTGAGAGAAATTATTTCCACAAAAATTTATTCTTTTATTTTGTATTTATTTTATCTCAGGATCTTCTGTATTTTATTATGGTTAGGTAGAGCATAATTTTAACTTTTTTATTTTACTTTACGACTATAAAATTCAATTATATTATATATACATAAAAAATTAATCATTAAATCAGACATTGGTAAAAAAATAAGAATAAGAAAACCAAGAGGGAATGGTATTAAGAAGGAATTAATGAGTGGTGCTGGTACTATATATTATTACTGGCTCTCTAAATCATGATCATCAAGATGAGTAATTATGGAAGGTTGAATTCTTGTGCTAGAAGATCTATCCCTACTTAGTATCCTTCTAAAGGAGCTGCTGAATCTTGAAACAGAAGAACCAGTAATGTTCTTACCCACAATAGCAGCATTGTTGTTATTATCAGAAGTAGCTTCAAAAGTTGAAGCATCATCATGAACAAGAATAGGAGGCTCACGAGGGTGAGGTTGAAGTTGAAGGCCTATGATTGGTTCAGCCTTGGTTCTACAAATTGGACACGTGGAATGAGAAGCCAGCCATGTATCTATGCAAGCAACATGGAAACTGTGCTTGCAATTCGGCAGCAACCTCACCTCTTGTTCATCTTCTACACCACTCAAACACACAGCACACTCGCCATCTTCATCATCTTCTTCTCTCTTTTTTCGTTTGTAGATGAAGGTGGGGAGAGAGGCTATGACGTTAGGGTCCAGGCCTGTGTTGTATTCGTGGGCTTGGGCTTGGGCTTGGGCTTGTACGGTGAGGCTGAGTTGGTGAATGGCGAATCTTCTTCGAGCTTGGCGTCTCAGAACCACCCTTGCGTAGATGTGAAGGGCCAAGACCACGATGATGACCATTGTTAAGGAAGCTACGGCCATCACCAAGATTTTTTTGTTCGAGTAGCTTCGATCCGATGATGATGGGTAGTTGTCATGGTTTCTATGGCCATCAACATCGTAACCACTCATGTTTGAGAAGAAGAAGAAGAAGAAGAAGAATGAAGAGGATCGGAGGAGGGTGCGGTTTTTGTTATGTTTGGTTTATGTGTGTATATGAGAAATTAAAGTGTATAGTATATAGTGTGGGGTGGTGGATATGAAAAGTCTATGGCATAAACTAACAAGAAACCAAGAAACACATACGCCAGTATATATATATATATATATATATATTTCAACTGATTTGACTGTTGAACATTGACCTTGATTGTGGAATAATGGAGAAGGTTGAGGAGTTCTTACTTATACACATTACTTGTGCTATGTTGGTGTGGTGGTAAATATTTAGATGGTTTTAACCCGATCATTTTTGGAGGAAAAAAATGTTATTAACAAATCTTGATTTTTATACCTGACTTCCAAATTTGGTTATTAATTATATTTCTGATAATAAGATTCAAATTTAAATAATTTAGTCGAGACAAAAATGAAAAATAAAAGATCATTGTTATTTTTTATTTTGATATAATTCTTATTTAACTCTTCATTTTCACCTTTAAATTAGCTAGGGTATTATTTATTTTAAGAAAAATATAGATAGATAATGAGAATATTAAATAATATAAATAATGGATATGTTAGATATTTAATTCAATAGGGGATGAGTATGTTCATTATTTTTAATTGAATTGTTATTTCTTTTGATTTAATTTACTCTTGCATAGTTAATAACGGTTGGATGTTCAATTTACTAGGTGTGCAAATGTTTATCCTAATATCAATATTTAGAAAGTAATTTAGGAATGAAATATTTTTTACTTTATTAAGTCAAGAGGAGTGCTAGAAAACCAGCAATTTTTGTAATTTGTAGTCATCAAGTAGTCATTAATAATATTTTTAATGGTGTGAGATTACTCACTTTTCTTTTGCTGATTACATGCTGGCCAGAATTTAATAGAGCGTGATTTCTTTCATACCCAATTAATTTGAGGGTATTACATACCCTTCTTCCATGTTCCAATTAATTAGTAACATGTGTAATTGTGTATTCATTAATTTCAATCAACAAATGAATTTTTAATTTTTAAAAATAAAAATTAATAAATTTAATACATGTATTAAATACTTTATATATATATATATATATATATCTTAATAAAA
>NC_029792.2:11023087-11051465 GCF_000816755.2 Arachis ipaensis
TAGTTAATTATGATTTTTTTCTATTTCTGTTTTTTTTATGTGTAATTTTTTTTTTATGTATAAATGTACTCAAAATGAGAAGACATGGATGAATGTTTTATTGATTATTTGTTTGATGAATATTATAATCCAAAAATGTCTCGTTTAGACATTCTACCGCTATCAATGAAAGTTGAATCTATAGTAATTTAAGGTGGTCAATGTATTTTTACAGTATTAGATAGAAGAATATTTGTTAAAATAAATATATATTATAATAAATTGTCTTTGTCAATCTATTATTTTTTACCTAACAAACAGTATCTATGTTGAATATATTATTTTCATCAGAAGTCATACATGATTGATTGATAATTCTTTGTAAAAATATTTCTATGGTGATCAAATACTATATCGTTAACTCGCTAAAGTTAATGTTTATATAATTATACCAATGTATAGCACTATCAGATCGAAACTAATTAGATTACATTTGTTTTTAATGAGGTGGACAAACTTTTGGATCTAATTATGGTTGAAGTTGAAGAAGGTCATACAAAATGCAAATAATACAAATACTATTTATTTTTAATACCCAATAATACTAAATATATAAATTAAAACTAATATTGTTCTGTACAAAATATAAAATGTATATTATACTCGAAGTATATTCAATCTGTATCTATTGTCATTGTTTATCGGTTATGTTATGACAAATTTGGTTGTTAAAAAAATAAAATTAACTTAAATATGTACAATATTATTCCATATCTTCTATTTTTATTTTATCATCATAAAAGGTCTGATGTGTTTAGAGAACCAAACTATGATTAAGATAATGACTAAATATTATTGGGCTATTATCCAATTGGTTGTGTAATTTGTTTTGTTTAGTGTGCAGAAAATAAATTAATCACATTGGCACAAGAAGAAATAAAATAAGCACAAATGACATCTGATCCACTTACACACAATCATGACTACTCAAGGGCTATTTGTTCCATCACAAATGTTTCTCATAAAAAAAAAGCAAAAAAAAAAAAAAGAAAGAAAGCAATTGGCCCAAGAAACAAATGCTCAAGCCCAAATGCACACACAATGGTCCAAGGATATATAATTACTACCATTACAAATAATTCTTGGCTGAAACAAATAAACCTCTAGTTAAATAATGAAAGATGGAAAGGAAGCCCATAATCAAACCAAAGCTCAACGGTGCTCAACATTTAAATTTATTCATTCACTTAGACAGTAACTAAGTGATTCAAATTCTATTTCATTTGAACCATTCACTTCATCCACCGAACCAAAATTCTTTCTTCTTCTCTTTCTTTAATATCACATCACTCTAAAGTAAGAAGAAAGAAAAGAAAAATTCTAGAGTTAGGGCAAAGTAAAGAACAAAAAGTAAACTTTCATTTTCAAGTAAGAAGAGAAGGTCAAAGGAGTTATAACAAAAGGGAATATCTCATCAGGAAGAAAATCACAAAAAGGATATTTTTCCATTTATGCTTCATCAATGATTATTAAAGAAATCAAATGGGTCACAAGCACCATTCTGAAAAAAAATGAAGGTGAAGTCAATGGTGCCCTGCTTAAAATCTACGGTCAAGAAATAAACTTGGGGCCAAAATAAGAATGCACGGCTCAGATTCAAGATTCTTGAAGAAAAATGTTGAAAGAGAAGATTGAAGGTATGGTTGCATGTCACTGCTTCTACCCTCTCTCTCCTCTGTGAACGCCGCTGTTGCATCTATGTATTGGGAGAAGAGAACCAACATGTGCTGAAGAAGGTTTCAAGCCCTGAAAGCTTCACTCCTCTATAATAGGGGTGAAAAGTCAAGGATTGGAGTAAGGAGTAAGAGCACACATTTGGGTTCCCATAGCTCTTTGAGCTGTTTATTCTTCTCCTTCATGATTTTCATTTTGTAATTCTTTTTCTCAATTTAGTTTGTTTGAGTTTCATTGGAAAAAGGCAAACATGGTGATGTTTGTAAGAAAAAGCCAATGAATGAAAAAAGACAGTGAGCTAGACTTGGAGAAAAAACTTAAATTATTTCAGAAATTCTTTGTTAGTATTTCTGTTTTGTGTCATGATCTTGAGGGGATTTTCTTACAAGTTGGGTTAGCACTTTGCATTTGAAAGCTAGGATGAGTTCTAGTCAAGTTCAGGTTGGGTTAGAATCTGGACTTGTTTTCTTGCAAGTTGGGTTAGCACTTTGCATTTGAAAGCTAGGGTGAGTCTTAGTCAAGTTCAGGTTGGGTTAGAATCTGGACTTGTTCCCTTACAAGTTGGGTTAGTACTTTACATTTGAAAGCTAGGTTCAGTCTTAGTCAAGTTCAGATTGGGTTAGAATTTGGACTTGTCTTAGATAGGATTGGGTAGATCCTGGAGAGAATTGGTGAATGTTGTGATGGAGACTAGATGTAGGCTACATTGCACTGGGTAACCGAACTAGAATATATCTGTGTGTCATTCTCTATTTTCTTCTCTATTTCTGATTCGACACTATAGGAGACAAAACAGAAGCATCTTCTACTGCGTTAAGAGACAAAACCTTAATGCATCTTGTTTTTTACTCAAAGTATCTCTACTGAACTCAAGGTTGAAAGCTAAAGAAAAATGAGAACAAGATTCAACCCCCCTTCTCTTAACCACTAATAACCATCAATTGGTATCAGAGCTTGATCTCAAAGAGATCAAGCTTCACAGCTTGGAGGAAAGATCCTGATAGCGAACAACATGGGTTCCAATATAGTGGCTTATACTCTGATAAAAGGACAGTCCAACAACAGACCTTCATTCTTCAATAGAAAAAACTATAACTATTGAAAAGAAAAAATGAAGATATTTGTTCAGTTAGTAGATTGCAACCTATGGAAGGTAATCATAAATGGTCCTCAAATCCTACAAAAATTGGCGCTGATGGTGTTGTCACTCACAAAGCTAAAGCAGAATGGAATAAAAATGACAAGAAAAAGGTGGAACTAAATGCCAAGGGTGTCAACATGCTAAACTGTGCAATCAATTTCGAGGAATACCGGAAGGTTTCAAGATGCAAAACAGCAAAAAAAATCTGGGATAAGCTCCAAATCACACATGAGGGCACCACACAAGTAAAAGAAACCAGAATTGACATGTTGAGCAAAGAGTATGAGATGTTCTCTATGAAGAAAGGAGAATCAATTGATGATATGTTCGAAAGATTCTCTATCATTATTAATAGCTTGGATGCTATGAGAGTTACTCATTCCAAACAAATGCTAGTGAGAAAAGTCTTGAGAAGCTTGACAATAGAGTGAAAAACTAAGGCTACTGTTATCTCTGAAAGCAGTAACCTAAGTCAAATGACCTATGATGAGCTGAGAGAAAAATTACTAGCATATGAAATCACTCACATAAAAAATAATACAAAAAGAAAAGGAGTGGCTCTTAAATCTTGCACTAAATCATTGGATGATGAATCCAATGACTATTTATCAGATGACAAGTTTGTACTTTTTGTTAGGAAATTTAGAAGGATGATGAAAATCAAAAGAAGAAGCAGAGGTAGCAGCTCAAAGGAACCAAAAAATGTAACACCCAACCACACGGAGCCTTACACTTAAGCCGTAAAACAGAGATGGTGTGGTATTATGACCTCTAAAATTTAATGTATACATATAATATCAGAAAGAATATAATAACCAAGAGCCTTGAAGAACATATGAAATAAAAATCGCGAAATAAAAGCGCAATGCTCAGGAAACGAGTTAACTTGCGTACTAAGAAAAACTTTAACTATCAAGCATAAAATAACAAAAATAAGAATAGAAGGCCAAAGATACAAAATAACAAGCTTCTAAATCAGTCCGCGAAGTCAAGGCTGGCCGGAGAATATTTACACATATATATATGGTGCACGTAGGGCTGGAAGTGAGTCAAGCCAGCTCATGAGCCAGCTCGAACTCGACTCGTTAACAGCTCGATAAGCTAAGCTCGTGAGCTAGTGAGCCAAGCTTGAGCCTGGAATTGAGCTCATAAATTAAATGAGTCGAGCTTGAGCTTGGATAAGCTCAGCTCATTAGCTTTGTTAATGAGTCAAGCCATGAGCCAAGCTCAATTTTTGTGAGCCGAGCTTGAGCTTGGTCTAGCTCGGCTCAGCTCGGCTCACTTCCAGCCCTAGGTGCACGAATTGTGAATCACACTTTTCACAACTCGTACCACTAACCAGCAAGTGCACTGGGTCGTTCAGGTAATACCTTACATGAGTAAGGGTCGAATCCCACGGAGATTGTTGGTTTGAAGCAATCTATGGTTATCTTGCAATTCTTAGTCAGGAGGTCAATTATATTTATCAGTTGAATTGCGAATAAACAAGAGAGCATGGATTAAAGGTTACTTGTTATGCAGTAATGGATAATATGGAAATAAACTAAAAACTAATTAAAATATACTAAAAACTATATGAAATTAACCCCAAAAAGCGTATAAAATATCCGCTCATCACAACACCAAACTTAAACTGTTGCTTGTCCTCAAGCAACTAGACAAATAAAATAGAAGACTAATAGGTTGAGAAGCAATAATATCTTAGAGTTTTTGAGTGAAGCTCAGATTCTAATTAGATGAGCGGGACTAGTAGCTTTTTGCTTCCGAACAGTTTTGGCATCTCACTTTATCCATTGAAGCTCAGAGTGATTGGCATCTATAGGAACTTAGAATTCAGATAGTGTTATTGATTCTCCTATTTCAGTATGATAATTCTTGAACACAGCTATTTCATGAGTCTTGGCCGTGGCCCTAAGCACTTTGTTTTCCAATATTACCACCGGATACATAAATGCCACAGACGCATAATTGGGTGAACCTTTTAGATTGTGACTCAGCTTCGCTAAAGTCCCCAATTAGAGGTGTCCAGAGTTCTTAAGCACACTCTTCTTTCTGCTTTGGACCTTGACTTTAACCGCTCAGTCTCAAGTTTTCACTTGACACATACACGCCACAAGCACATGGTTAGGGACAACTCGGTTTAGCCACTTAGGCCAACGTCTCAAGATACTCCCAGTATTCAGATTGAGGGATTTCTGGGAGAAATTCTTGTGTTTTCTTCTTGATAGGATCATCCTGTGCTTGTTGTTTTTCTATTGATGCTTTGATGATTGGTTTCTCAACTGAGATATAATCAGTTATTCCCATCCTTACTCCAGCGTCCTTGCAGAGCAGAGAAATCACGCTTGGATAAGCCAACCTGGCCTCTTTAGAATTTTTGTTAGCAATTTTGTAGAGTTCAACTGAGATCAGCTGATGAACTTCCACTTCTTTTGCCATCATGATGCAATGGATCATCACTGCTCTTTTGACAGTGACTTCAGAACGGTTGCTAGTGGGCAACAGAGAATGCCCAATGAAGTCCAGCCATCCTCTGGTGACTGGTGTGAGATCTTTTCTTTTGAGTTGATTCGGGACACCCTTTGTGTTGGTGGTCCACCTGGCTCCAGGGATACATATATCCTCTAGAATCTTGTCCAGGCCCTTGTCTGTTCTCATCATTCTTCTGTTGAAGGAGTCTGGATCATCTTTCAGCTGAGGTAGCTTTAAGATTTCCCTGATCCTGTCAGGGTGGGTATGAACAATCTTTCCTCTGACCACGGTCCGATAGTCATAGAAAGCAGTCCCAGATAGTTTCTGCTTGTCTGTTTGCCACATATTAGCATAGAACTCCTGGACCATGTTCCTTCCCACTTTCGTTTCAGAATTAGCTAGGACTTCCCAGTTCCTGATTCGAATTTGCTCCTGGATCTCCGGGTATTCATCTTTTTTCAGATCGAATCTAACTTCCGGGATCACTGATCTTAGACCCATTATTTTGTAATAATGGTCTGCATGTTCTTTAGATAAGAACTTCCCTTGATTTCAAAGTGGTTTTGGAACGCTCTCTTTCTTGCCTCTTGAAGTGGGTTGTTTTTCCTTAGGAGCCATGCTCTTAGTGATCACGGATAAACACACCAAACTTAGAGGTTTGCTTGTCCTCAAGCAGAAGAAAAGAAAGGAGAGGGATAGAAGGAGAGCTAGGTGCAATTGTTGATGGAGGAGGGTGGAGGCCGAACCCATATATAAAGGGAGGGGGGGTGGGTTCGAAAATTTTGAAAAGATATGATAAAAAGATTGATTTGGAAAAGATAAGATAGAAGATAGTATAAGAGAGGATATAGTTTAAAATTGAAAAGATATGAAAAATTTTTGAAAAAGATAAATCTAGATTTTGAAAAAGATAATGTGGATATTTGAAAAAGATATTGGTTGAAAAAATAGATTTGTTTTGAAAATTTGAAAAAGAGTTGGATTGAATTTGCAAAAGAGGGTTTGTGCTTATGGATTAAGATACATTTGATATTTTTAAGGTAGGGTTTTTAGAAATTAGGGATTTTAGAAATCAGGGTTCTTAACATATTTATGCAAGAAATCATGAATTGAAGCATGAAAATTAAGATTAAAATGAAAAATATGAAGAAAAAATGAATTTACCTCCTCCCCGCCATCCTGGCGTTTGAACGCCCAAACACTGCCTGTTTTGGGCGTTCAACGCCCAAATGCTGCTCTCCTGGGCGTTCAACGCCCAGTTGTTGCCCTTTTCTGGTGTTGAACGCCAGATAGCTATCTTTACTGGCGTTCAGCGCCCACTAGATGCCCCTTTTGGGCGCTGAACGCCCAAAATAGGCCATTGCTGGCGTTTTCTTGCCAGTGAGCTCGTTTTCTCTGTTTTGTGTGTAGATTCCTTCTGTAATCCTGTGAACTTATGCAATTGATTCTTTACCTTGTTATCAATAAACTCTATATAAAAAATAAAAATAAAATAGGGCAAAATGCTTAGAGGATTGATGCCCCATGGCTGGGTTGCCTCCCAGCAAGTGCTTTTTTATTGTCTTTAGCTGGACCTTGCTGAGCTTTTAGTCTAGCTTCAGCCTTGAGCACTCTTGCTCAACGTTGCCTTCAAGAGGCAGAGTAAAGCTGTTTATTGCAGAAGTGAGTGCCCCTATCACTGATTAGTACTCTAGGGACACCAAACCTGCTAAAAATATGTTTCTGGAGGAACTTCAGCACTATTTTAGTATCATTGGTGGGTGTGGCAATGGCCTCAACCCATTTTGATACATAGTCAACTGCCACCAGAATATAAGTGTTTGAGTATGATGGTGGGAAAGGTCCCATGAAGTCAATTCCCCATACATCAAACAACTCAATTTCCAAGATTCCTTGTTGAGGCATGGCGTAACCATGAGGCAGATTACCAGCTCTTTGGCAACTGTCACAGTTACGTACAAACTCTCGGAAATCTTTATAGAGTGTGGGCCAATAGAAGCCACATTGGAGGACCTTGGTGGCTGTTCGCTCACCTCTGAAATGGCCTCCATATTGAGATCCATGGCAATGCCATAGGATCCTCTGTGCTTCTTCTCTAGGCACACACCTACGGATTATTCCGTCTGCACATCTCTTAAAGAGATAGGGTTCATCCCACTAGTAGTACTTTGCATCAGTAATTAATCTCTTCTTTTGTATCCTGTTGTACTCCTTGGGTATGAACCTTGCAGCTTTATAGTTTGCAATATCGGCAAACCATGGTGTTTTCTGAATGGTAAATAAATGCTCATCCGGAAAAGTCTCAGAGATATCAAGAGAGGGGAGGGGCGTCCCTTCTACTGGCTCTATCCGGGACAGATGATCAGCCACTTGGTTCTCTGTCCCTTTTCTGTCTCTTATTTCTATATCAAACTCTTGCAGAAGCAACACCCATCTGATGAGCCTGGGTTTTGAATCCTGCTTTGTGAGTAAATATTTAAGAGCAATATGATCAGTATACACAATCACTTTTGATCCTACTAAGTATGATCTGAACTTGTAATTTTTCTGGGCATCATTTAGAACGCGACTTGCATAATAAATGACATGCAGAAGCTTGTCATGCCTCTGTCCCAATACTGCACCAATGGCATGATCACTGGCATCACACATTAGCTCAAATGGTAACATCCAGTCTGGTGTAGAAATGACTGGTGCTGTGACCAGCTTAGCTTTCAGCGTTTCAAAGGCCTGCAGGCACTCTGTGTCAAACACAAATGGCATGTCAGCAGCTAGCAGATTGCTTAGGGGTTTTGCGATTTTTGAAAAATCCTTTATAAACCTCCTATAGAATCCTGCATGCCCCAAAAAGCTTCTGATTACCTTAACATTGGCAGGTGGTGGTAATTTTTCAATTCGTGCTTCCTCTTCCTGTGAATTTAAGGCAGAGCTTATGATCACTGGAAAAGTGTCACTTCTCCCAGAAATGCATATTTCAAGGATGGTGGTAATGGCTTGAGCTCGGGTTTAGGAGGTTTTTCTTCTCTAGAAGAAATTTCATAGGCTCTTTCATGTCCTCTGAATCCTCTAAATCAGACTGAACATCTTTAAAAATGTTTTCCAATTCTGATTCGAGACTCTCAGCCATGTTGATCTCTTCTACCAAAGAGTCAATAAGATCAACTTTCATGCAGTCTTTTGATGTGTCAGAATGCTGCATGGCTTTGACAGGGTTCAACTTAAACTCATCATCATTGACTCTCAGGGTTATTTCCCCCTGTTGGATGTCAATGAGGGATCGTCCAGTTGCTAAGAAGGGTCTTCCTAGAATGAGAGTAGCACTCTTGTGCTCCTCCATTTCCAGCACAACAAAGTCAGTGGGAAAGGTGAATGGCCCAACTCTGACAATCATGTCTTCAATCACGCCTGATGGGTATTTAGTGGAAAGTGGTTGGAGAAGCCTTTTTAGAGGGGTTGCTTTCAGCATTTGTGTGTGTCTGATCCCTCACTGGCAATTAAGTGCCAGAGTTAGAAACTGGAGTGACGTTAGATGCCAACTCCTTGTTTGTTCCTGGCGTCTGAACGCCAGAACTGTGCCCATTTTGGGCATTCAGCGCCAGATCTTGCCCATTTTGGGCGTTCAACGCCAGATCCTTGCCTATTTCTGGCGTTGAACGCCAGTCCTGCCTTGTTTCTGGCGTTGAACGCCAGTCCTGAGCATGGTCTGGGCGTTCAGCGCCAGCCTTCCACCAAATTTCTGGCATTTTAGTTCCAGAATTGCTTCTCCCTGGGCTCTTACTGTCCTCAGGTGAATTTTGGGTGATTTGCTCATTTCTTAGCTTTTTGCTGCCTTGAGGTGGGGTATTTAATGTTTTCCCACTTCTTAATTGAACTGCTTGACATTCTTCTGTTATTTGCCTTGACAGCTGCTGCTTTGTTTCATTTTCGTAGCATCTCTCTGTATCTCTCCCAGGCATCATAAAGAGATTCACTATCTCCTTGTTTAAAGCTTTGGATGTCCAGCCTTAGCTGTGTCATCCGTTTTGGGGAAAAGTATTGATTCAGGAATTTTTCTGTCAGCTGTTTCCATGTCCTTATGCTGGCCTTAGGTTGGTTATTCAACCACCTCTTAGCTTGATCTTTTACAGCAAATGGAAACAGTAATAGTCTGTAGACATCCTGATATATTTCTTTATCATGTATGTGTCAGTAATCTGTAGAAACTGTGCCAGAAACTCTGTAGGTTCTTCCTGTGGAAGACCGGAATACTGGCAACTTTGCTGCACCATGATTATGAGCTGAGGATTCAACTCAAAGCTACTGACTCCAATGGAGGGTATGCAGATGCTACTCCCATATAAAGCAGTAGAGGGGTTAGAATATGACCCCAGAGTCCTCCTGGACTGTTCATTTCCGCTTAGGTCCATGATGGAGAAAGGGAGATGATGTAAAATAGAGTAAGGGTCGTTCAAGTAATACCTTACGTGAGTAAGGGTCGAATCCCACGGAGATTGTTGGTTTGAAGCAATCTATGGTTATCTTGCAATTCTTAGTCAGGAGGTCAATTATATTTATCAGTTGAATTGCAAATGAATAAGAGAGCATGGGTTAAATGTTACTTGTTATGCAGTAATGGAGAATATGTTGGAGTTTTGGAGATGCTTTATCTTCTGAATCTCTGCTTTCCTCTGTCCTCTGATTCACGCACGCACGTCCTCCTATGGCACTAGATAGGACAAGCGTGTTTGAATGGAAAACAGAGATACTTGCATTAATTCATCGAGACACAGCAGAGCTCCTCACCCCCAACAATGGAGTTTAGAGACTCATGCCGTCAAAGAGTACAAAGTTCAGATCTAAAATGTCATGAGATGCAAAATAAGTTTCTAAAAGTTGTTTAAATACTAAACTAGTAACCTAGGTTTACAAAAAGTGAGTAGACCATGACAGATGGTGCAGAGATCCACTTATGGGGCCCACTTGGTGTGTGCTGGGGCTAAGACTTAAACAATTCACGTGCATAAGGCTGTTTTGGGTGTTCAACACCAGGTTTGGATCCATTTCTGGCGTTGAACTCCAACTTTTAATCCTTTTCTGGCGCTGGACGCCAGAATTTGGCAGAGAACTGGCGTTGAACGCCAGTTTACGTCGTCTATCCTTGAGCAAAGTATGGACTATTATATATTGCTGGAAAGCTCTGGATGTCTACTTTCCAACGCAATTAGAAGCACGCTATTTCGAGTTCTGTAGCTCCAGAAAATCCACTTTGAGTGCAGGGAGGTCAGAATCCAACAGCATCAGCAGTTCTTTTTCAGCCTGAATCAGATTTTTGCTCAGCTCCCTCAATTTCAGCTAGAAAAATATCTGAAATTACAGAAAAACACACAACTCATAGTAAAGTCCAGAAATATGAATTTTTCCTAAAAACTAACTAAAATATACTAAAAACTATATGAAATTAACCCCAAAAAGCGTATAAAATATCCGCTCATCAATATACATATCCAAAATCCAAATTTATATAAACAAAATTCTATCTCTCCATAAGCCTCTAAGAGGACCAAAAGGAACAAGTCATGCAGAGAGAAAACTAAGTACATATATATACAAGACTATACAATCAAAAAGTAACCCGATAACCACTTCGCTTCAGAAGTCCAGACGCCTAACGAGGTGCCTCTCGACCTGCATCTAAAAAACAACAACACAGTATGGGGTGAGAACCAGATTCTCAGCATGGTAAAGGTGCCACACATATAAGATATAAGGTCGTGGAAATACCAGAGGCAATCCTAGAACGCCGAATACTCAGATTATAAAGCTTAAAGTGTTCAATAGAAACCATAAAAGGTGGTTTTCTAAGAGTATCTAAACCTAACTTAACTTAACCTTGAATCTCAGTCTTACCGCCTTTCCTCCATACCTCCATCTCCGACAACATATCACAGACAAATAAGCAGATAAAGGCAAGTACAAGAAGGTTACAAGTACTGCAGGTAACAAATATACATTTAACATAGCAAGTACACTTAGGCACACCCAGTTAATGCACAAACAAATACTTCAAGTAATATGCACATGATGCATGCCTGTCCTATGGCTGATGATGAGTCTCATTTGTGGGTTATCAAGCTAACCTGACAAGTCTGGTTTGCTAAACGCTTGGACTGTCCCTCGTCGTGCATCCCCAAGAGTCTATACATAGTTTTTTCTTTTATATAAATATCAATTGCTCAATGGGGGTACCATTCCCAGGAATTTATACATGCCCGGTCACCCTTATGACGTAGGGTCAACAGAGTATCGAGTTTCGATCTGGTACACGTGGTGGCAAGCCATGGTACTTTACCCAGGGAATCTCGTATCTCAGATCATTTGATTATTTAAGCCAAATATCACACATAATCATTCATAGCATTTCACATTCAATTCATCACTTTTTCAGCTTTATTTCACCTCCAAGTTATCCCTAT
Source organism: Arachis ipaensis (assembly GCF_000816755.2). Taxonomy (NCBI): domain Eukaryota; kingdom Viridiplantae; phylum Streptophyta; class Magnoliopsida; order Fabales; family Fabaceae; genus Arachis; species Arachis ipaensis. The sequence continues at coordinate 11,034,866 of NC_029792.2, forward strand.
TTCCTAACTTCATCTGATTATCAAGTTTAATACTATTATTTATGACTAAAGGAATGAAGATAGAGGTTTAGAAGTTTGAAATAGGGTTTAAAACGTGGGAGTGTAAAAAGGCAGCTCGTGCGCGCATCCTCTTATCATGCGTACGCATGGACATGCATGCTGGCTCATTACACGTACGCATACAAGGAGGTCAGCAAAAAATTCCATGCTACGCGTACGCGTGGACGTACGTTTTTCCAAAAATCTGATTAAGTAAAAAGCTGCAAAATTTACATAATTCCAAACCCAAACTTTCGACATACATAACTTAATCATTTTAAATCGTTTTTCATCCGTTTTTCATACGGCATAAACTTTACGAACCTAATTTTTTATCAAAATAAGTTTGAAACCATTTGGGGGTCCGGAGGCCAAGTTATAGCTCGCCGAAGTTTGGCCCACAATCAAAATTTTGCAAACTTTCAAAACCTCATTCTCATTCAAAACAAATCCCATGCCATTGATCACCAAACATGCACTTGCTAACATAATATGTCCCTCTTCATCAACACAACAACCACCATAAAAATCATACCTCATACCAACAATAATTACATATACACTTCTCAAATCCAACAACCAAAACCATAGCGTACAAATCCTAAACTTATATGCTTATGTCCTCAAATGATTAATCAACAATTCACCAAACCATCAACTAACCAACAACACCAACCAAAACATACTTATCAACAAGATACTAAACAATAATATACACATACATTCCAGTCTATCCTATGGTCATCTAACCTAAGTTTTCACAGAACATTATATATTAAATGCAAGAAACCTAAACCATACCTTGGCCGATTTTCCGCGTATTGTCCAAGGAAACTTACTAAAACAAACACAGCCCCCAAAAGTTCAATAAACACTAGTGTTCAGCTTCCTCCAAGTTCCAATATCCACAATTTCAAGCTCCAATTATTTATTCACAACCTAATACACATTCATAACACATATACACCCAATTTAATACCCAAAGCACAAATTCAGAAAATTAAATATAATTTATGGTATTCTCACCTTACCCAAGCTTCGTATAAGCAAAAGTGAACATTTTCTTCAAGCTAATTGGATCATAATACATCAAAAGCAAAGAAATTCAATACCTCTACATAATTTTCAAAAATTGAGAGAAGGAGTGGCTAAGAGTAATTAAATGGCTTACCTATAAAATTGTTCTGGTAAAATCGTAGAGCTCGATGCGGTGGTCGCGTGACCGCAAACGGTGTGGCAATCGGAGCTCGGACGGAGGAGATACGGCGTTTGGAAAATGGAATAAGGGTTTTGTACCCTTCTCTTCTCCTTGCTGCGTTCAGCGCTGCTTGATGACTCCATATTTGACGGTACATTTTAACTCAATTTAGATAGAATCTAGCACATGAACTCACACTTAATCACCAAAATAGCATATTTTTGTGTTTGATCCCTAATTTGAACTTAAATGTAAAAACATGCAATTTTGTGCTTGAATTGAGTAATTTAATTCCACTTTCATGCCATTCGATGCCGTGATATATTTGCTGAGTGTTTTCAGGCATTAGAGGCAAGAATAGATGGCTAAAAGTGAAAGAAAGCATGTACAAGGGAGAAAACATGAAGAAAACAAGGAAAAGCACACACAGCGAAGTGTGCGTGCGCACAAGCGAGAATTTCCATGTGTGCGTGCGCACAAGCACCTGTGCGTACGCACAGGTCAATTTTCAGCCGAGTGTGCAGACGCACACACCCGTGCGTCCGCACAGGTTCCTGCACGTGATTTCATTAAACAAAAGTGTATTGCGCGATTTTGGGGGATTGAAGCCATATGAAGGCATGAGAGTAGAAGGCCACTTTTTACATTTTTTTGCATAGTAATTAGGAGTATGAGTAGTGTAGAGTAGAGAGCTCTCCTAGGGTTTATGTAGTTTCTATGTAGCATTTTATAGCAAGCTTAATCTTGGATTTGAATCATCTTCAATTGTAAGTACTCCTTAATTCCTCTTTAATTATATTGGCTTTATTTTCATTTCCTTTGGTTCAAGCACTTTGTTTATAATTGCAATTTTGAGTTCTTGAAGTTTTGATTGATGAATTTAATGTTTCATGCTTTCTTTGTGTTTGTTTGGATGTTTATTGTTGGTATTGTTGATAGTTGGTTATAGTTTGTTAATTTTCCTTGTAATTTTTCATGTTTTACTTTTATGCACACAAGGTGTTTGTGAAAATGCTAACTTTAGATTTTGAGTAGATTTTTCCACCTTGGCTTTTGGTTTGAGTTCCTAGGATACTAGAGTCATAATGTCTGACATTTAGTAGTAATTCTTGAATAGTTAGTTGACTCTTGTTTCCATTGACGCTAGCTTTTTATCAACTAGTTTGGTAAGTTAGCTAGGACTTATGGATTAAGGTCAATTATGCTTGCTTGACTTACTCCTCGATGGTTGGGGTTGACTAGGCAAGATTGACTCATGATAATTACCATAGTTGTGGTTATGGCAATGATAGGATTCCTTAGACTCTCATTCCCAAGTCAAGGCCATCTTTATTGCATTTATAGCATTTTCACTAGTTTTGATTTTATTCCTTGTTGCTTGCACTAATTCCAATTTTGATCATCTCTTTGTTCTTTTATTTTTTAAGCTCTTTTAATCTTTCATTTCTTACTTGAAAACCCCATTTTGCCTTAACAACCGAAAGAACAACACTTCCAATTGCATCCTAAGGAGAATGACCCGAGGTTGAAGTACTCTTGATCTCGGTTATTATAATTTGAATCTAAAACATTTGATTGAGAGAATTTATTGTTGGTTTGGACTATGCTACTAACGAATTGATTCTTGTTTTGATTAATTCCGAACCATACGACAAATGCTCATCGTCACTGCTTCTATTGCATTTGGAGAAGAAAATGAGCTTTGAATCATTTAAATGTTGGGCCGATTAGGCCCACGGGCCTGGTTTGGGCCCAGTTCAACCGGTTCGGCCTGTTCGGTCCAATCTTGGGCTGAATTCTTTGAAATTAGTGTCAAAATTTTCGTTTTGATGAGCTCTATCCTAATTTAATATAATATTCACATTTCTAAGTTTTTTTATTACAAATTAATTTATTGACTAATTATTTCTTAATTTAACGGGGTTTACAAAAAAGGACTCAAGCAAGGTCATTTGTCACAACTGCAGAGAAGCTGGACACTACAAATACGACTGTCTAAAACTGAAAAAAGAAGACAAGTCTCAAAAGGACAAGAAGAAGGGACTTATGACTTCTTGGGAGGATCTCAAGATTGACTCAGATGAGGAAGAAGACTTCAAAGATAAAACACAAATCTATTTCATGGCTGGTGAAAATCAATAAGAAGAGATAAATTACTATGACTTATCTCTTGATGATTTGTATGTTACTATTGATGATCTCACTCACTATTCTGAAAAATTGCTGAATAAATACAACAAATTCAAATCTAAAAATGAAGTTCTAAAAGTTGAAAATGAGTTTTTGAAAGAAAAGGTGAAGGAGATCGAATGTGCTTTTGATCTCGTTGAAGCAAATAGATTTTTTAACATCTGAAATTGAAAAGTTCAAAGGAAAGCACATTATTGATCACTCTCAATAACTTGATGCTGAAAATAAAAGTTTAAATGAAATGATAAAAAATTTGAACAATGTTTTTGCAAAATTTGCACATAATTCAAACAACTTGGACAAATTACTTGCCAATCAAAGACTTTTGTTTGAAAAATTAGGTTTAGAGTATGTAACAAGAAATGATGTAATTTTTTTAAAAAAAAAACTACTTGTAAAATTCACAGCATCATCTTCAAAGATAAAATTATCTTTTGATAAATTTGGTCTTGGATATTCATCTAACATTGATGCTGACTTTGAAAAGCCATATTTTTTTATAAAAATATATCTTATTCAAAATCTGAACTTACTTCAAATAACTCTGATCTGGGTTATATCTCTAACAATGAGTCAATGAGGCCATTTTTAGAAAACTCTTTTTTCACAAAAGAACCTCACATTCTAAAAAATCATATGTGTCAAAAAAATTTGGTTTAAGGTTTTTTTTTTTGCAAGAGGAGGTACTAATGTTAGAAATGGATCTTTCAAAAAAAAATACACCATTTTCAAATAACATAAAATTCAAACCTTTTAATCACCATCAGCATCATAACTTCAAGTATTTTCAGCGACATGCTCACACGAATCACCATTTTAATTGCAATAAACCTGGTCACTCTTCTTCCCAATGCTCTATTGACAAAAGAAGAGTAGCTAGGAAACAAAACATACAAGGTTGTTTGTGATTTTAATACACTTAGACTACCAATAAGGATTAACTTCAAAGGATCCAAATTAATTTGGATACCTAAGATCACTTAAAAGCTTTGTACAGTTTTGCCTAGCATCCAAAAAGAAAAAAGACATGTGATACTTGAATAGTGGATGATCTAGGCACTTGACCTAAAAGTCTACTTTTTTCATCAAGCTTGATAAATACGATGGAGGCTTTGTGACTTTCGGAGACAATGGTAAAGAAAAAATTGTGGCCTTAGATAAGGTTGGAAATTGGAATGCTTGGTGGTATGTGAAAAAAAATTGGTGAAATATTGTTTGAAACTAAAAGATGCAATAATGTGTATGGACTAACCTTAGAGAAACTAAAAGAACAAAATATAGCTTGTTTTACTTCCATGAAATTTGAAAAATGGTTATAGCACAAGAAATTGAGACATGCAAGCATGTTTCAAATTTTTAAGCTTGTGAAAAAGAATTTAGTTAGAGGTCTTATTAAAATAAAATTTGATAAAGACATCACTTGTGATGCATGTCAATTGGGTAAACAAACTAAAAATTCTTTCAAACTCAATGATGACATCTCAACCAAAAGAACATTGAAAATGCTACATATTGATCTTTTTGATCCTACAAGGACTCAAAGTCTAGGTGGTAAGCATTATGGATTGGTGGTGTTTGATGACTATACTAAGTCTGGATAGATTCTTTTCTTAGCTCATAAGAATGATGCCTTTCTTGCTTTTTCAATTTTATGTAAAAAAATTCAAAATGAAAAGGATTTAAAAATTGTCTCCATTAGAAGTGATCATAGAAAGGAATTTAAAAACCAAGATTTTGAAGCATTTTGTGATGAATTTTGTATTTCACATCATTTTTTATATCCTAGAATACCTCAACAAAATGGGATTGTTGAAAGGAGAAATAGAAGCCTTCAAGAAATAACTAGGGCTATACTTTGTAAAAATAAAATTCCAAAATTCTTTTGGGTTGAAGCTATATTTTGAATCAAACTATCATTAATTTTTTTTTAAAGAAAACACCATATGAGCTTTGGAAAGGAGTACCACCCAATCTTAAGTACTTTTATATTTTTGGATGCAAATATTTTGTGTTAAACACTAAAGATAATGAAAAATTTGATCCAAAATCTTATAAAAGTGTCTTTGTTGAATATTCAACCACTAATAAAGCTTATAGAGTTCATATCAAGGAACATAGAATAAATGAGGAGTCCATATATGTCACTTTTTGTGATTCTAACTCCATTTCAAGTGTTGTTGAGACAATTGATGCAGGAACTAAGATTGCACAAAATTCAAATAGAATTCAAGAAAAAGACAAACCTGAACCTATAATGGAAGATGTTGTTCAAGATTCTGCAGACTTGAATCTAGGAGACAATTCTGTTTTGTCTCCTCCTGATACATAAACTTTTAAAAATCTCAATGGAACTGATCCTGTTCATACTCAACCTGAGATCACCTCGCCAAAGCCAAGAGAATGGAAGTTCTTGAAGAACTATCCACATGAATTCATCATTGGAGATCCCTCTCATGGAATTACTACAAGATTCTCAAGTAGAAAGAGAGACGAACTCAATAACTTGCTCTTATATCACAAGTGGAACCCCAAAAATGTGAAGAAAATACTTGAAAAGATCCCTCTTGGATAAAGACAATAGAGGAAGAGCTGGTCCAATTTGAGAAAAAAATGAGCTTTGGACTCTAGTGCCTTATCCGAATGGTAAGAAGGTAACAAGTACCAAATGAATCTTTAAAAATAAATTGGATGAGGATGGTAGTATTGTTAGAAATAAATCTAAATTAGTAGCTCAAGGGTTTGATCAAGAGGAAAAAATTGACTTTGATGAGTCATTTGCTCCGGTGGCTAGAATGGAAGCAATAATATTATTGCTTGCCTATGTTGCCAATAAAGAATTTAAAAGCTTCCAAATGGATGTTATGTGTGCCTTTTTTGAATGGCTTTATTGATAGAGAAGTATACGTAGCTCAACCCCCCGATTTTGAAAATAAAGATTTCCTAAACCATGTTTTTAAACTTTTTTTAAAACTCTTTATGGTTTGAGACAAGCTCCAAGAGCTTGGCATGAAAGACCTAGCTCTTTCTTGTTGAAAAATGGCTTTTTAAGGGGTACGACAGATACTACTCTTTTCTTTAAAGAATTTAATGATCATTTCATACTTGTTCAAGTTTAAGTGGATGACATTGTGTTTGGATTGGCACATGAAGTCTTGTGTGATGAATTTGAAAAATTAATTACTAGTGAGTTTGATATGAGTATGATGAGAGAACTTATATTCTTTCTAGGACTCCAAATCAAACAAACTCCTAGTGAAATTTTTGTACACCAAGGGAAATATGTCAAGGAGTTAGTAAAAAAATTTGATTTAGAAAATTCTAAACCAATGAGTACACCTATGCATCCAAATTCCAAACTTGAAAAGGATAAAAAATGAAAAGATGTTGATGAAATAAGGTATAGATGAATGATAGGATCTCTCATGTATTTATCTTTCTCTAGACCAAATATTGTTTATAATGTGGGTGTGTGTTCTAGATTTCAATCACAACCCAAAGAATCACATCTTTCTACTGTGAAAAAGATCATTAGATATATTAATGACACTATTGATTATGGTCCTTGGTATCCTAAAACTGATGTATTCTGTGTAGTTGGGTATTATGATGCAGATTTTGCTGAAAATCTTGTGAATAGAATAAGCACTTCAGGGATTTGTTGCTTTCTTGGATAATCCTTGAATGTGTGGTCAAGCAAGAAGTAAGCTACTGTTGCTCTGTCAACGGCTGAGGCCGAATATATCGCAGCTTCCTCTTGTTGATTGATTTGACTTAAAACACAACTTGTAGATTACAAATTGCAATTCAATAGTATCCCTTTGTTCTGTGACAACTTGAATGTAATAAATATTTCTAAAAAAAGGCTTGTTTTACACTCAAGAACTAAGCACATTGAAGTAAGGTTTCATTTCATGAGACAACATGTGCAAAAGAAAATAATTGACATACAATTTGTGAAATTTGAGGATCTATTAGCTGATATTTTTACAAAATCTCTATGTGAAGATAGATTTTGCAAATTGAGAACTGCTCTAAGGATTGTTAATGCTGATTTTTTAAACTGAATATGCTTAAAGAGTTTTCTGGTTGTTTGTGTCTATGAAGTGAGTCTCATTGCTTGTTTTAATCTCTTACACCAAAAAAGGAGTATTTGCATTCATCCTTTTTTAAGTCAAATCAGTTTCAAATTCTTTTTAATTTTTTATTTGACTTATCATTTCAAAACTGCCTGCATTATTTTTAAAATTTAAAATTCTTTAAGTCTCATTTTATTTAATTAGTTTGTGTTTTCAAAGGATTTTTTAGCATTTAAAATAGTTAGTATGATAACTTCTCATCTTCTTCACTGCTCCCATTTTTTCTTACATATAGAATATTTTTTTAACTTACATCATTGAGTATTTTGATATTGATTTGAGCAATGAAACTCAAGACAGAATTTTATATCTTAAGAGTAGTGGTGCTGTGAAGTAATCTAAGAAAAATGACACAAATGTAGCCAAAGATACAATTTTGGAAGAAAAAGAAGATCCTCTTGCAACTGAGGATTAGGGATCTGAGGTCTAGCCCTATTTGATGCTGCTGTTTTTTTACAATCTGTTTTTTGATGATACAATTTCTTACAATTTCTGATGACACTAACACTATTACCTGTTTTGTACTTGTGGTTTGCATATTGAATTGATTTTTGTAGGTTTACCCTCCTTGATAACAAAAGGGGGAGTAAGTGTTGTGTGAAAATAAATTAAAATAGCTATATTGAAACTATTAAACTTATGATGCTTGAAACTGGCTGCAAATTTTTTTTGTTTTAAACCATTATTTCACGTAGCTCTAATTATGCATATTACTCTGATTGTGAATATTGCTTATACTTATTATAGCTTTTGTTTTGGTTTCTGATATTTTAATTAAGGCTGCTCCACGATATTGCTACTGAAAAATTGTTTCTAAAACATTAGTTTATCATTTATTTTTGTTGAATTTTATTTATAAATTTTAGTTGTTGAACTCTATTGGATGACTTTAATTTAACTTTTACAATTTTACTTGCTTTACACTTTTTGTGTATGTGTTGAACTATTTTTCTATGCAGGTGTCCCTCCTTAGTAAAAAAAAGGGAGAAAGAAAAAAGAATTGAAAGGCTGCTATCTGTTTTTATCTTGATTTATGATGATGATGTTTGAAGTTGCTGTTTATGATTTGAATTTGTGTTTTAAAATTCGCAGCTTGATCTGGTTGTGAATATTGTTTATAGCTTAGCATATGAGCTTTTGAATAAATAACTTTTAATTAATATTTGGATTAGTTCTGATTCATGCTTGTTTTAAGGTTGGCTGATGATATTTGTGAACTGATAATAGCCTTGCAAACTTTGACATATGATCAAACAGGTTCTATAAGATACAAAACTGTTTGAAAATTATTGGATGTTTGGCATTATTTCTGTGAAAAGCTTGTTGGTATCAAGTTATGAAAATTAAACATTCGGAAAAAGTTTAGAGATCAAAAGAAAAGGAGAGCTTCAAACCAAAGGAAACATTAAAGAAAAGTTTTTAAAAACTCCTCTCATTTCATTTCAATTTATTTAATAATATTTGTCATCAAGGAAAAGATTGTTGAATTTAGAGAACTAAATTATGATTAAGATGATGACTAAATATTATTGGGCTATTATCCAATTAGTTGTGTAATTTATTTTGTTAAGTGTGTAGAAAATCAATTAATCACATTGGCCCAAGAAGAAATAAAACAAGCACAAATGACATATGGCCCACCTACACACAATCATGACCCAAGGGTTATTTGTTCCATCATAAATATTTTCCATCAGAAACAAAAGCAAAAATAAAAAAAAAAAGAAAGAAAGCAATTGGCCCAAAAAGCAAATGCTCAAGTCCAAATGCACACACAATGGTCCAAGGATATATAATTACTACCATCACAAATAATTTTTGGCTGAAACAAACAAGCCTCTAGCCAAATAATGAAAGATAGAAAGCAAGCCCATAATCAAACCAAAGTCCAACGGTGGTTAATATTCAAATCAATTCATTCACTTAGATGGTAACTAAGTGATTCAAATTCCATTTTGAACTATTTACTTCACCCACCAAACCAAAATTCTTTTTTCTTCTTTTTCTTTAACGTCACATCACTCTGAAGCAAGAAGAAGAAAAAAAAAGTTCTAGAGTTAGGGCAAAGTAAAGAACAAAAAGCAAGCTTCCAATTTCAAGTAAGAAGAGAAGGTCAAAGGAGCTATAGCAAAAGGAAAGATCTCATCAGGAAGAAAATCACATAAATGTTAAGAAATCAACTGGACCACAAGCACCATTCTGGAAAAAATGAAGAAGGTGAAGTCAATGGTGCTCTACTTGAAATCTACGGTCAAAAAACAAACTTAGGGCCAAAGCAAGAATGCAAAGCTCAGATTCAAGATTCTTGAAGAAAAATATTAAGAGAAGATTGAAGCTATGGTTGCATGTCACTGCTTCTACCCTCCCTCTCTCTCTCCTCTGTGAACGTCGCTGCTGCATTTGTGTATTGAGAGAAGAGAACCAACATGTGCTGAAGAAGGTTTCAAGTCCTAGAAGTTTCACTCCTTTATAATAGGGGTGAACGGCCAAGGATTGGAATAAGGAGCGAGAGCACACGTTTAGGTTCCCATAGCTCTTTGAGTTATTTATTCTTCTCCTTTATGGTTTTTATTTTGTAATTCTTTTTTCTCAGTTTAGTCTGTCTGAGTTTCATTGAAAAAAGACAAATATAGTAAGGTTTGTAAGAAAAAAGCCAATGAGTGGAAAAAGGTAGTGAGCTAGACTTGGAGAAAAAGTCTAAATTATTTCAGAAATTCTTTGTTAGTATTTTTATTTTGTGTCATGATCTTGAGGGGATTTCCTTGCAAGTTGGGTTAACACTTTGCATTTGAAAGTTAGGGTGAGTCCTAGTCAAGTTTAGGTTGGGTTAGAATCTGGACTTGTTCTCTTGCGGGTTGGGTTAGCACTTTGCATTTGAAAGCTAGGATGAGTCCTAGTCAAGTTCAGGTGGGTTAGAATCTGAACTTGTTCCCTTGCAAGTTGAGTTAACACTTTGCATTTAAAAGCTAGGTTGAATCCTAGTCAAGTTCAGATTGGGTTAGAATTTAGACTTGTCCTAGATAGGATTAGGTAGATCCTAGGGAGAATTGATGAATGTAATTCTGTTGAAAGATAGTGAAATTTCGTCCTGTTGTGATGGAGACTGGATGTAGGCTACATTGTACTAAGTAGTCGAACCAGGATACCTCTATGTGTCATTCTCTATTTTCTTCTCTGTTTCTGGTTCTGCACTATAGGAGACAAAACAGAAGTATCTACTACTGCATTAAGAGACAAAATCTTAATGCATCATGTTTTCTACTCAAAGTATCTCTACTGAACTCAAGGTTGAAAGCTAAAGAAAAAGGAGGCTAAGATTCAACCTCTCTTCTCTTAGCCACTGATAGCCATCAAGGTCATATATACTATAAGATAATCTCATCTTTTTACCAACTGTTCTTTCATTCAGTAGTTCCTATAAAAAAAAGATGGATGGTTTTATTCTTTTCAATTTTTTGGTGTGGTGTGTATAGAAAGGAAGCATAATAATATTGTATTTTACAAGAATATATGAGATTTTAAAAGGTTTAAGCATGAGTTTGACACTTGGCATATTCATATAGATGAAGTGTAGAGTGAATTAAAAGATGGCTAATAAAAGAATGAATGGTTAAAACTTTCTCAATGCTAACAACCGCAATGCTTAATAGATGTTCAATAACTTTTTTGGATTTAATTATTTTTTATTATTATATGTTGTTCTGTTTAATTTGTATTAAAGAGACTTATGATGATGATTTTATCGTGTTAGTGTAAAAAGTGTGGGTGTTATATTTATTTTGTACGCTCTTAAATTTCATGTCTTTAATGGATATTTGTGACTGAATAATTATTAAAAAATTAATTCAATATCTAATTTATATTCTATTTAAATTATAATAGCGAGTAAATATTTTTTATTTTTTAAATAATACGATTTTTCATAAAAATAATGTTTAAATAATTGTGAAATTAGATTATACTACAGATGATGATAAATATTTTGGCATTAAATTTGCTATAAAACAAATTTCTAGAAATTCTCTGTTTCTGGTTCTGCACTATAGGAGACAAAACAGAAGTATCTACTACTGCATTAAGAGACAAAATCTTAATGCATCATGTTTTCTACTCAAAGTATCTCTACTGAACTCAAGGTTGAAAGCTAAAGAAAAAGGAGGCTAAGATTCAACCTCTCTTCTCTTAGCCACTGATAGCCATCAAGGTCATATATACTATAAGATAATCTCATCTTTTTACCAACTGTTCTTTCATTCAGTAGTTCCTATAAAAAAAAGATGGATGGTTTTATTCTTTTCAATTTTTTGGTGTGGTGTGTATAGAAAGGAAGCATAATAATATTGTATTTTACAAGAATATATGAGATTTTAAAAGGTTTAAGCATGAGTTTGACACTTGGCATATTCATATAGATGAAGTGTAGAGTGAATTAAAAGATGGCTAATAAAAGAATGAATGGTTAAAACTTTCTCAATGCTAACAACCGCAATGCTTAATAGATGTTCAATAACTTTTTTGGATTTAATTATTTTTTATTATTATATGTTGTTCTGTTTAATTTGTATTAAAGAGACTTATGATGATGATTTTATCGTGTTAGTGTAAAAAGTGTGGGTGTTATATTTATTTTGTACGCTCTTAAATTTCATGTCTTTAATGGATATTTGTGACTGAATAATTATTAAAAAATTAATTCAATATCTAATTTATATTCTATTTAAATTATAATAGCGAGTAAATATTTTTTATTTTTTTAAAATAAATAATACAATTTTTTCTATAAAAACAAAGTTTTAAGTTTAAATAATTGTGAGATTAGATTATCCTGCAAATGATGATAAATATCTTCGCATTAGATCTACTATTAAAAAAACTTATAAGAATATTATGTTGTATTATATAATTTGGTTATATTTTTTTATCATCAATCTAGATTATTTAGATTGATATACTTCTAAATGTGAATTTAATTTTTTAAATTATTAAATAAAATCAATTATATTTAATTAATTAATTTTTTGTTTTAATTTTATCCTTAATATTTAGTTATAATTTATCCTTGATGTTTTAATATGTTTTTATTATACCATTAGGGCGAACAAATTTAATTATAACTAATCAATTATATTTATTATTTGGTTTGACCTAGATAAACATTAAATTATTTAGAGTATTCACCAATTTTGGTCCTCAAAGAATTTTGGATTAGACATTTTAGTTCCCAACTAAAATTAATTATTCAATTGGTCCCTAACAATTAATTCCGTGAGTCACTTTGATCCTTTGATCCATCAATTCTAATGGAGACAAAATAGTCTCTGGTAACTCTAACATAAGATAAAATGGTCACTGACTCCTTCTGTTCAGAAACGACATTGTTCTCCTTCAATTTCCATCATCTCTCACAGAATCCTAACAGTCTAACACTACAACTTCAAGTTGCATGTGCACACTCTGCAACTTCAATGTTCACAAGAAAAAAAATCCTCAACTTGTTCTCAACCAATTCATACTCTAAAAATCAATGACTATGTCTCTCAAGTGCTTATCATCTTTGATGGATCCCATAATTCCATGAATCTAGACAGCAAATCCGATTGTTAAGACTCGTCGTCGTCGATTGCTTCCTTCATCTTCTTCTCCAAACCAATGTTCAGTAATCGCTTTAGTTTTCATATGAGCGGGGACGGTGACATTGCTCATTGCACTGATAGCTTAGATACGAGGTCGAAACTGTCTGTTGATGCGTGAGTATCTTTTCTATATTTTCTTAATGATTTAGATATAGATTTATTGAGTTTTTATTAGGTTTTGGTGTTTTAGGCATGTTTGGATGTTACTTTGAGATGCATTGTGATTTTATTAATTTCAAAAAAGATTTGACGAGTTTGACAAAGTTCGTGCTGAAGAAAAAGGAAGAAATTGAATGCTGTCATGCTTGGCGTTTGGCACCAAGCACCTCGTATTTCGTGCAAACTTTCTGTTAAGCTGGCGCTAAATGCCACGACTCGGAGTTTAGCGCCAGGTACCTCGTAAAGCGTGCCCAAAACCACACGCTAGTGGCGCTAAACACCAATCCTAACGTTTAGCGCTAGGAAACCAGTAACTTCAACAAAGCTTTCTGCCTCAGCATAACTAAATGTCGAGCCTAGCGTTTAGAGCGTTTTGGAGCTCCAAGGAAAGCTTCGTACTTTAGTTTTTCGTTTTTTTATTTATTTATTTTTTATTATTTAAAACAAAACACAATCTTTTAGGTTTTAGAATTTATTATTTTATTTTATTTTTAAATCATTTAGATTAGATATAAAAGGGAAAAAGATTTAGCCCTTCGAGCTCTCTTATCTCCTTCTTTCTCATTCTACATTTACATAATTTGAGAACCCTAGTTTTTCTCTAAGTCATGAATAACAAAACCTTTTCTGTTAATGTTAGGAGCTCTATTTATTTTGATGGATTAATTCTATTGTCATTCTACTTTTGATTAATGCACTGATTTAAATTCAATGATTGCTTTTGTTCTTTATCTTAGGAATTAGAGTATATTGGAAGATAACTCTCTTTCTACATGAATTCTTGTTGAATCTTGAAAAAGTTAACTCACTTGAATAACAGCTTGAAAGTAATTCCTTATAATTCTCTAATTACCTGGACTTAACGTGACCAAAGAATTAAGTGACCAAAGAATTGGCGGATGATTAAGTTAGAGGAGAAAACAGTGTCGTTTCTGAACAGAGTGGTCAGGGACCATTTTGTCTCCGGTTAGAGTTGCCAGTGACTATTTTATCCTCCATTAGAGTTGACGGAACAAAGGACCTAAGTGACTGATAAAATTAATTATTAGGGACCAATCAAATAATTAATTTTAGTTAAAGATTAAAGTATCTGGTCCAAAATTCTTTGGAGACCAAAATAGGTAAATACTCTTATATTTTTATTTAGTGCTTGTATGTCACTGTAGACTGTAGTGCTAGTTTCCTTGCAGCACTTCTATTTTCTTTTCAGATTTTTAGTTGCTAAAGTATATATTTAAACGTGAAGTCATCAGTTTACTTTCTCAGGCTTGGACCCCAAAATTGATCAAATAAATAGTAAATAATAGTGAACAGGTATATAAAATTATAAGTACATCATGATTTATTTATGCCTAGTTTAGATTAATTGTTTACTAATTCTAAGTGGAAGAAGGGAAAAAAATAACGTCAAACAAATAACGATAGAAAATATTGTTTTATTTCTAACGTGAATGAGAAGTTAGAACGTCGGTCTCTCATTACTGCAATGTGCAATCTGATGCTGCCACAAATTTAGAAGAAAAAAGAAACGCACATCATAAGAAGTAACAAAGAATATATATTCAGATGTTAATTTCAACCTACTTCCTATTAATGAAGCAGACAAACAAAGAACACAACATAGCTTCCAAGTACATCTCTCTACGCCAACTAACACTGTTCACACTAACAAACATCAACGTCAAGTTCACACAAACAACAACAACAACAACTTATCAAGCTTATTTAAAAAATTAAATTAAATGTGATCTTTTAAATTGGTCAATAATGATTTTTGTTTTTCACATAGTAATTTCTAAAAAAGTAATAAATTAGTCTCTTATCTCTAAAAATTTTAGAAAAATTAATTTCTAATATTTAAAAAGATGATTTTAAAAAAATAGAATTAATTATAAATTGGCTGATATTTTAAAAAATAAGAGATATTTTTATTTTATTTTAATTATTATAGGAAAATTTGTTTAAAATTTTAATAGATTAGGAACTAAATTATTAATTTTTATATGAAAAAATAATTTGTTGAAGAAATCAAATTTGAGATATTACTCTTAATATAAGTTGATTCTTGAAAGTCAAATAAATAATAAGGGCCTTAGAAATTCAGGATACCATACCATACCAAATTCCCAGTTTCCCACCTGAGTCACACGATAAAGTCTTTGAAAATGATGTTGGAAATTTGGATTTTAGGGTGCTATATATCTTGGTTAAAATTTTCTTTTATTTGATATTTATTATTCAAACAACCTAATAAATAATCTCATAATAAAAAGTATTTTGCAATCAATAACATTATGCATGGCAGGAAATTCAGTGGAAACACGTCATTATATTCCTTGACTTCCAAACTTGAAATAAATGTCACAGGATGAATCTCCACGTTACTACTAGTTGATTAATTTATTTATATAATGACTTTTGTTTAGGAGGTAGAATTGACTTGTTGTTATAATTGTAGCAAAATTCTTAAGTTAGTTAGTCCACCCCAAACCAAAGAAATGACACAACGGCTTATATATAGCAAGATTCTATTGTGAAATAATGTAATTCTAGCACATTTTTACTCGTTGAAAATATGGATCAAGTTAAATCAGTTGTTTTATGAGAAGAGATTAATGTGTTATTGTTACTTATTAGTAGAAATACATTCACAAGTTCAACATTTTATATAATAAATCATTTTGAGCCCAAAGATTTTATAAACATGAAAAAATTATATAATATATATATGCATTCCTTTTTAGGTGGATCAAAGTTATTTGGACTTTTCTGTTGAAATTAACATCGATCATGTGCTAAGCATCATCATTCCCATTTCGGCAATGTAGTTGCAAATGCTGACGCTTCAAAACAACTAACGACGATATAACTATAACTATACACTACAATAAGTCGGTGTTTGGTTGGGTAAATACTAAATAAAAGTGTTGCGTGCTATTGAAATATTTCAGGTACAATCTAGACATAATTAAAGATATTCTTTGTACACCTATTGAACAAAATATGCTATGTTAAACTAGCAAATAAAATCATATTTTAAAACAATGTTTTGGGCTCAAAATTTTGACATTACAGTAATATTTAAACTATTCATCTTACATAAACACTTCTAATATCCTTTGGAGCACGAATACATAGTCTAAGTGACGTATCGTGTAGCTGATAACTGTGTTTGTTTTGTGTGCGTATGACTTGAAATATAGATGTAATATGATACAAAATTTTCAATTTATTTAATAACAAAA
>NC_029792.2:11051568-11057001 GCF_000816755.2 Arachis ipaensis
GTACACTTAGCATAGTTGATTTAATAATTATATAGATTGAACATTATGGTTCTTCTTTATTTTTTGTCAAATAAATTGTACAGCTTCTAATTCTAAGCATTACAGACTCGCTCATACCAAATTCACACACACAATACTTAAGAGTTTTATCTATTACTTAACCTGGTCAAGTCTCTATAATACACGATAATCACTAGACCAAAACCTTGCCTGTTTTTCCTCTATTCTAAACTTTCAAATTATTACCTTTTTTTTTATTTGGTTAACAAATTATTACGTTTATATATAAGCTAAAAGTGTAAAACCCAAAGAAGACAACAGTACTCAGGCCCAAATATACTTTTGACGATGAATTCTCATCCTGTCTAACCGAACCGAACTTCCATGCAAAAAGAAAGACCCGAACTCATAAAATATGGACAAAAAAGAAAACTCAAACTGACCCAAACCTTCTTTAAGACATCTTTAGTTAAATACTTCAATAATTCAGTTAGTGATAAATGATCTTTATCTTGCAACAAGTACGCTCGAATTCGAAACTTGGCTGAGACCGATGGTAGATGAAAATTCCTTAGGTAGTATTTGTTTTGAGATATTGAGATAGAGACTGAAAGATTGAGACTCAGTATTGTGTTTGTTAGTTTAGAGACTGGTACTAAAATTTCTGTCTCTGTCTCTAAAATTGCAGTATTTCAGTACCTCCAAAAAATAGGAACACAAGAACTGAAATTTTTAGAGATAAAGACTGAAACTTTAATAATATTTTATACCTAAAATACTTTCATTTCAATTAATTAATTCTAATTTTACTCTTTGTGCAAATTAAATTAGAGTTTCATTCTTATTTCAATTCTTGTCTCCCATTTTGCACCAAACAGAATACTGAGATTTATTTCAATTTCTATCTCTTAGTCTCTATCTCTCAGTCTCAGTCTTTCCGTCTATGTCTCTCCACCAAACGCTACCTTAGTGTACGTTGAAAAAAATAAACTTCAATCCTTCATAAAATACAATATTATTGAATGCCAAATAATTTAAGTAGCAAAAGATGCATTATCATTTATTTTTACAAAAATAGATAAGTGTTATTTTGCCCAACTTTGCCCCAGATACCCTAACACCCTATATTAAAAAATGAAACAAGTCTTACTTTCCTTACTTGATTAAATCCATTTCATATATATATCTCTACTAAATAGCATAATTTTTTTTTTTTGAGTATACAACTATAAATTCAACCTATCACACCCTTCACTTATATTTTCCAATTGTAATCCAAACTAGAGTCCTATTCTTGCATAAACCAAGAAGTGTCACTGTATAAGTATAAATTATAAGCATCCATAGCTTGATTATTGACATAGAATAGAAGGTGCTAGTTTCTTAATTAAAGTTTGTGAATTTTGTGATATATGGTTCAAGTCAACATAATCAAAGCTATAGCAAGGTAGGAATAGGATCGGCATTAAATTAATTTGTACGGTTTTATGACTCAATTGATGATACTTTCGTGTGTGAAGACTGAAGAGGGGCCACACGTTACTATTGAAAATACGCCTAATCAAATTCTAATTTATTTCAACTTTTTCAATAATTTTCACTTTTTTTCCTGGTAATATATTTACGCAGTTGGACTATGATGCTCTTGAAGATAACGAAGGATTAACTACTATTAAATTATTTTGCAGATTTTACATGTGACAAATTATTAATCTAAAACAGATATATACTTTTTTTTTCTCACTTTACTAATATAAATAAAACAACAGATAACTAATGATTTGAATAAAATCAATGAAACTAAGTTACATGCAAAATGCAATGGACAGTTTCATTGATAGAGCTACTTGAAGTTGAAGGAGACACAGAATGACAGAAGAACACATTGCAAAATTGTTCAAGAAAGTGTGATTTCTAAAGTGATCCTTTAAATATTGTACTTGGGTGGGGCAAGGATAAAAGAAACCAAAATCTTTTTCTACTAGAGGAAGAGAATAAATTAATAATAAATCAAAACCAAACCAGAATCTTTTCCTCTTGAACTACTCTATTCTCAACACTAACAAGCAATGAGAGCTATAAATGACCAAGGAATCCACCTCAAAGCCCTATATTAATTGAGCAAAGTTTCATAAAGATTTAATTACACAAATTTATCAAACAACTTTTGAAGGAACCCCCTATTAATTATATAGAAGGGGGGAAAACACCAGTGTAATTGGCCTGCAATAAGGGAAAGAAAAGAAAGCCATAAAAAAAAAGGAAGTTGAATCCAACCAGACAAATTTGAAAGTCTTGTAGATGATCAAAATGTGCCCATCATCTTAATCTTCCCCCAAGATTGCAAATCTAGTTAGACATTGCTCCTGCATGACAAGATTCATAAGACATAAGAGGAATTCAGAAAAAGTACTTAATTTTCAGTATTGCATAAAAGGAAACAATTGATTTTGACGAGTTTTCATTATTTGTTCTATTAAATAAAGAAAAGCTCAAAAAGATGACATCTTTGTGCAAATCTATTGAAGTGGTCCCTTTCCCTTTTCCATTTTCCCTTGGATGGAATTGTTTAACATCATGGTCCAAGAGAGGAAAAAAATAATGGGGATTCAGTGAAGTATTATTACCTGATACCGATAGATAGGGAACACTGCACCATTGTGAAGTTCAATGCTTTTGGTGTCAGTGATGTGAATTAGGAGAAGCAGAAGATGAAGGCCTGTCAGAGCCAACACCATGGCTGTGATGCTCGTTAGAAGAAGCCATTTGAGGAATCTCACTCCAAGGGCGAAGTGATGGTGAGAAACTGGACTGAAGGGTACCCCTTTGTTGATGATGAGAAAAAGCAGAAGAAAAACCAGGTGAATTCACCATGAAACCGGAACGGTTCATGTCGGCTTGCGTGCCTCCGGCATCACTGTTCCAGGCCACCATTCTCTGGTAGTTAGCAAAGAGAGTTTGGTCATTTGAAGAAGGGTTTTGATGATCTGCACCACCTCCTTGTTGTGACTGTCCATGATGATGAATTAGGCCAGAATCTTGGAAAGAATGAAGGGAAAGTCCAAGATCCTCTGAGGAGTTGTTGGTCCTTGAGATTATCTCAGGAGGGTAGCTCTGGAAATTGATGGAGGAAGCAGCAGACGTTGTTGGGAAAAATGCTATGCCACCATCAGTGTCAATAGGTGAAGGAATGAATGCTGAGTGGTGGTGTTGGTTTTCAGGGTCTTCACCTATATGTCACACAAATATGAATACAAGTAAATTAGCTTGAAATTAAAAAACTACAAAATTATAAGGTAGCAGTTTTTATTTGATGCATGTATGCACAAAATAAGCATGATGTTAGGTTCTTACCAAGTTGCCTTTGAAGCTGAAAATTGTAACCAGAAGACTCTGATTGTTCTGCAATTGCCATGTCAGTTGATCCTCCATTCTGATCCTCCTCCACCTCATTGGTAGTGGGAGGAGGAGGTGTAGGCTCCCAAGGAGGGAGCTCGGCGAGTTTGTCGATGGCTGCTTTGGCCTTCTTGATAAGCCAGTCCACTGCCTTGCTTGGCCTGTCATAACCAAGCCTGTCTTGGACATCATAGAATTGGATTGCAGTGTGTGCCGAGAGCCTAACTCGACGGTCACGCGGCCCTTTCGCCGTGTAAACCTTGCTGTGTCGATCTTTCCGGCCGGTGGATCGAACAATGTGACCACCTTGGACTTGAACAATCTCTCCCCCAGTGCTCTTCATTCCCATAATAACACACCACTTTTATATGCTCTGTGGTTTGATTCAAACAAGGTTCTTCTTCTGTTCTGTCTCTGAGCCTATTTCATATATCATATATGGGGTGTTTTGTGCTCAAAATTTTGGTGATGGGAATTCAGATTATTTTTCCCTTCTTGAAATTGGGGTTTGGGTTTGTTATAGGTTTTTGTTGTGGATAGTACTCTTTGGATTTGGTTCCTTTCTAACTCTAAATTGGTGTTTCTTCTTGTTGAGCTTCATCTGAATTTTCTGATAGCTCTGCCACTTGCTGCTGATCCCAGAAAGAAACAAACCTGCAATTTCAATCTCTCAAGATTCCCTGTCCACTAGAGCAATACCACTACCAAATTCCAAATCCAAAAAACCATAGCATGTGAATAAAAATACACACAACAAAACAAAATCCAATTTAACTCATTTGCTTTCTCTTACGTATTTCATCAAATGACTCATATGCATACATCATTTCTACAACTGCAACTACAACAACATAGAGTAAAAAGGACATAGTAAAAATAAAATTTGAACTTTATGATAGACTTCAGAAGAATATGCAGTTTTTTGTTTTCTTTTCTTTTCTTAATTTATCCAAATTCCAAGCCTTGAAACTGAATTGTACTAACTGGGAAGTGGGTGTTAAAAAACACATGGGTTCAGAAGGCTTGCAAGAGATTCAAAGTAGAAAAAAAAAGAAAAGAAGATAATTTGTGGTACCTTTGGTTGAGAGTAAGAGAGAGCTGGTTGATGGTTCTGCAAAGCGTGGGAGAGTGTGATGAGTGAAGAGATTAAAGATGTTTTGGTCGTTTTATTTTTAGCCCCACAAACGCAAATGTTGTTGCAAGTGAAAGAAAGAAAAGAGGTTAGTTTGTTGTCACAAACCCCAAGCTCTTTTTTGAGCCATGTTCTGAAAAGTATATAAGGGATTTTGTCCACTCTAATATATTATTTTGAGAAAGAGTTTTAGTGAGAGTAGTGTATAGTTGTTGGTAGTGATGAAGTATGATTAAGGGGGATGGTGTATGATGGAGAGGTAACTCTCAATCACCATGTCTTCTACTTGTATTGTACCCACACCTTTTTGAACCCTTTGATAATGACATCTAACAGCTTTTCTTTCATTTATTTCCTTCCTATTTCTAATTTTCTTTTTTGTGCTTCTCTTGTAAGGCTGTTCACGAGCCGATTTGGTTTGGAATTAAGAAAAATTAATAATCCTAATTTAATTGATTCGAATTGGATTGTATTTAATTTATAGATAGACTCAAACCAATTTGAATCGATAAAACTTGGGTTGGATTAGTTCGGATAATCTAATGGACAATTAGATGTATATTATTTTTTACTTTTTAAAATTAAATTAATCTAATTGAAAATCAAATTGGTTTAGATTTTGCAACTTTAGAATCAATATTCAAACCAATTAAAGACGGGTTTAATTGGATATGATCAGAGTGTATTTTTACCCATTGAATATATAATTAATATAATCAAATCAAATCAATTTTAGTTGAATAATCAGATTATCCGTATCCATAAATACTCCTTTTTTTTGTTCAATAAGAAGGAAATTGTTTTGATATAAGCTTGTAAATTTTTTTTTGTGAAATATGATCGATTTGTGTATTTATTGTCAAAATTAAAAAAAATGATTTTTTTAATATATAAAATTTGAATTG
>NC_029792.2:11057199-11058875 GCF_000816755.2 Arachis ipaensis
AAAATTTAATATTTAAAATAATTTTTTTTAAGTGTATTAGTATTTGTCATAAAAAAATTTTTACTTTTTGAACTTTTAACGAATATAAAATTAAAAAAAATGTGATGTGTGTGTGAAGATAACATACTTCTCATAAAGATTGCACACTCGTCGTTATGTTGCCATGTTCTATATATATTATAGCTTTTGAAGTCATGGGCTTTAATTTTTACTGTAAACACTGGTGAAAAGAGAAAGCTTAACTAGAAAAAGGTGCAGCATGCATTTACCAGAGGCCTGTTGATTCTGTGATTTTTAGCAACTTGTGTGGATACTTATTAATTGTTCCATGAATTTAATCCACCAAATGCAAATTTAATGCCAAATCACAATAAGCTTTGAGACTGTGTCCCGCAGGCTAAATTAATTATCCGAATATTTCCTCCTCTCTTAAATATTTGTTATCAAGTTGTAAGTGATATTGCTTATTTTCAATTAAAGTTTCTAAAATTGGATAAGGCAAGTTTTTAAGAGTTTTACACTTTTAGTAACAAACATTCTTGTAGAGTTGTAGTATTCTTATTAAAAAGTATGTATTTGAATAATTTGCTAAACCTCTTTTTTAATACCATTGAGATATCATTACACCTTGATCATTATTCATTTAAGTAATAGTATTTTTTGTTTGCACACCATTCTAAACATTCTTAACATAAGTTTTCCAAGTACATGCTAGGAGATTATCTTTACATTAACCAAAGCTTTATATAATTTTGAGGTGGGTTCAACTAAAAAAATTACTTTTTTTTTTTTAGTTAATGTTAGTTAATTTTTTTTAATTTATATTTATTTTAAATGTTAAATTCTAATTTTTTAACCTTAAACCTTAATCTTAAATTCAAAATATTTCAAAAATAAAGATTAAAATAATAATTCTACAGTAAAAAATTAATTAATATTAATTAATTTAAAATTATTTTCTTATACTTATATATTCTTTTGGGAGAAGGTACTTGCGTTACGTTGTCTTAAGAAATGAAAACTAGCTAGTACTTCCTAGTTACTAGTAGTTTATCTCAATGTAGCATTTGTGGGAAAATGTGAGAGATGATATAGTATGAAATTATGAATCAAGCAATTTTGATTTTTCTTTTTTACCTTGTGTGGTGTGTATGGGGTAAACGAGAACTTTGAGCATAATTTAGATTATCATCAATGTGCTTACATTATTAAACTAACATTTTAATTTTAATAATAACCATTATATTTGCTAAAGTATACATGTGATTTTCTTAAACTTTACTAATTAGTACTATTCTAGGTAGTGATTAAGGTGTGAATCCCAAAAACCAATACGGAATCCATAAGTTAGAATTATGATAAACATGAAAAGCCGTTTTGTTAAGAAGAAAAAAATTGTTTAGATCATGGTGGGGGGTGTGGGGGTGTGGAGGTGAACATTCATTAGAAATAAATTTTTGGTGGGGAAGGTACATTTAAAGGGTCCAAGGGAATCAGCATGTGCTATGCAAACATTCTTTAGAAGGTGAATTCAATTCTATGCCACCCTTCATTAAATAGATTTTATTTAACAATTTATCATGGTTTAAAAATTCCCTCGTCTATGAAAAATTATAATTATTTATACTTTTATAGAGAGATCTTAATAGAACATTCGTTTTGTGTGGAAGAGAAAT
>NC_029792.2:11058899-11059362 GCF_000816755.2 Arachis ipaensis
AGGAGGATCGAAGAATATGGTAGTTGACTAATAAAAAAATTTAGATATTTTTTTTATTAAAGATAAGAAAATTCGAACCCACAACTTTTTAGATGAATATGAATTGAAGAGATTATGTGATTTGAGTTATAACTTATTAGTCATTGTTAGTTAGATTATGGGCTCAATCACTTGATCATCATATTCTACCAACAAGATAAATGTATATATATTTTATATGATGCAAAAGTATAAACTTAACCATAATATATTAATTAAAGATTGTATATAAATAACTTTCATAGTTAAAAATACTGAGTTCGATTTTTTATTTAGTTATTTTAGAATTTTCTAAAATTTTAGCTTGTACAATATTAAAAATAGATAATTCTATCTAACTTTCTCTTGAATAAAGAGTTAGTTATTTTCTATGACATATGTTTAATAACTATTGAATGAAATAAATTATTTTATTATTATTTAC
>NC_029792.2:11059438-11061640 GCF_000816755.2 Arachis ipaensis
AGTTATTCCAAAACTAAACAGCAGAGTTTTCTCTAATTGAAGAAAACTTATATTTTTCATTGAACAATGATGTAGTTAAAGATAGGATATGAGCCAATCCAATATAGCCAGTTTTAAAAATTTGAGCATAGATTCACTGAATTTCTTCAAAGGAAAGAAAAAGTATAGTTTGGCTTCAATGGAAGAACCACAATTTGGTTTCTCTTTTATTTATTCTTTTTTAGTTTTTTTTTTAACTAATTAATAAATGGATGGTTTAGAAAAAATAAAAAATTATAAAATAAAATTTCTTTAATAACTCTTGTAGTTTGCAAAAAAAGTTTTACTATGCTTAATTAGCTAAGTTATCAAAACTAAGGTTATGTGCATTAAGAGTAGAGTTAATCATAATGGCACATTCATTTCATCTAATAGTTAATAGGATAACTAATCCTTTATTTGAGAAAGCGTGGAATATAATTTACCTTAAAAATAATAGTAACGGTTGCAAAATTGATATTTATATTATAATAGATACACATTAGTAAATGAAAACAATTTGGAAATTATTTTTTTTCCAACTAATATTCAATTAATATAATTTTGTCATTCTTTCTCTTATCTATCTTAAAGTTTTCCAGTTGATTATTTTTAGTAACATTTTTCTCATGATTTGGCAAACCTATAACTAGGTAGCCTATTTATTAACACTGAAAGGCTCTCTCCATTTTTAAATAAATGTTGCTTTGATTAAACGTTCTCTCAAGATTCATATCTTCTAGAATGACATAAATTTTTGGTCATATAAATCATAAAATGGTGTGGCAAGTGACTCGCACTCTTTGAAAATGATGTGGGTCTAGTATTTGTTCTTATTTGTGATTTCGTATATTATCATCCAAATTCCAATCCTATATAACCACACATTTAATTATAAGATTGTATGAGTTGAAAATTGAAATGGGATCATATTCGTTGAAAGCATACACATTAACACTCATGCATCATGCATGCGCTTTAAAGTGCACGAATTGGATTTGCCAATAATTTCCTTCTTCATCATCTACATTTGTTTTGACCAACTTATTAGGTATGATGATAATGATGATTACGATAAAGTATATTTGTTCTCTTAAATATTTATTAAAAAAATTAAAATTATTTTTAATGTTTGAGTTGTTTTAATTGTGTTTTTCTTCAACATTTATCCAGATATGTTTTAAAATTTTTATCACGTCACATAACGTCAATATCCAAGCAAGTGCATAATCGGATATATTTAAAAATTTAAAAATTAAATGATTACAATTAACTGCTAGTTGTAAAATTAAAAGCAAATATAAAAATGAGGATAAAATACAAAGTCATATACTTAAAATCAATTAGTGGCACTTACACACTGCTTATTATGATTTCTTATATATAGAATATATATTTTATCGATGTTGTTTGATATATATGTATATATACTAAGTAAGTGTCTCTACCTAATACAATTTAAGTTTTTGAAATAAATGATTTTCTAATATGATATCATATTTTGTATAATAAAAAAAAAACTGAAATTTGATCATTTTAATATTAAAAAAGTTATATGCAAAAAAAATAAAAAAATAAAAACTTTAAATTCTATGAACATTCAAGCAAGAAAGAAAAAAAGCTTACAGTACAAGCAAAGACAAAGAAAAAGAGAGAGAATAGAGAAAGAAAGAGATGAGTTTGAGGAAAAACTGAAAAACTGAATTAGTTGATGATTGATTAAATATTGCAGTACAATAGAGTGTCTCTATTTATAGTGAATGTTAGTTATCTGTTATAACTAACTCTATTCCATGTAACTAACATCTATACACTCTCACAAGTTCCAAAAAAAAAAATTATGAGCGGGTGTATTACATATATATTATGCAAGTGCCTCTAGTTCCCTACATGATATCAATTTAAATTTTAGAATAAATAATTTTATTATGGCAAATTCAAACATTAAATAAAAATTCTATCGTAATGAATTTAATCAATATTTGATCTTTTTAAGTGTAGAAACAAATATAATTTATTCATGTATAATAGGGTTAGCTCTCAATATATATATATATATATATATGCCAAGAACAAATGTATGATTTTCAATTTTTCATGCAGGGCTTAATTATGATATGCCGAAATTTTTCTATTATATATTATTTATGCAATTTAATTATCCACCCTGCTATAGAATCAACA
>NC_029792.2:11061886-11067072 GCF_000816755.2 Arachis ipaensis
TTTTTATATTAAAAAAATATAACTAAAATTTTTGTAAAATATTTTATCTTTTCATTTTTATTCGTGTACCAAACTTTAAATTATAGTAATTAATTCAATTTTACTTACATACTAAAATATTAACTTTTGAATATGCTAATTGTTGGTATCAAAATAATATTCCAACTAACTAGAACAAGTCCTTAATAATTAATCATCAGATGGTGTACATATATATGAAGGACATATATGAGTAGAATCTTGTATGTAAGTTGTACCGAAAGTGAACCAAGCTAAGCATCATAAAAATGAGACAAAAGGGTTATGAAGAGGGCATCTTGCTACAGAACATGAAAGCAACACACGATGTGTTTCTTTTCTTTTTTGCTTTAATTATTCTTTCCTCCTCTTTATTATTTCCTACTTGATGAATGTGAACTTCTAACTCATAATTAAACTTGGCAGTTACACATTTAGAACCAAGTGAAATAATAATGGAGTTCAAAAGAAATTCATGGTGACAAAGCAAGTCATGTGAAATACAAAGGTCTATGTAGCTAGCATCACTTGCACGTTACTCAAATATGTTAACCAAAATTTAAGAGTACTACCCTAGTTACGGAAAAATATCTTGATTTCATACTTTAACTTATACAGTATATTTGGTAGAGCCCTAGCTAATTTTGTCGGTAACGTAAGGCAAGTGGAAAATCAAGCACTAGGGTTTGTACAAACTCTATAACACCCACATCACCACTCTTCATTCACCTAGCTAACATTATATTATTATAATAATTAGTTTGCCTAACCAAAAATTCAATATTCTTCAAACAAAATAATTTTGATTATACAGACACAAAGAGAAAGCTAAAGACTAATAATTTTAGTGTAAAAAGGTCGTTAGTTAATATTGGTTTAAATGTATGACAAAAATATGTAAAAAAAATTAGTTGATTATTTAAGATGTCTTCTTAAAGAATTAATACCATTAATTTTAACTACATTAGCCGTCGTCATAATAGTTACTTGACCTTTCAAATTAAAGCTTCATACACACGATGTATAGATTACTCTAGGGGTATTGAATAGGGATGAAATTAAATGGAAAAATAAATTTCTATTAATGTATAATATTATGTATACAAACATACATAAATTTTATTTACGAAAATTTTTTTATCATATTTTTATTCCTAACCAGACATACCATAAAATAATAAGAATAATTTTCTTTTGTAAAAGATGAGAATAATTTTGTTACTCTCAAACTTAACATAATCATTCCTCTTTTATGTAATAACTTTTTCATTTTACCAAAAATTATCATCTGTCTTTATCATTTTATTTACCTTTGATTCTGAATCTAATCCTGCTAGCTCATACTTTTGAATGCTCATTAATATTGGCAGAAGGACGTTTTAACATATGGACAATAGCACGGCTATAGGTGAAGATAATTTTAATTAAAAAGCTGCAATATAATTAAATTAAATGATTAATTAATGCCCTTCTTTAATTTGCTTGCTTGGTAGCACCGGGTACCTAGTTAAGTCCTTCACCACTATTTATATAAATTATATCTATCTCCTACATTCAAATTTTTCTTATTATCTTCTTCTCTATATATACATCTATCTATCCCTTTCTACCACCAAGTCACATTCACGCATGCAACACGCAACCCTAAAATTAACTGGCAACTTGCCATGCCGGTTACGGAACTCTTGATGTGTTAAATAATTCCTAGTTATTTAATTTGGTTTATTCAATTTTTTTTTATCGATAATAATATCTTTGGCATATGTCATCTTACTGAAGCAACTGAACTTGAATGAAATTACTTGGATGGTAATTTTTTCCCTCCATATAGTTAGGGTTTGAACAAATGATCTCTAACCTCCTAATTTATTTCAAATTTTATTCCCTTTCTTTAATATTATCGATCAACAGGCTGCAGATGAGACTAATAATGATACGCAGTATTACTATTTGTCATGATGAGAGAAATTTCATCATACAAAGAACTGTTGTTTTAGCCATAATAAAATAGATAATAGTTAGCAACTAAGCATTATTGATTGTATCGATGACTAGCTAGATACATATGAATTTTATTATCGTACTATATATATATGCACAATGCACCTAGCTAAACTAATTAATTATTCCTAGCTAGTTACTACTATATGTGATATAGTAGCTAGGATAACCATTGTTTACCCTTAACGGAGGTAGCTAACATTCAACAAGTTATAGTTCCTCTATTTTTCTTTTTTAGAAAAGAGTAAACTACTATTTATTAGCTTTTCAAAATTATTATCTTCAATTATGGTTTAATTAAATGTTATGATTCTACATTAGACACCCTAATTTTACTGATGAAATTAAGCACCAAATAATGAATAATGACTTTAGGGGTATATATATATGGGTTAGATTATGTTACGAGGTATTATCTAAAATCGGATTGGATTTGGTATCGACTTGTTTGCTGAGACGCAGGGGTGGAGCTAGATGAAATATTAGAGGGGCAAAAAATATTTACACAACAAAATAAGATTAAAATAAAATTTTAAGGAAGAACTAAACTGAAATTTACATATAATTTACATGTAAAAAATTAAAATTAAGGGGGCCATTGCCCCTCTTTTTATGTATATAGCTTCGCCCCTGCTCAGACGGTGGAACGTTTTGACGTCTGCATCTGGACGGTAATAACGATATCTACAAGGAATTGTGATGTGTAAATCAGTGAAAATTTAAGCAAGTTTTTGTAAAAATTAAATTAAAAAAATACGTGAATGTTGAGATATTTGTAAAGTAATAATATAGATTTTAATTTTTTTTTATGACTCCTAAAAGTTATAGATGGTTATTTTCTTATATAGTAAGAAATTATTCTCATGTTTAAGTTGGTTATCATCTGAAGTAGGAGAACATCTAATTTGTTCTCTAAATGGAGTCGAAAATAAATTTTAGAGACCCGAAGCCAAGTCAGATAGATCCGTGTGAACGAGGCTATAAAGGTTGGTTCCTGTTGCTATTGAGCTTACTTTGTGTGGTCCAATTTGAATGCAGTTTATCCATTAAAAAAAATGTGGGCTGGACTTATACTTAAAATACAGTGGGATATGATTAGTTTGGTATATAAGAGGCATTATTTATTTTGTTCATAGGGTTGTGAGAAAGGTATTTGAGGGAAGATGAGATGAGATAGGGATAGGAGCTGGGTTGGGGTGTGAGAATTGAAGGGGCACACTGCATGCATGCTGTTAGACTGTTTGAGACAAAAAGTACAGAACTATGGTGCAGTCCTAGAAAAGGACAACGGCAGTTATAGATATTAGCCTCACTCTCAACTTCATCTCTCTCATCTTACCATATAATCTTACTACTATTTCTCTAATAATCAAATTATCACTTATCACTAGACTTGTTTTAGTATGTATAAGATAACTCCAACAAAATGAAATAAAAAAGAATAATACTCTATATATTTTCTTCATTATTTTTCTCTACTTTCTTTCTTCATAAAATTTGTCTTGTATAATCAACTCTTATGGTTATTAATATAGCATTATTCTTAACAACAAAGCAAAGTAACATAATTGCTATATATATGTACGGTGTAGTAAAATAATTATATATTCATTTATATTTATGTTTATATACTGCGATATTTTTCTGAGAGTTTAAAACTGCTAAAAAAAAAATACTTAACAACAAAAATCATGTAGCGCACTTTTAATTTTAGAGAAACTTCCACTTCCCTCTCATGCGAAATGCTAAAATAACACTCTCCTCTCTTCTATTTTATAAATGTATATTATCCTTCTTTCTAACTTTTAAAAAATCTCTTCTTTAATCCATTTTAAATTTTTTGTGTTAACTAATATTAACTTTATCCATTTTTTAAGAAAAAATAAATTATTTTTTGAAAAAAATACCCATTAGCAAAAATTTTATTTTTTATCATTAAATTTTGCTTACCAAAATATCCTTTAATAAATTATTTTCTTATTGTATATATTGTATTTTTATTAAAATTTAATGATAAAAAATAAAATTTTTACTAATGGGTATTTTTTTAAAAAATAATTTATTTTTTCTTAAAAAATAGATAAAGTTAACATTAGTTAACACAAAAATTTAAAATGGATTAAAGAGGAGATTTTTTAAAAGTTAGAAGGGAGAGAAATGTATATTTATAAAATAGAGGAGAAGAAAGTATTATTTTAACATCTCGTAAAAGAGGAGAGTGAAATTTTTTCTTAATTTTATTGTGTTTATTAAAGGTGAACATTTATATTAACTTTAGAAAAATGTTAGGTAATCACGTTCCATTTAAAGATCATATATCAAGTGTATTATTGTAATAAGGAAATTAAATTTGACGAAAAATATTAAGAAGTGAATAATTTTTATAAATATTTGTTAATATTTTAAACTAACATCTTATTTTATACCATTAGAATTTAAAATTTAAAATTTAATTCTTACTATGTGAAATTAGTCAAGTGTTGGAATGGATTTTGGTAGTAATATATTATTGCTCTAACTTTAATAATGTGGACCGGAAATACTACTGTATTGATTTAAGAGGAGGTAGGAAAATAATATATTTTGTTTATTTTTTTTTTTGGTGACTATATATTTTGTTTAATGTTGGTACTAGAAACGGCAAGGGTGCTAGAAAAATAATATTTTATTATAAAACAAAAAAAGAAAAAATATGGTACTTAGTAAGACTATTGTGCTAATACAAAAATTAAACCAAGTCCAAAGGAAAAATGATTTATTTCATGATGTTTAAACAAAAATGAATTTGTTGTCAGAAACAATTAATACAGTAATGTGGTTGTGTGAAAAACAAGGAAAGTGAGGAAATTATTAATTGAAGAAGCGCGTGATCCAATGCAAGATAAGATTTAATGGTGAGGTGCTGCTGCAGCTGATATTCTACTCTGCAAAAGAACGTGTGTGCCTCACACACACAGAGATAGAGACAAATAGAGTGAGAAAGAAACATTGTTTCAATGCAATTTATGATCGAATGGGATATGGCCATTCTTCACAAAGAGACCCCAAAATTTCTTTAATTTGTATTCACTTTCAATCACACATCCAGGTAATTTTATTGTACAATTTGACATGTATATATGTATATCATATTAGAGTTAATTACTTTTTTTTTCAATATTTGTTAA
>NC_029792.2:11067080-11072297 GCF_000816755.2 Arachis ipaensis
AATAATATATAAATATTATTTATACACTAAAATTAACTACTAAAATCAACTACTATATATTTCTATACAAATTATTTGGTATAATATAGTAACGGACACAAAGCAGTTAGATAAAGATAGTAATTACTGAGTTAGTACAAGTGAGTTGGTTAATCTGTTACCTGAGCTGTTATACTCGTTAGAGTCATATACTAATTATGAACCTCATTCACATGTGTATAAATATAATTTATCTCCGTGTAATAAGGGAAACATATTTCAATTTTCTAATCTTCTATAACTCAACTCTCTTTTCTCTGATTTTTTCCTTCTCTTTTTTCTCTCTCTTAACCACAATTCACTAAGTCTATGGTACCTTTCATGGTATCAGAATTATGGTTCTGATCCATGGATGCTATAAATCTAAATTCAACCGCTGTAAACTCAAATTCTTCAATTGTGTCTATAAATTTTAGAGTAGAGATTAACACCATTTCGTTCAAATTAGATGAGAACAACTTTGTACCATGAAAATGCCAAACTCTAACATTTGTAAAGTCAAACAGTCTCAAAGATCACCTCAATGTGAAAAAAATTCCAGTGCGATATAAATCTGATGAACACAGACTTGCTGAAATTAAAATGAAAGAGTTTTTACAATGGGAGCAGGATGATCAATTCCTCGTGTCGTAGTTTTTTACTTCAATAGATCCAGGTTTTACTAGTTTAATAGTGGATTGTGAATTTGTATGTCAGATCTGGTACAAATTAGATGATTATTTTGCTAAAAGAATAAAGTCAAAGGTCAAGTAATTGAAGATGCAGGTGAAAACCGTAAAATTATAAAGCTCAATTTTTGAATACTTGACAAAAATAAAGAATATATCAAACGCTAGTGTTAGGAGTGCCACTCTCCAACGAAGAATTCGTAAATGTAGTAACACAAGACCTCACCGAGGAATATAGTGCATTCATCACCATGATCTCATCAAGAGCCAAAACTATCACTGAAAGTGGAACTAAGAGCTATCCAGGTGAATTTGTCACAAAGTCTGAGTCTAAGACAGATCTAGCAATGGTTTGTCAAGAATAACAACAAAGCTATCAGGAACAATAAGACTATCAAGCAAGAGGTTAGAATTTCAGAGGCAGATTTAGAGGAAGAGGCTTCAGAGGTGGTAGATCTAACTTCTATAGAGACATATCTAATTTCTATGGAGCTCACATCCAGTGTCAATTATGCGAAAGACTCAGTCACACAGTATGGGAATGCTACCACAGATTCAACCAAAATTTCTCCAACCCAAATTCACAAGGCACAACCTCAGCAACAATTTCTCAGCAAAATAGTCATCCACATAATAATTAACATAATTAGATAATTTCAAACACTTTAACTATTCCAAACCTAATGTATTGAATCTAACCTAACTTAATCAACCTAAATCTACTAAAAGTAGAAAACTAAACTAAACAGACTTCGAAACTGATTCATAATTAATATTAAAATTTTACTCAAACCTAAACTACAATTAAAGGAATTGAAAAATATTTGTTCAAGAACCTGTAATGAAAAACAGGACAAGAAATATGGGAACACGTGCATGTTACAGTGGTAGTCAACGAAGTAGCTGTGGCGGTGAATGGTGGTGACGACGAAGGAGAGAGAGAGAGAGAGGAGAGAGAGAGAGAGAGAGAGAGAGACAAGGAAAGAATGAGAAGAAAGAGGGGGATTTGTAAAGGGATGACGACGACGGAGAGGGGGTGGCGACGACAGTGCTCTCGTCAATGATGGGAGGAGCCAGAGAACTGAGGTGGTGATGGTGATGAGAAAGAGAGGGTGGGGATGAAGAGAGAGAGTATGTGAAATTCAAAATGAGGGAGACGATATTTGTGCTTTCATTTAGGGTATTATTACAGTCGGAGTTACCGTCAAATTCATTAGGTTTGGAATAGTTGAAGTCTTTAGAATTGTCTAATTGTGTTAATTGCTGCTTTGATTACTGTTTTGTTGAGAAATTGTTACTGAGATTGTTAGATAATTTTTTAATTTTAGTTTAATTTAGTTTAGGTTTGAGTAGAATTATAATTTTAATTTTAAATTAGTTTCAAAGTTAGTTTATTTAGTTTTCTAATATTAGTGTATTTAGGTTGATTAAATAATGTTTGATTAAATACATTAGATTTTGAATGCTTGAAGTATTTGGAATTGTCTAATTTTATTAATTGCTGCGTTGATGATTGTTTTACTGAGAAATTATTGCTGAGATTGTTAGATATTTTTTTTAATTTTAATTTAATTTAGTTTAGGTTTGAGCAGGATTAGAATTTTACTTTTGAATCAGGCAAAGTTAGTTCAGTTTAGTTTTCTAATCTTAGTGTATTTAGGTTGATTAAGTTATGTTTGACTTGCCACATTAGATTTTGAATGCTTGAAGTGTTTAGAATTATCTAATTGTGTTAATTGTAGCATTGATGACTGTTTTGCTGAGAAATTGTTGTTGAGATTTTGTGATAATTTAATATATGCAAAAATGACAACAGGAAGAGGTGTTGCGGATCACGCTGCTGGTCATGGTCGTAGCTGTGGTCGGGGTTAGAGGGAGGGTTTCGTCCAGTACCCCCGGGGCTTCTAGATCTTTTCCCTCTATTCCGACCACCCTGATCACGCCATAGATTGTGGGTTTAACAGACCAGCCATTCATCATTGTCCCTAACCCCAACTACGTGTCTCCGTTCATGGCGAGGACGCCACCTCCTACTGCTTAGCAGCCTGCATCCACGACGACTCAGCCTCCAGCAATGGATGCCGTGGCGGCCCTAGAGTCCATCCACGGAAGTGAGGCAGTAGCTGATGCCCCTCCACCACCTCCGACATTCAATGCTCACGTATTTTTTTGTTTATGGTTATCCCTGAAAATGCTTGAATTGTTTCTAATTTAGTTGATTTAGGTTAGAATGCTGGTTATTATTTTCTAGTTTTAATAATTATAGTTCTTGTTATTGCTGAAAGTTCCTGAAATTGATTCCTATTTAGTGGATTTAGGTTGATTTGGAATGCTGGTTAATGATTTCTAGTTTTACTGATTATAATTCCTGTTATTGCTAAAACTTCATGAAAAATGATTCCTGTTTAGTGGATTTAGGTTGATTTGGGTGGATTCAGGTTGAATCTTGTTTGAGGGTTGTTGTTAGATTTTTGCAACCCCAACACGTGTACTCAGGAGATGACCAATATCATCAAGTTGATGTATGACTAGACTTAGCCCAGCTATGCGAAGATCCCCACTGAGACTAGGCAACGTTGGTTTGAGAAATGAGTAGTAAATAATTTTATTATTTCTCTTTCAAACTTTTTTAGCTATTTTATATCCTCTATCTTGCTTAACTAATTTTAACGTTTCTTTGTTGCAGCTACACTTCATTTGGGATGCTGAGCACGACCTGGCCATCCAGAAGATATTCGACCATCGAATGGATCGACGGCTCCAGTAGATGTTGGATGATGTTCGTCATGGGTTGGATCAGCGGACGGGCTGGCTCTGACCAAAGGTAAAGAAGGCCCTGTTAGTTCATTGGGAGACCGATGCAGGGTTCAGGCATCGACATCTCACCAACAGAGCTAACAGGGCATTGGTCAAGTCATCCAAGTATACTAGTGGCTCGGCAACCTTCATGAATACTAAATCCAGGCTGGTATGTAGTTCCTTTAATTTTGTTAATAACTTCGTTATTTTTTTTGCATATCATTACTAGGCATTTTAATAATTTTGTATTTCCATACAACTTGTAAAGTCGAAGTCGTTGGACCATGAGGCCACATTGGCGGAGACATTATCAAGTACACCCACACACTGAAGGAGAACAAAGCGACATCTACTGATCAGCGGTTTCAGGACCATTATGTGAGTAAACATACATTTGATTATCTTCTACTATAAAAATATTAGAAATTAACTGTATATCTGTCTTACTAATCATAATAACTTATGTTAATTGCACAGGAGTCCTACACACAGAGACTAGAGACTATGACTCAGTAGTCTCAGCAAAGTGGGGAAGACGCCACCAATGGCTCTACGACCTCAGTCGTCGATCCCGACGCAGTTTGGCGCGAGACCGCCTCAGCCTCGTAGATGAGATGGGGTAGTTCTTCGCTAGCAGTCTCCACACCTCGACGTTGAGGCTGTCGTCAAGCTCCGCCACCAGTCAAACCGTCCAACCCAACGAAGTGTGGATTTGAGGCTGCAGGTGCAGGAGCTCTAGCGCAGCCTTCACTAGCAGGCTCAGGAGCTTAACGATTATCAAGAGAGGTATCGGGAGATTCTCATCTGCATGACGTCTATCGATGAGCTCAGGCAAGCTGGAGTTTAGGGAGTCGCTAGAGCGAATGTAGTGTATATAGGCTCACATGGAGCTGTACCAGGCACAGATGCGCGCCGCTAGCATCGACCCTACTGGTGGCCCACGAACATCTCCACCTTCTGCTTCGCCGATTCAGGGCCATGGGACTGACGACAACGACGACTACCTGGATCTATAGATATTAGTTTTTTTATTTATTATTTCATTGTATTTATTTGATGTACTTGACTTTTAATTTATTTTATCATTGTATTATTTATGAGTTGACCATTAATTTTAAATTAAAATAAAAAATTGACATCACCGTCAGAATTACCGTAGGAATCATCGGACGATAATATGGCGCGGAACAATATTTTCTGGCTTACCATTGGAAAAATCTATTGGTGGTAACCAATTAGTTTTTTGAGCTAGTTATCCATCGCAAAATCTGACAGTAATTACCATCAGACATAAAATATCCGACGATAAATATTTACTGGCGAGAGTTATACCATCCAATTATTTTTTACGAAAAATTCGATGGTAAATTAATTACCGTCGAATTTATTTAACGAATCCGATAGTACTCTGTATTTTTTTTGTAGTGTTCGTTCTCATATATTTGTTTTAGGTATTAAAACAAAAAAAAATTATAATTCTTAATTGTAAGATATATTTTTAAAATATATGAAAGTCATGTCCATAACTTAAATACGTAGTTGTATGAGTAATTCTTTTGTAGAGAACTCTTCTATATTGAGAAATTACTTAATATTAGTTAAGTTATTTAGTGTTGGAAAATTATTCAATATTAAAAATTTATTTAGTGTTAAAATAATTTTTTTT
Source organism: Arachis ipaensis (assembly GCF_000816755.2). Taxonomy (NCBI): domain Eukaryota; kingdom Viridiplantae; phylum Streptophyta; class Magnoliopsida; order Fabales; family Fabaceae; genus Arachis; species Arachis ipaensis. Next base: position 11,072,253 of record NC_029792.2, read on the forward strand.
ATATTAAGAAATTTGTACTGAAAGTATATAAAATTTTTATATAGT
>NC_029792.2:11072322-11072956 GCF_000816755.2 Arachis ipaensis
AATACACATTTTAAAGAATTATATTATTATTTTAATATTTCTTGCTATAAATTTTATTTTACCTTTTTCGTCTCCAAAAATTTTAACAAATCTCAAATATCCCAATAAAAAAAACTCACATTAATAAAGTATTTCAATTATATATATGAAAGGAATCTCAACTAAAAATTTAATCGTACGTCGACTTTTATATATTGATACCATATGATTATCTCTCTTTTCAAAAGAAATAAATAAAAATAATGAAAAGATAAGTACATTTTCGTCAAACCTGCTCATTTTCAGATTTTGTACCATAGCAATTTTATTCTTTTTATCAATAAAATAAAACTTAACACGTGATAAATTCAGGTGCAATTTTCAGTACTTAGATATTTATGGTGAAGTCTTCTTAATTAAGTGGTTAATGTACTTCTCTGATATATATTATTAATTTTATTTATGGATTTCATTCTTTTTATACGTAATTATTAATAACTAATTATAAATTTAATAATTAAAAAAATATAATATAATATTTTTTAGTTAAAATTAAATTAAAATTATAATTATATTATTAATTTAACAATCAAAATATATCACATAATATTTTTTTATTTAAATTAAAATAAAATATTTTTGTTAAAATTAATAA
>NC_029792.2:11073277-11074744 GCF_000816755.2 Arachis ipaensis
CCTCTTCAGTTTTTTTTTATAAAAATAATTTAATTGTATAAATTTTTTCTATCATAATCTATAATGATATGACAAAATTGACATAATAATTTCATAAGATTTATATTTTCATAATATCATTATGAACAAAAACAATAGCAAGATATTAAAAGTGAGATGAGAAGAATCTCTTTTTTTTTTCCCCACTAAAAGCAGGGGTTTTGAGGCATCCCCATTTCAAAAGTTAGAAACTTTCTGGTAGGAATTGCATGGCTGAAACTTGATTTCTGGCAGAATTGGCACTTTTTATCACCGCCACTGGAAAATGAAAGGAATGAGGACACATGAAAATCCAAGTGATTGGATGAAAGAAGCCTTGTTCCCTAAGACATATAATTGTACTACTAATAGTAATAGATGATGATGATGATCGAAATTACAGACAGCATGCACATGTGCCTGTGCCAATGTATCACTAACAATCTTATAAGTTATAACCTTCCAACACAACACACCAATGTGGTGTACCCTAAAGGGATTATCAATTCATTGCGCATGGTTCAGACCCCAATCACAAAGTGCCCCCTATACACTTTCCCACTTGCAAATGTCACATACTGGCCCCAACAAAATTAAAAATATAAAAAGATTATTTTCCCTTCTTTTACATGGTCCATATATATTTTAAATTATAATTACAGTTTATAACATCTCTCAAGAATAAAATTTTTAAAGAGTTTATAAATATAAGACATTTCTCACTACAAGGAGTGTTTCATTACAAGTTTCACATCTCGCGGCAATTTAAAACCTACAAATTATTAATAATATTGAACTGATCAATATGTACGAAGTTGTTGATGAGAATTTATTATAAAGTTCGTATTGGACATGTTGGGAAGCATAGATTGCATGACCTTCATTTGACCCCAACATTCATATCCGTGTCTTGCGCCATTAGCCATTTTCACAACATATATATAGCTGCATCTGAAAGTTATTTAATTAATTATATTCTTTGAAAATAATGGACCTAAAGTAAAATTTGAACCGTACAATATGGTCCACCAATTCCTTAGAAATTAAGGTGCAAAAAATGCTCTCCACCAAGGTAAAAGAACAGCAGCATTGAGAGAAAGAAAATCAAGGTATAATATGATCTTCTGATAAGCTTCAAATATAACCGGGACAATCAAGGGCAGTAAGGAATTAAGATTGTTCTATAGATATAGAGTTACTAGGGCATAAGTATATATTGTAATGTTGCTTGTAAATTTTTTAAATTTTAAATTCTAAATACTAAACTCTAATCCTAAATTTTAAATTCTAAATTTAAATCATTAATATAAAATCTAATAAATGAAAAACTAAAATTCATTTAATTAACAAAAAATACAACATTTCTTACTTAATAAAAAAAGTTTAACAATAAATCATTTTTTACTTATTTTGTAATTTTTTTTATTTAATATGTTAACTTAGATATAC
>NC_029792.2:11074784-11077535 GCF_000816755.2 Arachis ipaensis
AGAATGTAGAAAAATAAAAACTAATTAAAAATATATATAAAGAATAACAAATAAAATTACAATAACGATGATACTGAAATGGGCAAATTTTAAAGATTATTAAAATTTCGGAAGAGAATCGAAAGTAAGATTAATAATAAGAATTACTCAAAATATGAACGTGATTCTAATTTTATATATACAATACTTTAATTGATCGGATTCATCACAAAATAACTAATTAATATTATAATACATATGTTAGGATAGGAGGGAGAGGGAATTATTAAAATCAATATATTATGTTGTTGAAAGTTGAAACTCTAAAGACCTAGCAGAATTTCGATTCATTAGTAGTGTAATTAGTTATGTGTGTTTTTAAGAAATTTCTATATGAAGCTCCCAATCATGCATTGGAAGGTGGGTCCAGTAACATCTTTTCCTCCAAGGCTTTAACGAGTGATTATGACTTTGGCAAGTTGAGAAAAAGAGGGTGTCACTTTCAAGAATCTCAACCATGGAATTGGTTTAAGTAGTAGTACTTTATCTTGTTTTGATGGGTAAGGGTAACTATACCTTTCCAGCATTCTTTATTTAATTACTTATCCATCTTTGAAATAAAATAATAACACTTTTGACACCGTTACTATTTTGCAGGGGTGCAAAACTTTCAAATCAAATGAATGAAACTAGTGGCAAAGTCATGGAATAAAAGGGAGAAAGAAACAGCAATTTGATGATTATTATGTGTCAATTGGCATTGATTTGCCCCTCAACTTTTTTGAGTTTTCTAGATTGTTACACATGACTATTCCTTAACTACTAATTTGGGGTCATGTCAATCATAGATGGTCTTCAATTCAAGGTGGTATATATGTATTTGATTGATTTGTCCCCATCTTTGAGTATGAGGTCACTGCTTAGACCATCAAGCTAAGGCATCCACTTAGTCTATATTCTCAATATCTTTTTTTTTTTTTTTTTTTTTTTTGTGAAATTGAAGTTTTTCTTCTAATAAATGAAAATGGATCCCTACCCTCATATTGCTATCTTTGTCTATCAACATCTTTGGAGTTATGTATGTTGTTGGCAAAGGATTCCATGGGCAAAGGAGACCAAGGTTAATCTTTTTTTTAGGGTTTCTCAATGCAAGCTTTAAATACGGTCTCTTTTTTAGATTAAAAAAAAAAATTAAGGATTTATAAGACAGTTAGATGAAAAAAAAAAAACATTTTGACTTGTCTTTTGTAATTTAATATAAAAGGAATGGAATTTCGATCATAATTATTTTTTCAAGAGATTATCTTTGTCTTCTCTTTAAAAAAGGTCACTAAATCTTTTATTATGTATGTTATTACATAGGAGGTATCTTAAAATTTGGGTGAATAAATATGATGTCGATCTTAAAAAATTAAATTTTATCAACAATTGTGCAAGTGATTCTGATACTTGAATCGGTAAATTTATACTTCGAGAATATTTATATAGAGCTGATAAATCAACTTACTTTAGGTTATTGGGTTTTTTACTTGGGTTTGTGAAGTTTGGAAACTGAGTCCGAGTAAAAACGAAGAAGTGGTGTGAGGTGAATCCGGCTTAAAGTGTGAGATTTTTGGTAGTAGCTTGTGCGCCAAGTCAAGTCGGCACACGGTGGATTACACCCGACCCAATCCAACTTTCTATCTACCTTGAGAATGTGAATGTGATGGGCCATCTGTGTTGGGCTAAACTAAAGTTGGGTTCCTAAGGTATGGGCCCTTATTGGGCCTATGTCAAAACATATGTTATGATCAAGGCAACCAAAAAACACCATAAGTTATGATAGATATTAGATAACATACATGTCAAAACATATGTTATGATCAAGACAACAAAAAAACACCATATGTTATGATAGATATTAGATAACATACAATAAGAAAAAGGGATCCCCTGTTAACCGAATAACATATGGGAACCCCTGACCAAATTTACATAAATCCTAACAAAAACGAGTCAAGATTTTTTAAAGTAAAAAAATTAGTAAAATGATAATGTCATAGGTTAATTTTTCTTAAATTGAAATAATAAGACACACATTTTATGAATAGTTAAGTGCGATTTTGATTCCTAACGCAGAGGTCGAAATTTTTTTGTCGTCGACCTTTTTTTCTGAAGGTTTAACTTAGTTTTAAAATCGTCCTTTTTACCAAAATTTTTGTTTTTATTACCAAATTACCCCTAACTAAAAAATATAAAAAAAAAGAAAAAAAAGAAAAAGGGAACCTACATATAAAAAAAAACATGGGTTGGTCCTGTAATCAGCTCACTCGTCCGCTTAAACAAATGTCGGGAGTTTGAATCTCACTTTGTGCATGCAGCAACCTATTGGCCAGTGATAGACTCTTAAATGGAGATCCGATCCGCGACGGATTAGTCTTTAACCTGTCGGGTTGAGAGATACTGTGGACGACAAAAAAAAAATAGTTATGGTCAATTCAACTTTATATTAGAGAAAAGCATTTAAACAATTGTGTATTCTTGGAGCATTTAAATTCTTTATTATATTTGAGTGTGTTTGGAAAGTATTAAGGTGAGAAAAGAATTCTATTTCTATTAAGAAGTGAATTTTAATTCTATTTTAAATTTATATTCATGATTTGAAACAATTAATTACATGAATAAAATGAATTGTGTGTTTTTTACTATTTTATTTTTATGATTTTTTATTTGCTTTTATTATTTATCAGAAACAATTTTGACATTTCAATTTTTGTAATGATAAAATTGTAA
>NC_029792.2:11077710-11078462 GCF_000816755.2 Arachis ipaensis
TTTGAACATTAATGTGAGAATTGAAATTCTCATGAGAATTGAAAATTATACTTTTATTATATTCTAAATTAAAAAAAAAATTAAATTCAAATACAATTTTTTGAAGCAAACCTAAACTGATTTTGTAAGATATCTGTACTAAAATATTTTGGTTAAGAGATTATTTCATTAAACTCTTATCATTCTCTTTTAATCTCAACTTAATTAATCGGACTAGAGTTGTAATTAAAGTTTTGAAAATTGAATAAGTCATCAAAACAAATTAAAGCTCAATCTGAGTTGAATTAAATATAATAAAATAATATTTTATATAAAATATTATTTTTCTAAGAAAATTAACTATTTTTAACGTAAAATTAAAATCAGATAATTTAACCGATTCACCAGATTTTAACCCCGGTGGAGGGAATCCCATTACAACGATTGTAATGTGCAGCAAAAAAATTCTGTAATTACGACCATCGTAGTCATATCTGCATTTGTGACCACAGCGCAATTATTTAAGATCCAATGGAAGATATTTACAATTTTGACTCAAGGATAAAAAAGCAGCAACATAATATAACAGTGGTATGAAAGTAACTGATTGTTGCATTATTTCTGGGGAGAAAACAACAGGGTTAATTAGATAAGTGTCACTAATAGAAAAGACATGTTTAACGGTTATTTATTTTATTTTTTACGATAATAAAAATAATTACTAATATATTTATCGATAATTAAACATTAATTATTTTATTTTTTATTGTATT
>NC_029792.2:11078611-11080213 GCF_000816755.2 Arachis ipaensis
ATTACGTTATTATTATTAAAAATTTGTTATTAAAAGTAATTTTTATGGTAGTGTGTAAGCTCTAGGTATTGATCATTGAGATCTTGTTTGGTTATCCTTCACCGCCAAAAGGAACAGCCTCTTTAACTCTGCTATGACTTGTGCAAATAGTTGGAGAAAGGGTGCTGTATTTTAAGGACCACCAAAAAGTTTATGTACTTAAGAATCCAGAAAAAAAGAAAGACAAAGAAAAGTTAAGACATACAGATGCCCCCCCTCTAATCTTTCTTCCTCAGGGTTTTTGTTTCTACTGCTTTAGCTAAAACAATAGAATATATATCACACGCCAACTAATTGAATAACAAATTGAGAAACATAAAATTAGAATGATTATTCTAATGAAATTATCTTCATAGGTGAAAATGATATATCATGTTAAATTATTTTAATAATAAATTTTAATTATTATTTTTATTAAAATTAGTCAATGATCTTGACTAAATAATATATATTAAATAAAAGAAAGTGTTGAATTAATTCATAGAGACTTCTTTTTAGCAAATTTTTACACTACATTAAACTAATGAAAATAGTGGAGCAAAGTAGTGAAAGTACACAACACTATAACAGCGTTAGGAGTGACAATATATATCCTACCCGCAGGTACTCAATTTGATCCTACCCGTTCGGGTAGGGTTGCCAACCCGATCCGCAGCAGGTGAGGTAGGGTGCGGGTAGGATTTTCGTGCGGGTCGGGTAGGATGTGGGTTGAGTTTTAACCCTACCCGACCAACCCGCACTCTATATATGTTTATATTATATACTTATATAAAAATATATTTTAAGTGGATGTTGAATCAAAGACCTCTCACTAAATGTAAAAGATCCTTAGCTACTAAAAGAAAATTATTAATTGATAATTTAATATTTTCTTTTACATAAAAATCAGTTCTATTTTAAATTATCATCAAGTTATATAATAATATTGTATATTTTTTGTAACCCGCGGGTAGGGTCGAATATCCGCGGGTTAAGAACGAGTAGGATAGGGTTAAATTTATATAAAAATCTCAACTCGCGAGTAGGGTTAGGGTTAGATCCAAACCCTACTCTACCCTACTCATTGCCACCCCTAAACAGCATATAGATATGATTGGCCAGATTGGATAATTTTCATGAGCTTCAAGATTTATCAAAATTCATTATCGTTAATAACTCTTTCTGGGTCAGAGTTTAAGGTGTTTTAAATAGTAACAACAAAAATTGTAGAACGAATAACTTGTAGGGTAATGTTACGGTGCGGAAGCAAATTTTTTTTTTTTTACCTGCTGAAATAGGATGGAAGTAGAAGAAAGAAATACGTATTTGCATTGATCTCTATTTGGCCCGACAAATATTGTAATATTGCAAAATTGACATGAAATGTGGGTTAAATTATACTTAATTAATTAGCATCAATTTTGCATATAATATGAAGATTAGTTATTTAGGTTTTTTGTCTAAAACAGATCAATTTTTGAGAAGAAATGAGATGGGTTTAAGTTATGGAAGGTAATTTTTTTTTTTTTTTAAACGTGACAATACATTTAATTTTACAATAAACCCATATTTTGAATGTTTATG
>NC_029792.2:11080223-11097721 GCF_000816755.2 Arachis ipaensis
ATTTTAAAATAAAAATATTTGAGAAAAAAATTTCAGGTAAAAAATTTTACAACATAGGTTAAAATTTATCAAAGTTGATGTTAGTTTGTAATTTTTAAATTAACAAATAAGCCTCAAATTTAAATTTTGAAATTATTAATACAGAAAAGCTCTGCATACAAGCCATTAGGGCTTGTATGCTTTACAAGTTAATTAACGAATAAACCCCAAAAAACGCGCTGCAAGGTCTACGTCCAATACACGCGCTATATAAAGATCCCGCGTATATATAACTACCAAATTTAAAAGATTTGTTTCCTTCTCCGTTTTCCTTATTTCTAGATTTGCTCGTTCTCCTTATTTCGTTCTTCGTTCTTCTTCTCGTTCTTCTCTCTTTGTAACTCCAGCTTCGTTCTATTCGATTTTTTGTTTTCTAAAATCAAAATTTGAACTCGTTTTGAAGATTATGGATGATTCAGCCTCAGATTGTCAGCTGAATCAGGGCGAAGTGGATTATGAATTTGAATCTAACGAAGTTCCTGAGGTTTGATTTACATACGATTATTCTGAATTTTGTTGCAGTAATTTGTATAGCATTTGTAGCTGAATAATTCGTGAACATTGACTGTGAGACTAACGCGTCAACATAAATCTGTGGATTAAATATAATGTATTAGTTGTGATTAATTATCTGGAATTTATAGCAGACGCTCGGGTGTAGATCAGAACTTTTTTGGGTGTATTTTTTCGAGAAGTGTGGGTGTATTTACAGTTTATGGCTTTTTTTGTTATTTTAGCTGAGTTGTTGTCGTTCGGGTGTGTTATATCAGACATGATTGGGTGTGTTTTTAGTTTTTGACATGGTGTATTCTGCAGCCTGTTTATTTACAGTTTATTGTTTTTTTTTGTTATTTTAGGTGAGTTGTTGTCGTTCGGGTGTATTATATCAGACATGATAGGGTGTATTTTTATTTTTTGTCATGGTGTATTCTGCAGCCTGTGTATTTATGGCTTTTATTGTCATTTTAGTTGAGTTGTTGCCGTTCGGGTGTATTATATTAGCAATGATTGGATGTATTTATAGTTTTTGACATGGTGTATTCTGTAGCCTCTCTGTTGTTGATGACCAGTTTGTTTCAAAGGTTGGAATGACCTTTACCACCCTTGAAGATGCTAGAAAATTTTACAGGAACTACGCCAAGGCTGCATGTTTTTCTACAAGAGTTCGGAGCACAAATAGGAAGGGAAACAAGATTAAGAATCAATTGATTACATGTAGCAGAGAGGAAAAATAGAAATCTAAAATATCTCCGACCGAAAAGACGAATCCGACAGCCGGTTTAAACTGTCCTGCAAGAATTTATATACACACATTGAAGGATGTTGGTGCTTGGATCATTTCAAAGGTTGTGCTGGATCATTCACACCCTTGCTATCCAAGTAAAGCAGAGATGCTCAAACAGCACAGGGAACTAAGCATGTCCATTCGTTGTGCAATAGAGAATAACGAGGAGGCTGGTATCAGACCAAGCAAAACTTACCAATCATTTGTTGCAGCTGCTGGGGGTCACCGCGAGTTAAATTTTATTAAAAAGGACGTGGGGAATTACATTACCAGGGAAGTGCGGAATATTTCCGAATAAGAAGATGCAAAGGAATTTGGAAAATATTTGTTAAGAATTAAAGAGAAGAATCAGAATTTCTTTTTTGAGCTTGAACTCGAGAAGGATCAATCGATTAAGTTGGCTTTTTGGACCGATGCAAGAAGTAGAGTTGCCTTTGAGTATTTCGGAGATGTTATTTCATTTGACACCACCTACAATACAAACAAGTAACAAACTGTCCCTATTTATGATGCTAAATTAATGTATTTTTATGAATCCGCAGCAGAGGTGTATATTGGCTATTTTTGGGTGTATACAAAGCATTTGTTGGGTGTACCTAATGATTTTCCATTCTGCACTATGGTAATTTATTTCAGGTATAATTTGGTTTGTGGTTCTTTTGTCGGGGTGGATCACCACGGTCAGTCAACACTTCTCGGATGCTCTTTGATGATAAACGAAGAAATTGAATCATTCAAATGGTTATTTCAATGTTGGCTTCATTGCATGGGAGGAAATCCTCCGAAAGGGTTTCTCACCGATCAATGCCCATCAATGAAAAGGGCTTTAGAGGCCTGTATGCCAACAACAATTCACCGTTGGTGTATTTGGCACATCATGAAGAAGATTCCAAGCAAATTAAACGGGTACAAGGGACATGCAAATATTGAACAAGAAATGAGCCAAGTTGTTTGGAACTCTCATAGCAAAGACTCATTTGATAGGAATTGGAATGATTTTCTGCTAAATTTTGGTCTTGTGGACAACAAGTGGCTTTCAGGTAGTGTTGGGTTAAAATCTGCAGCAGAGGTGTAAATTTAATTTTTATCGGGTGTATTTATAGTCTGTGTTTGGGTGTATTATGCAGATCTCTATGAAGATCGGCATATATGAGTTCCAATCTATCTGGATCACCACTTCTGGGCAGGGATGAGAAGCACACAATGGAGCGAGAGCATGCATTCATTTTTTAATAAGTTTATTACTCGGAACAGCTCGCTTATTCAATTCGTCAAACAATACGATAATTGCCTCGGAAGCAGGGAGCAAGCAGAGAGAGAATCAGATGCTGCAGATTTTCATACGGTCATACCGTGTGCAACCAAATCCTCCATTGAAGCTCAGTTTCAATATGTGTACACTCATCAAAAGTTTAGGGAAGTCCAAGCGCAATTCAGAGGAAAGACGAATTGTATCACTAGATTAACGAATTTTGCTCTAGGCTATTCAGTATATAAGGTTGGAGAACAAGTTTTCAGCTCAATATTCATCAAGTTTGTGGTTACTTACGACTTAGTAGCAGCCGAGGTAAAATGCCAATGCTTATTATTCGAGTCGAGAGGGATACTGTGTCGTCACACACTAAGCGTGTTAAGCTTTGAACAAGTAAGCCAAGTGTTACCTAGATATATACTGGAACGATGGAGCAAGAAGGTAAAGAGGCGACACACACACATCAAGAGCAGCCACGACGAGCTGCTGTTGGAGCCAAGAAGTAAGAGGTTTGACCAGTTGGTTTTTCATTCGCAAAATATTTGCGAATTTGCATCCGAATCAGAGGAGCTGACTGTAATTATGCACCGTGCGTACGATAACGTCATGGCTGAGATGGAATCACTGAAAGCCAAAAGGAAAGGCACATCTTCTTTATCTCACGAAGACACCAACTTGGAATCCGTTAACGAGCTTCAAAGCCCCCAAGGATTCGAACAAGAGGACGTCCAAAAAATAGGCTAGGTTCAAAGTTGGACAAACAGATTGAAAATGCCACAAAGAAGAAGAAAACGAAAGGTTTAAACGAGGTAAAAGTGATGTTCTTTAAATTTGTGGTGATTGAGTTTATTTTTCTTGTTAATAGTTTAGCTAATATGTGAGTTTGTTATATTCAATTAAACCTCTTTGATGCTGCATCAGTGGTGCATTCAAATTTCAGCCAATATCAAGGACATGTTATGAATTATCAGTTCAGGGTACCAGCAGTAGGGGATAACTCTTTGGGTGTATAGTTACAGAATATGGGTGTAAAAACACTGTTCTTTTGGGTGTATTTTTGTGAATTTTTTTGTGATTCACATTTTACATATAAATACATATATATACTTCAGAATCTTGTTTTTATGTTATAAAATACTGTTTGTTTTTTTTTTACAACGGTTTAAGGGTTTTAGGTATTAGGGTTTAGGGTTTTAGGGTTTACAGGTTAGGGGGTAAGGGTTTAGGCTTTAAGTGTTTAGGGTTAAGGGTTTTAGGGACAAAGCATCAGGGGGGGATAGATTTCAGGGTGTATATTCAACTTTCTTTGGGTGTAAAAAATGGCAGGTTATGGGTGTATATTTGATTTGATGTTTTCCTTCATATTATCGTACCTGTAATTCATACATTTTGAATACAGCAGACAGAGTTTAATTATTGAAAGAAATTTCACAATAAACTATATTATAATTGTCAAATATTTACAACATGTCTTCCATTTGTTACAAGACTATATAACATTTACATTAAGCAGTGTCAACATCCTGAGAATCTATCTGACAATATGGACTCAATAACAACGAGGATGGCTTGGACAGTCTGATTGTATTACTTCCCCTAATGGCTTCATCTTTGTCTAGATTCATGTCATGAAATAGAATTCAGGAAGCATATTCTACTCTAAAGTGGTCCACCTCGTCCTACAGTAAAAAAGAATATTTTGTTTAATCAACCATGTTAATTGAGTAATGTAATACAGAGTTATTTAGTTTTAAACATATTTACCTGGGTCCAATTGTCCCACTCATACTTCCGCCTCTTAATGTTTGTGGGCTCAAATATCTCAAGCCACTTCATTACGTAGATAGCACAGTCATAGCTGAAAACAGAAAAATAAATTACAAATTACATATAGGAAAGTTTAATTTTCAAAGTGAAAGATTTATACCTTGTCTTTTGGCCCGAGATGTGAAGGTATGGTGCTACAATTTCCCTGTCCTTGTCCTTTGATTTCAGAGGTTCTCCTCCAGCATATACTTTAATTCGTGAAATTACGTATCCCTTAAAACACAAAACAAATCAGTAATACATGAATAATTTCAATAAAAGGATACACCCAAAGAAGTTAATAGTTGCCCCTTATATTAAACAGAAATACACCCAACTATATATATATAATACAGAACACAGAACCAACTTACAACAAATGTATTCAGCACAATTCTCGCATCGGAAGGAGATTTGTTGTGTAATGGGTCCACTATATAAAATTTCCTCTTTCTTGTATCAGCGACCCATAACCACCAATGATGTGAATGGCAAACAGGTGCAAATATCTGAAATATGTTCAGATTGAACACTGTTTTAGTTTATTTGGCACATAAGTAAAAAATGGTAATAAGTAGTTTTAGAAATGAAAACTTACATAACGATGTGATTTTAATTTTTGAAGGTCCAAGAAGGGTATGAACATTGGGTAGTCTTCCACCCTGAATGGCTTATTATTTTTAGGCTGTAAGAACACCCCCTCTGGATGATTTGCAAGGGCCATGTTCTGCAAAAATTGAGAATAACCAAATCAATCCAGAAAATACACCCAAACGAATAAACAACTGACACCCAATTGAACACAGAAAATATACCCAAATGAATAAACAGAATACACCCAATGTAAAAAAAATAATACATCCTAAGGAATGCAAAAAATACACCCAAAATTCGTTGAAGCAACCCTTACCACAATATCAGGGGGGAGACAGTATACTTCTTCTTGAAACCTTTGAATATTTTGTTGGTTTACGATGAAGCACATGGCAAAGACAATCTAGAGAAAGATGTCGAAAACAATTTTACATCAATCAGGATTATAGTTAATTTTGGTGATAAAAACATTAATGTTGTTGTAATATTACCTCAGCTTCTATATGCGTTTTAGGCGCGAGTGATGCAAGGTGGAATTTTGACAGAGTGTATCTATCTTGGACTTGGAGTCTGCAGATGTTGTCAAACTCATCAGTTAGCCCATTTGAGTAGGATTTCACTCGTATAGCCCAGTGGTAGCATTTTTGTTTCATGTCAGTAGTATTTAAATTCGGCCTGACAGGAGTTTCAAACTTCTCGAAACTCTCTGCCCCACTCTCCTTTGGAATTTGCGGACTTTTTTCTTCTTTTGTCACCCCATCACTTACAATTTTATGTACCAGATCCTCTAATTGTTCTAGCAGTTTTGGGGTTTTTGAAGTTTTTGCCATGTGTTCATCTTGTGTTGACGCTCCCTCCTGCGTTGTTGTTTCTTCTTGGCTGGAATCAGTGAAGCCAAGGCTGAATGATGGCATCGGATCTGTTTTAGGAACATACGATGCTGTCTGTGCCATCATCATCAGCGCAGCAGCGTCTTCTGGGGCTGGATTACTGCGTGATCATGTATAACATATTATAAGAATAAGAATATACGGATGATAACTAAAACATTGATTTTACTCTGATGAACTTATATTTTAGATGGAGCTGGGGGAAGTGTGGGTGTGCTTTCTTCAAGTTGTTGGGGGGAGGGGGGTTCAGGAGTGCTGCACGGCACATAAAATTAACCATGACGTAAAAAAACTATTCAGGGGCAATATACACCCAAACTGTAACCCAATATACACCCAAACTGTAAACAAATATACACCCAATACTATTTCTTACGTTTTTGTAGTTCCTTCAATTTGTAGTAGAGGGGTTGGTTCATATTCTGTCTCAGGTGTTTCTTCAAATTCCGGCACAGTGGTTGTTTGGGACACTGGTAGATAAACTTGAATCGGAACTCTAAACAAGAAGAAAAATAAAAGGTTAACAATGCCTTTGAAAATAAAAAGGTTATAAGGTTGAAATATTCTTGAAAAACTCACATTGCAAGTCCTTTGGACGGTGTCTCTTCCCTTACAATCATCATATTCGAATCAGCCGGCTCACTGGCTGACTCTTCAACCAGACTCAACCTAAAATACACCCAAAGAAAGTCAAAAATACACCCGAACAATTCAAAAGAAAGACAGACTTTGTTTTTTGAGAACTTACATACTTACAGTTTTTGCTTTTTTTTTCCTGCCTTTTTTTTCTCGAATAAAACAATAAAGGGCTTTTTTTTTCTAAAAAAAATATATAAGAATTAGAAGTAGAAGGTAATAAAAGAACAAAAGTAACGGTTATTTGAAAGAGAAATTACATGCTCTCTGCCGGTTTGTTTACGCTACTTTGTTTTGTGTGTCCTTGAGAGGAAGGATCATCACTTCCCAAGTTTACATCCGGTATTCTAAACAGAGTTCATGTTATTCAGACAAAATATCATACGGTTAAATCATGATAACAAGATTTTATCAAATAAAGCTTCTTACGTTTTAGATGAGACATAGTGACCTTCCATCGATCGCAGGTCAGCTTCCTTTTCCTTGCGAAACAAGAAACAATTATTAGCAAAGAAAACACGCTAAAATCTGAAATATATACCCCAACAAGACATACCCCTGTGCAGCAGAATTTTCATTGTTTTTCCTTAACAATTCATCTAGATCTTCACTTCCTATTTCAGATCTGTCAGTATATTCATAAAAGAACATGTTAACAAATATAATCATGATGATAGACGGTAATATAGCTTTACAAAGTACTATACCCATGATAGGATTGAGGTTGCTCAGGAGATGAATCCTCAACAACAACCTTTTTCTTTTTGGATTGTGTTCTGGGTGGAAAAAATAAGTATGAATCAAAAATAAAAAATTAATTTTATCACAAAATACTATCCAAAGAAGTGCTTACTTTTTTGTTGTTCTCAATGTCTTTTTCTTTGTTTTTTACTTCTTCACTGGTGATGATTGTTCGCTTCTATAAGTTAACAAGAGACACTCTGTTAATACATGAAATCTTGATAATAAACCCAAAGGAAAGGAGTAATAATTTTAGAACATTACTCATCAGTTGATTCGGATTCTGAATCAGAATCCTCCTGATTCTTCTTTCTTTTTTTGGACTCCATTCTGGAAGGCAAATAATCATTATTTGAAAACACACTAAAAAGGATAAAATACACCCAAATGAATGCACAAGATACACCCAACATAATAAACAAAATACACCCAACTTAATAAACAACATACACCCAACTGGGTAAACAAAATACACCTAACTTGATAAAGAAAAAAAATCCAACTTTATAAAGAAAATACACCTAAGTATGGTACTTACTTTTTTCCTTTTTTGCTGGGTTCTTTTCTTGGTGAATCCTCTGAGTCTTCTTGAGTCTCAGACTCAGAGGTAGAATTGTCACTATCAGTTGTTTCTGTCTCCGAAGACGATGTTGAACTTGCCTTCCTTTTTTTGTTTTTTTATTTCTTGTTTTTTTTTTTCTTTTTTCTCTATTTTCTTCATTTTCTCTCTTGTTTCCGCCATCTTTACAACCCCCTGAAACATTAGAAATTTTAGTTAGCAACATTCAAGTAAATAAAATACACCCAACATATTATGTTCACTAAGCATATTTTCCTCTATTTCTGCCCTCATTCTTTCGTCCAACTACTCCTTACTCCAGTTGGCAATCCAGGATTTTGGAGGTCTTTCTGCCCTCTTCTTGTCTTTATTTTTAGAAGGATGAAAGTAAATTATCATCAGGGCAAAGAGGTAGCCATCAATTGCCTTTTTCTTTTTCTCCTTGTAATCGATTATGCCCTTGATGATAAAACTCAAAACATACCCTCCCCAGTTTCGCTCTGTTATGGTGTCCATCTCAAAAATTGGGGCCAGGTGCACAGGTGAGATTTTGTTTATTGTCGTTGGTAAAAGGAATGCCATCTGTATATAGAGGATGAAAATCCTCTTGAAATAAACATAGTATGAAAATCAGTTCAAATACACCCAAGCATCAATTTAAATACACCCAAGCATCAGTTAATATACACCTATAATTTTTGGCGAGTTACTTGATGCGTTGATGCCAAGCGCATCACCTATTGTTTTTGGTCTTATTTTAAAAGAACCGTAGCCGGTTTCCAGCCTATTCTCCCCTAATTTGAAGTTGTTGGCCAACTCCCTTAATACTTGGTGATGCACCCTTAGTGGCGGGATGTGCATCAAGCCACCGAATCCCAAATCCCTAACAATCATTTTCTTCTCCTCACTCATGTTTCTGAATTTCTCACTTAACAAATGTGTTGCACACTTAAGGTCTTTGGTTTGCTGTAAACAAAACAAAATTATAGTCAGATATATTTCTATTATATAAAACTGATTTCATCTAAGACATATATTTGTTCTTACATTTTTTCCAGCTTGGTTTCTTGCTGTTATTTTTTCTGAAATGAAAAATACACCCATAGATATCAGTAAGATACACCCATAGATATCAGTAAGATACACCCATAGATATGATTCAGATACACCCATATATATCAGTCAGATATCACTCAAACATGCATTAATATACAAGGTCAAGTAACATTACAAGGTCAAGCAATATACACCCATGGACAAGCAAATATAAGAACAGTTGCAACTGCTGACTATTACAGTATATCAGTTCAGAAATATACACCCAATAATTTATGTCATATACACCCAACAAATTACTCCATATACACCCACCAAACTACGGAATATACCCCCAAAAATCGGTTACCAGAAGAACTAGAACAACAAGAACAGTAACACCTAGAAGAACTAAGAAGAACAGTGTAACATAGAACCAAGAATAACAGTAAAACCTAGAACAAGTAGAACATTATAAACTGTAAAATGAGACATAGAACAAGAAGAACAGTAAAACGTACAACAACGTAGAAGAACAGTAAAACCTAGTTCTTCGATTTCGAAATGTGGAAAATATACAGGATGACTAAAATAGTAACGTAACGTACCTTGAGTATTATAACTTTGTTTTTTCTAGAGATTCTTGATCGAGAGTTCTATGTTGTGTTGATGGAATTTTCGAATCTTCGCGATGAGTTCTATATCTTCAGTTTCAAATGTTGCTCGAAAATGGAACGGTTGTGTTTTCTTCGAATGGCTTGGAGAAGTGGAAGAGTGCGCCATTAAGGAGCAGTTTACGCGAAGTGCAACCGTTTGAGTGGAGCGCGTGTAAATGACGCTCCATTCAATGTAATTCAGTGCGCGTGTGCAAGGATTGTGGGCTGGGAGCTTGTATGACTTATAGAGCCTTTTTGCTTGTATGTGTAGCAGGCCCGTTATTAATATATTGTGAAATTACAAAATTTGAAATAAAAAATATAGAAGAACTAATTTTAAAATTTAAAATTAAAAAATTTAAAATTTAAAATTATTTGTAACGTAGAAAAGTTAAGTTTAAATAAATAATTTTATTAATAATAATTTTTTAATTAAATAATTTAACTGTAAAAAAACACACAATAATTTATTACTATAAACATCATATTTCCAAAACACACTATATCCACGAATATTCAAAACATGGGTTAATTGCAAAATTAAATGTATTGTCAAGTTTAAAAATGAAAAAAAACCTTCCATAGCGTAAATCCAGCCCATTTCTTTCCAAAAATTGATCTGTTTTAGACAAAAAATTCCAAATAACTAATCAACATATTATGTGCAAAACTAACGTTAATTAATTAAGCATAACTTGGCCCACATTTCATGTCAATTCTGCAATATTATAGCACTTGTCGGACCAAGTAGGGACCAATGCAAACACGTGTTTTCTTCTTCTGCTTCCACCACATTTCAGCAGGTGAGAAAAAAAATTTGCTTCCGCACCGTAACATTACCCTAACTTGTAAACTAATACTTGTGATAAATGTTGTACCATTTTTTTTGGGTTATTCATGAATTTTCGGCACGTGTCCATAGATATTTAAGATCCATGGCACAAATTATCTGTTAATTTGGGCTGTGTGGTCCGAACGTACATGCAAAATAAAATGAATGTTGAAGATCCACTTATTTATTCTTTTTTATGGAAATGGCAGTATAATTTTTTTTTAACAAAGAAAGCTCAATACAATTAAGTGGAGCATGAAAGGACTAAGAACACAATACAAAATTAAGAAAAAAAGGTACAATTCATTGTCATATCCGGCATTGCCATCAACAACCAAACGGATCAACACTATACCATTCCCTATAACTAAAAAATGACCTATTCTTAATACCATCAACACCTATCTCTGAATTTTGGAATACTCTGCTATTTCGTTTCAAACAAATGTTCTAAATAACCGTAAAAAATCCTACCAGCCACTTCTTCTACTCAGAGTTTCGATCAGGCACTCCAATCCAACTCTCAAAAAGTCTTTTGATAGTTCTCGGAACAGCCCAAGCTCTACTAGCACACGTCAACCAAGGGCACCACACCTGCCACGAAAACTCAGCCAAAAAATAAATGAGAGTTAATACTCAAAATGACCCCTAAAATTTGACCACCAACTTAATTTGATCCTCTAATTTTTATACCCTGAAATTTTAAGGCGTGGCTCAGATTGGTCCTTCCTTCCAACTTCATCACCAGAATGATGATGTGGCACCCAAACCTCACCACATGTCTCTCCTACTTCCTCTTACCATCGCCATCACCACCTCCCCTCTACCAACACCTTCCCTCCCCCAACAAACAACAACATTCACAACCCACCAACATTCAAAGCTATGGCGGTAGAAATGTGTGGGTGTTGTTAGATTGTAAATGTTGTTGTTTGTTTGGGGAGAGAGAGTGTTGGTAAAGGAGAGGTAGTGATGGCAATGGTAAGAGGAAGAAGGAGAGGCATGTGGTGAGGTTTGGGCACCACGTCATCACTCTGGTGACGAAGTTTGAGAGCCAATCTGATCCCCACCTTAAGATTTCAGGGTATAAATTAGGTCAATTAAAAATTAGAGGATCAAATTGAGTCAGTAGTCAAATTTCGGGGGTCATTTTGAGTATTAACTCAACAAATGATGCACAAATTCTATATCCTTTTTACACAAAACACAAACATTATCACTATGATGAATAATTCCTAGTCTATTCAGTCTCTCTTTAATATTGACCCTGCCTACTAAAATAAACCATATAAAAAGTTCAACTTTTGGAGGAACCAATTCTCTCCATATGGTACTCGTGAAAATGTAGCTTGTGATGTCCTCTGTGAGAGTCTCTTTCTGCAACACCTGCACATATGAATTAGTAGAAAAATCATCTATTTTGTCAAATTTCTATATAACTGTATTATATCTACGAGACGATAATCTAACTAGTTGTAACCGGTCATGAAGTTGATTGAGAAGCTCTAACTTCCATTGAAATAAATCTCTCCTCTAATAAAAGTTCCATACCCATTCTAACCCATCCTAAAACCCACAGTCCCCTATGATAGATCCTTGTTGATTTGAAACAGAGAAGAGTCTTGGAAAACTCTCTTTCAAGGAGCCACATTGTAACTAATCATCCTCCCAAAATCAAATACGTCTTCCATTTTCCATCTCCATAGACAAACCACTAATCATCTTATCTTTTACCTGTTGCTCCTGAATATTAAGTTGATAGATATCTTTCCACGGACCACCTCTTGATGGTAAAGGCTGTTTTGACAACATTACATTGGGGTTCAAATGATTACAAGAACATACAACCTTCTTTCACAGCAGACAATCTTCCTTCGAGCATCGCCACCACCACTTGAACAGAAGCGATGCATTTCTGATCAAAGCATTCCCCACCCACAAACTACCTAGCTTTTTCGGAGCTTACACTACCTCCCATTTAACAAGTGGTATACCGTTGTTCCCATCTTTTTTACTCCACAAAAACCTTCTTTTTAACCCAATCAGCTTTTCTGCAACTGCCTTTGGCATCTTATACAAACTTAGGTAGTAGATCGGCAAGCTATTAAGAATGGATTTGATGAGAACCAACTTACCAGCTTTGTTGAGTGACTTCGCTTTCCATAAGCTGAGCTTATCTTCTACCTTGTCTATGATCGATTTCCAAGTCTTCACGAATTGAGGATTTATGCATAGGGAAATCCTTAAGTACCTGACAGGTAAAGCAAATTTCACACATCTCAACAAACCACACATATTTGTCACCCGTTCTAGCTCACAAGACTTATCAAAGTCAATACTCAGTCAAGACATCAACTCAAAATAACGCAAAAGCCTCTTATAATTCACTATTGTCTCTATTTCCTGAAGGTAAAATAAGATTGTGTCATCTGCAAACTGAATATGCAACAACTCTATGTTGTCCCGTCCAACCAGTAGTAGAAAAATGAGTTCATTCCTGACTGCTACACCCACCATCCTGTGCAAGTCGCCAACGACAAGAACGAACAAAAAAAAGAGAAAGAGGATCTCCTTGTCTAAGTCTTCTCTCCATTCTGAAGGGCTTGGTTGGTGACCCATTAATCAAAATCGACATAGACGCTGTAGTCACACATTCCTTCACCCATGTCTTCTATCTAAGACCAAAACCCATCTTTTGTTGTACAATATCTACAAAACTCCATCTCACCCTGTCATATGCTTTCTGGAAGTCTAGCTTGATCAACGCCGCCTCCTTTTTGTGCAACTTCAGCCATTGTACCGTCTCACAAGTAACGAGAGCACCATCATGTATTTTGCGGCCTTTCACAAATGCAGACTGGGTCTCCCCCACTAACCCTGGAATCACTAAATGCATTCTTCTCATCAATACTTTCGATATCACCTTATACACACAACCAACCATACTAATCGGCCGAAGGTCTTTGATTTCCTTAGCTCCCACAAATTTTGGAGCTAGCGCCACCTATGTTATATTAGCATCCATTGGTAGCTTTGCACTTTGAAAGAATCCCAATACAACTGCAGTAAAATCCTGGCCAATCTCACCCCAGTATTTTATGAAGTTCATATTATATCCATCACTACCTAACACTTTATTGGACTCACAATCCCAAACCGCCTGTCGTATTTTCTCAGGCGGTGGCATTGCCTCTAACTCTGCTGCCTCTTCTTCATCAATTTGCTTTACCAACCCATCACGGATCCTAATCCTAGGAGCATATTTCTGCCGATATAGTTCTCTATAAAAATCTATAATCGCAACCTTTATTCTGGATTGATTCCGCACTAACCTTCCATTAATTACCAGAGAATCGATTATGTTGTTTCTCCTTCTAGCTGATACTAGGTTATGAAAGTATCTAGTGTTCTTGTCCATATCTCTAGAATGTTGAGACCGAGATATCTGCTTCCAATGAATCTCCTTTCTAGCATACCACTTTGCACAACAAGTCACAAGAGCATTCCGTC
This sequence comes from Arachis ipaensis, assembly GCF_000816755.2. NCBI lineage: Eukaryota > Viridiplantae > Streptophyta > Magnoliopsida > Fabales > Fabaceae > Arachis > Arachis ipaensis. The sequence continues at coordinate 11,094,059 of NC_029792.2, forward strand.
GAGCCTCCACCGTTCCGTCATAATTACCATCACTAACTATATCATCTATCTTCTTAATCTCTTCCTCACACCTCTTTATCCTGTTGTTCATGTCCCTAAAATTGTTCTTATGCCATCTTCTTAACGGTACCGTCAAGGCCTTCCGCTTATTAGTGAACTAAGCATCACCGAAGTTCCTCCACTCATCCTTTACCAACATGAGAAACCCCTCATGTGTAAACCAGGAATCCAAACTTTGAAAAAGTCTTGGTCTCCCACTAACTGTGTATCTTCTAAAATCAACGGGCAATGATCTGATAAACCTCTAGGACCCCCTTTCAACTGAGTATCTGGAAACTCTTCAAGCCACTCTAAATTGACGAGAATATTGTCAATGCGGCTACAAGATCGACATCGAAACCATGTGAACTGCCGATCAGTTAGAGTAAATCTACTAGCTGTAAATCTTGTGCCCAATCCTTAAAATCTTCCACAGATGCCGGTAGACTAATAGTGCATTTCCTTTCCTCCAAATGCAGTATCTCATTGAAGTCACCCATGAAACAAAATGGAACTTGACATAAACCCACAATATAGCTCAACTCCTCTCACATTACCAGTTTTTCACTCCGCACATGTGCTCCATACACCAAGCAGAATGCGCAGTTAAAGTTATTTTTTGTCAGCAAACCTTCAACAGACAGCCAACCATCCCTTTTATAGCAATTCAATCGTTTAAACAACAAATTATCCCACATTAATAATAAACCTCCAGAGGCACCTGTTGATTCCACATAATCCTAGTCTACCGTATCACAACTCTAAAAACGTGCTACATCAAATTTAGTCACTATCTCTTTCTTCGTTTCAATCAATCCTAACATATTCACCCTATGCTTTTTCTTCAACTCTTTCACCATACTCAACTTTTCATCCCCTTCTAATCCTCTAATATTCCAATAACTATAAATCATTTAAAAGAAATTCTACACACCTTGTTATAGTTTTTGGGTCTGCTCCTCCAAGCTTTCTCCTTTTGTTTTGCCATGATTCTTTTTGTCGCAATAGCTTCATTATGACTTTGCAAAATCGCCGTAATATCTTCTTCTTCATCATATAATATTGCACCAGACTCTACTGCCAACTTCCATGTTTCCTTATTTTCAGTTAACTGCCCTTCTTGTGTATGCCTCTGTTCATAATTTCGAATGATATCCTCTGTTTCAGTTTCAGATCCACCATTCTCCGTAACCTATTATGCGACATTTTCATGTCCCTCAACTGCATCGTTACCTCCTACCCTACTACATTGGTCTCCCTTTCTTGTAAATACATCATTTGGTCTCCCTGGTTAGCATGGACCTCTACTCTTCCAATCAGCCTTTCCAAGCCCCGATCATGGTCAACCCCTTCCTCCGCAGTTCGCGCCGTCAAGATCTCCCTGCAGCGCTACATGGATCCCAGGCTTGAGCCCGTTTGGCACTCCCCAACCTGCTCGATGTGCCACACCTCTCGTCCGCGCAAGGGATCTCGAGTTGCTGTCCCTAACCGTGGCATGGTTATCGTTAACTTCCTCTGAAGGTAGGAGAGCACGTCTTCTTCCGCAAGACCCTTTGCTGATCAAGCCTCGACCCGCTCGCTCCAAGTTGGCCTCGTTAATGTGATCATGACCCGGCCTCTCCTCTATAACGTGATGTAGCTCCCAATTATCTCCTCTCAAAGGCTAATCTAATTGCAATTCATTTATTGGGCCACCAGCTTCATGTCCTAAAGATAGGTTGGCCTTGTAGCAAAGATTGTGACCCTCCTTAGTTTTTAAACCCAAGCCCATATCATTTACACCTTTTAAGCTTGCCTCCACTTTTTTGGATCCACTTCCCTTATCCAACAACTCCTCTGTGACTGTTCTTTCTGATTCAACGTCAACACACTCATCAAATCTCCCAAAATCAGTACCCCTATTAATCCCTTTAATTTTGAATGAGTATGTTTTCCATTGCACATGATACAGAAGTAAATTTCTTTCATTGAATTCATTCAAAAAAATATCTGATGTTACGAATCTACCCTTATTTTCAACGCCACCTTTAGCCCACATCATGACTAGCTCAGCCGCCAGATCCAAACCGTCACCTTCAACAACATACCACCGGCATGTGAAATATAGTTTTCACACGTTGGCCTTCCCCTTACATCTTCCAGCAAACATTCCTCTCTATATATCTCACGTTCCACCTCCTTTACAAAAACATCGAAGCCACTAGTGCCTACAGTGATATGAATCTATTCATTAATCACATCAAATACACAAGTATCGATTAATACTCAGCCAGCACTGAAAGATAAAGCGGACTTCTTTACTTCATCACAGTTGAGTACTTCTCTTTATAGACCGCTTATCGTGTTAAACGTCTTCATTGACCAAACATGTAAAGGTACTCCATAACATTCTAACCACACTCTTCTAGTAGTCTCACTACGTTCCAATTCCTCCCATCTCCAGATATTATGAAAAAATTGTAAGAGACTATTCATTTTGAAAGTAAATGCTTCCTCTGCATTCTTCACAGCATCAAACACTACTATGGCTTTGTATGCTATGAGGAAAATTATTACCAATCGCTCTTTGTAGCGATTTGAAATTAATGGCCATCGTTGTTCCTCCTATTAAACTCCTCAAAAGCCAATCGAAATTTTCTTTTGCTACTGGGACTTCAACCTTTTTTGTCTAACCATTCCCATACGGATCCTTGACAGATGTAATCTTCTTTGTTGCTTCCACTCTTGTAGGACTTTCTCCTCTTTGAGGTTGCTTACTCTCCACATCGGATCTCACAATGTCTCCCTTCCGCATCCCAGGGTTCTTCCCCTCATTTGCGCTTCTATACTTAGCCTCACCTACGGAGATTATGTTGTCCCTTAAACTCATGTGATGCATTTCTGCTATATCTTTCATCGTCCCCCTTTTGTCGTATAGCGCACAAACGCAAACAGGTATACCTTCCTATGTTTTAGCTTCCGTGCTAGATAGATGTCATTGATTCATCCCGTCCAATAGAATAAATGAAAAAAATTCCTTCTTCGAAATATCTTACGACAAATTATTAACAAATACAGTAAAAGAATCGTTTTCCAATCGATGATACTCTTCTCGATTTCAAACCCTAAGATCCTTTATCTCTGAACCCCTAGTTCTACCCCACTCAGTGTTCTCCCCCCTCTTTCTCTCATTCTCTCTCTTCTCGTTCTGTTTTCCCTCTACACATTATAATGGCAGTATGACTAATGTTGATTCTAGCAAAGAATGTTAAATGTTTATAATGAATTAATATTTTTCAAAATATAAATAATTTAAAGCATGAAGAGTATTAAATATTAATAGGTACAAAAATAATTGGATAAATTGAAGGTGTATATCTATTCACTAAGAAAGTATAATGTTTCTTTAATAATGTTGCGTTTCATATAAAAGGAAAAGCACACTAAATGGCCTCCATGTTTGTTCAATATTTTAATTTTGCTCCTAATATTTTAAAAATATTTCAATCACATCCTTTCATTAAAATTATTAACCATCTATGAGTAAATTTTTCTTCCAAATGTCCTCTTATCTCATCCATACACTTTCTAATTGAAATTCGTAAAATTTAGGCTTTTTTTAATCCTTAACTTCATTAACTTCAT
>NC_029792.2:11097808-11102623 GCF_000816755.2 Arachis ipaensis
TATGTTATTCATTTCATTAATTATTCGTGTCAAATTTAATTTGAGACAACATTAAATTCATTTGAAATTTTTTGGAAGATAAATAAAATGTCTAATTAAGGACTAAATTATAATTTAATCCAAATATGAAGGACCAAAATAATAATTTATTCTAAACATATAATAACTTTAGCTACTTTGTGTCCTAAAAACACATTTTAACAAGATAATAATATAAATTTTTTAAATTTTTTATGCATTTAATACATTAAAAATAAAAAATATTTATGTTTTCAATAATTTTTAATAAAATATATTTTTTTATATTTTTAAAAGAGGTTAATTTTGATAAATTTACCGTGTAAAACGTTTTACACAGTCGTGCAATTACATCGATTTTTTTGAATAATCATTCATGTGGTCAATATAAAAGATAATTATTTTTATTGATATAATATTACGTAATTAAATACACATATAAAACTATTTTACGCTGATAATACATCAAAATTAAATCCTTCTTAAAATGTGTCAATAGGACAAATGTTATCAAAACCTATATATAATATAGAAGTTGTGACAACAAGCCCGGATTTTTTTTTTAAACTTTGGTATTAAATGTCTTTATTGAGAAGGAATTGACTCATTAATAAATATTGACTCAACGTGTTACTTGATTAGTTGGTTAGTCTTTTTTCTCTATCATAATAAATAATAAAATGTCACTAATGCACTTCTCATGTTGAACCTAGATGAACCGCCAAACTTAATTTTGAAAATTGGTCAAAGAATGAAAAACGGCTTTGTTTTATAATATGTTATCAAAATATGTTAAATGTTAAATACTAATAAATATTAATAACTATTATTATATAAAATATACTGAAAATAAAATTTATTATTTATTCTAATATTTCAATAAAAACAGTTAATGCCCTCTTAGATTTTCAAGAGAACAAATAATGCAAGATTGTATAAATAGCTAGACATGGATGATTGTTGAATCTTCATGTGGGAGTAAGTACATATATACCGAATCTAGCTTCCTTCTTGTTTGAATGGATTATTGTGTTGCCAATCTTGAGAAGAGGGAGAACAAAGAGAATGTGTCTCCAATAATCACAATCAAGAATAATCAAGCTCCTTCAAATGATCATGCTCAACAAACTCCGATGATAAACAAGAAACAAGGTGGTGGTGGTGATGTTGATACTAAGACAGAGTTGAAGAGAAAGCCTCTTGCTGATATTACAGCACATATAATTATTAATTAGTTGTTGCTTTGTAAGTGACAATTATTGTTTGTGACTTTTTACAATTCGGTTTTGGCAGGTGTATCGGATGATAAGTAATGAGAAAGTGAGAAACAATATTGTAATTTCTTCAATGATTGTTAATCAAATATTAAAATGAGTAAATGAATAAAATATAAAATCTAATAAATAAGATAATTATATTCTAACACAATGTATGAAAGATGGATGTTAAAACCAATTTCCTCGATTGTTTCAGATTTTGTAATACCTGAATTAACGAAATGATAATAGAAATTTTCTTAACTATAATTAAATCACAATTGCAATGTATGACATACTCCTTTATGGTTTAATTTCATCTCCACCTATCTTCTTCCTCTTCCATAATTCTAAAACATAGTGTTTAATTTTATTGTTGGAAGGTGTGATGGAAGACACAACACACACCAATAAGAATGACCCACTATGGAAAACAAAGGGAAAATGGAAGAACATTCTCTTCATTTATATATGTTATTAGAGAAAAAAAAAAATCAGAAGCATGGAACAGAAGAATGATTAAGTGACCAAAACATAAATAATCCAACTTTTATTATCAAATTTAAATGCACATAAATTACACAATAGTCATCATGATCAACAGCCTAATTGTCACCCATAAACAAAAATTATCCACATCCTATCGCCTAGCATTTTTTTATCTTGATAAACACGTTGCCTTTACAAAAATATCAAAATTCCATATATGAAGAGAATGCTCTAGTGGGCTGACGTAGATTTTGTTTGTTTGAAATTTAGTTACGGAAACATTGAAATAAACTGGACCTTTCGCCTGGGCTTTGGTTGAAGATTATTTTTCTCCAAAAATTGCATTGGTGTGAGATTTCTTAATAGCCATTGGTTTAATGAAATAATGCAAATCAACTTGGGTTAATCAAGTGGTCAGCTCACTCGTCTGCTTAAGCATGGGTTGAGGGTTCGATGTTAAGGAGATGTTAAGATGTTAAGGAGATGTACTCCCTTGTACTCTTGGGCCTAGGCCCCTTCTATTATAAAAAAAAAATTGTGAACTTTACTTGAAAATTTGCTTTAACAAAATAAAAACAAATTAAAATTTAAAAGTATTTTTAAAATTTTTAACAAATTTTATGAATAAAAAAATATACTTTATCTTTTTTTTTTTAAAACCTTTATGATGGTACTAGTTTTTTAAATACTTCAGTATCTTTGTAAATCAATGATGCCTGCATGTTATTGAATTGTCTTGAAATAAAAATATTGTAATTTAGGTTTTATTTTTTTCCCTTATTTTCTGCTAAAATGAACTGTTTTATGTATTAGTTTAGTAATATATTATTAAAAAAATAAAATTTAAAAAATATTTGAACGAATTATCTTGTAAAGAGAGAATTTGTATAACAAAAAATAAAAAAAAAGTGGTGGGTGACTAAGTAGCAGTCCCGCCCAGGTTTGATGTTCCCTCGTGTGAAATAGAAAGAAAGCGCCATAGCCAAAACCCAAAATACGAAACTAAAACAAACAAACACACTCCTCAAAACTTGAACATGCAAATTTTCAGATTCATATCCTCCCTCCCTCTCTCTTTCTTTTTCCCTCCCTCTTTTCAAACCATGTTTATATACACTTCCTCACTCTTCCTCTTCTCCCCCAACCTGCCTTCTCTTTTCGTCTTCCCATGGACGACGCAGCAGCTGCCGGCGCCACCGTTCCTAGTGATCCTGATAGCAACAAAGAGAACAAGCCTCCTACTAGAGAGGAACAACAAGAAAACAAGAGGAAGAAGAAGAAGAAAAACGAGAAGAATCCAATTCCGGCGGTTGGCCCATCCTTCAAGAAGAAGAGGAAACCCAGGACCAAAGCTAACAGGCTCCCTCTTGCTGACGTCACTCATCTCTTCCTCACCGCTCCGCCCTCTACAACTAATACGCCATCGCATCAAAACGGATCTTCTTCTTCATCATCGTCATCCTCTTCGTCATCTTCTCCTGAATGTGTTCTGCTCCGTTATTCTCGGAGGAGAAAGAAGGTGGATTCCGCGGTGGCAACGGCTTCTAGTTCCAAGAAATTAAGGAAGGGGTTCAGATAGTGAATGAGTTACATGTTGTATATTTGTTTATTAATTAATTCTTATGTATGAGGATTGAGGAGGAGTTGGAATTAGTTAAGTAATAGAAGTGAGGAGGATGCATAATTGAGATTCAATGTCAATGTCATGATCTTTTGAATTTGTGAATTTCATGGATGATGCTCCTTATTAATGGATGGTATTACAGTTAAGCCCACTTTCAATACTTTCATTTATTGTATTTTCTCTGCTTCTCTCCATATCTATTTTCCTTCTAATTAGATGCAGTTAAAATATAAAGACTCTCAGTTTTGTCTCTGCAGAATGCGAGGTTGTGATTTTCCTCTCCTATGAGATCGCTACTGTCACCGTCTCCGCCTGACCGCCACGTCGCCGTTCATTGTCCTCGCCCACGCATGGATTACTGTACTCGCCTACGCATCTTTATTAATTGAATCCCGAAATCGCCGACCCTGAAGAAGTCTCTGCCGGTTGGTATCGGTCTCCACCAGCTCTTTTGAAATGTTGCTGCGAGCCTGCGATGTCCACTGCATCTTCTGAAATGAATATTTTATTCAGCGATCTATTCATCTAAATACAAAAATTGGGCCAGGCCTAAGCCCAACCACTGAGAAGGAGTGGAGCTTCGAGTCTACGGCCATCTTGAAGCAAGTCATCAACCGTGGTCTTGTTCTCAGGCGCAGTTGCTGCTAAGGGGACAGGAAGACGGCGAGGTCGGTGAGGAAGTCGAGGACGATCGGGTGCTCTTACCCTGAATAGAGAAGGATGATAGCAGACGGGCGATGAGAGAGTTTTGGTAATGCTGTCTTCGTTCAGAGCGCCGCCGCACCAGGAAGTTTCTGATCATCTAGCCGATTTGCGAAGGGGGAGCAGCTGCAAGGAAAGCACTCACGACTCACGAGCAAGGGAGAGGGAAACGTAGGTTTGAAATTTGGGTCGGGTTGGGGTATAGGGCTTCTGTTTTGGGTCTGGGCCAGGTTGGTGGCCCGGGTCCCTGACCAGAAAAAAAGCTAGGTAGCATTTGTTTTAAAAAATTGGTTTAATTTCCCAGAAAACTCCTCTTTGATTTTTGGATAAACCTTAGTTTATTCTTTTTCTTTTTTTTGGCAGTTTAGTGGGAGCGACAAACCACGCCCAAAGGAAAAAGAAACCAAGTTTATTTTCTGAAGTACTTTTGATATTTTTAGGGGCTCTTCATGGCCTGCTTTCTCTTGTATTTTCTTTGGGCCTCTCGTCCTTCAATGCTAAAAAAAATGGCACTTAATGTAGTACTTAAATGGTTGGTAAGAAAAAATTTGGATGGTGATTTAGGATTTAGGTTTTTGGACATATCTCCAAAAAATTTAAAAACGCTGTTACAAGATGTTAAGGAGATTGTACTCCCATACTCTTAATGTAATTTAAGATTGTAACTAATGTTTTTCCTTTTTTGATGCTAGGCCCTTTTATTATAAAAAAAAATGCGTCCAAAAA
>NC_029792.2:11103852-11104906 GCF_000816755.2 Arachis ipaensis
TTTCTCCAAAAAAAAAAAAGCAACTCAATGTAGTACTCTGCTGAACTAGTCTAACTACTCAAGTACTCAATATTGTACAGTTTAAATGGTTTAAACTTTAAACCATCAGGTAAAAAAAAACCTTTAAACCATGAGATCCTAACACAGTAGTAGTTGTTTAGATTGTTGTTACAAATTGGATTCTTAGTTTCTCTATTTTTTGTTTTCCACGTTATTACCTAACCTAACATACTAATCGCTATTTTATTGTAGATTTAAATTCTATTTAAAAATTTATCATTGACTAATTAGTTATTACATATACGATAAAATTTGAACTTCTAAAATTTATTTATGCATACTAATAAATTAATTACTTGGCCAAGCTAAATTTATTTTTAATTCCTATTTATTATATTACTGTTTTGGTCCACTACATAAATTAATAATATTGAATTAAAAAAAACATAAGATTTAATTGTAAATACAATCTCCAATTAAAGATATTATTTATGAATATTTTGTTTAGATTCATCACTTCTTTTTGGATATGCCTCATTGTTAGCTGCTCAAATTAGGTTTTACATAAAAGAATTACACATAGTTAGTTAATTTGATAGATTTTGTTCAACCTTATCTCTAGAAAATGTAAAAGAAAAATCAGGAATCCTGCCTTCGATGAAATTTAAAAAGTTTAAATAAAATCTATTATATATTTCTAATTTTACAATAAAGATGTGTCACATGTTATTTTTTTATTGTAATTGGAATCAAATTTTTTCTTCCAAAATTAAAAAATTCTCCCCTCTTTCTTATTAATTTTACAATAAAAATGTGTCACATGTCATTCTCTCATTGTAATTAAAATTAAATTTTTTCCTCCAAAACTAAAGAATTCTTCCATCCTCCTTGTTAATTTTACAACCAAAATGTGTCACATGTCACTCTCTCATTGCAATTAAAATAAAATCTTTCCCTCTAAAATTAAAGAATTCTCACATCCTCTCTCTTTCTTTCTCTATTTCTATTATTCCTTCAACCACTTTATCTATTTTATATATCATTATAAATATTA
>NC_029792.2:11105119-11120864 GCF_000816755.2 Arachis ipaensis
GTTTTTTATCTACGGATACATTGGTCTTCTTAGTCAGAGACTTTTGTCAATTTACGATTTTTTTTTTGTAAAAGTAGTTTGATTTTATAAATCTTTTGTGCCATGCATAATCTATACTAGGGGTGTACAAAAAATAACCAAATTGTGGTTAACCGGTTAAAAAATCATAACCACATTTTGGTTAACCAATTTAATAAAATATTTTTAAAAACCATATCCTTATTATTAAAAAGTGGTTAACTAAAACCAAATTTTAAAAACCGATTTTTAACTGGTTAATCAAACTAAAACCAAATTTTATGTAACTCTTGTGATCAAATTGGCTAATCGATTTTTTTGTAAAAATCGGTTTTTAACCGGTTAAAATCGATTTTTAACCGATTAAAAATCGGTTTTTAATTTTAGTTTTTGAAAAATCCAATTTTTCTATGTAAAAATCGTTTTTTTTAAAATCAGTTATTTTTTAAAGTTGGTTTTTATTTTTATAATCGGTTAAAAATCGATTTTTAAATTTCTTAACCGATTAATAATCAGTTTTATCATGTAAAACCAATTTGGTTAATTAACCAAATTATATTTTTAACTAACCCAAAAACAGGTTTGGTTTTTAGTTTAACCAAACTATATACAACCCTAATTTATATTGTCAGAATAAAATGGACCGTAATTTTAAAAAATTTATATTCCTATAATATTATTACGGGTAAAAATACTAGTTGGTTCTAATAAGAAGATTCCTACGATTTCTATATCTTGTTTCATCCCATGTTTTTCTTTTTGGTGTTCATGCTTGCTCTAATCCGTTTTCCAAGTATCTGGTTCGTTCCAATCTCATTAACTATAATCGTAAATTAAAATGAGGAACGGATAAAAGAATTGAAAAGAGTAATTGGAACTAGAGTATATCATCTGATTAATTAATCAATTCTTCCATTCCTGGACAACATTGTCAGCTTGATTCAAGGAGGTTTTATCCGTAGCAGAGATATCTCGAATAACATAGTTATGTAAGAGATGCTTCATTCTTTTAAGAAGACCAAGTTTAAAAAGGGGCTCTATTATTTAAAATTGGCTTAGAAAAAACTTATAACAGAATTGATTAGAATATTTTTGCTCATACTCTTGCTTCTTTAGCCTTTCTTTCTTGACCAATTAACTTATTATAAACTGTGTTTATGCTTTTAATTTATCGAGAACTTTCAACTAAGAAATATCTATTAGGAGGACCTATCATATCTTTTTATCTTTTTGTCTTTTGTAAGAAAAAATTAACCACTTTCATTGATTTACAAGTGAAGTTTAGGTAGTGAGAAGCCGTGGCAATTTTTAGAGGTGGATCAAGAATATTTCATTTTATGTTTGCAGATGATTTGATTTTATTCGACAAGACTAGCAAGGGGCAAGTTTAGAATGTCATGAAGTTCTTGAATTTATTTTATACGCATCCGAATTCCGGAATGAAGGTGAACATAGATAAGTCCAAATCTATTTGTTTTAAGAATTCTCTAATAGAAGAAGAGAGGTTTTAGCTGGGGTTTCTTAGATTTACTTTGCCCACAATTTTGGTAAATACTTAGGGGTTAATATTGGACACTCTAAAGTGGCTAGACTCTAGAACAACTTTTGTGGAATTTTCTAACTAGTTATCAGAGACAAGTTTTTCTTTTTCTTTTTTTTCTTTTTCTCTTTCCTTTACCAAAAAAATTAATGCTATGATGAGGATCTTTTTTTGGAAGGAAGAATAGAGGTGAGATGTCTTAGTTTAGTAAAGTAAAATAGAATTTTCCAGAGAAATTGTGGAGAAGAATCAAATGAGATAACATAAGATGAAAAGGTACCACGTCCAAAACCTTAAGGTAGTAAGTTAATGAATATCTTATCTTATAAACTCCTCACCCTTCTTTGCTTTCTTTGATGTGGGACTAACTTTATACACTCCTCACACTTACAACATTAACAAAATATGAGTCTTAATATCAAAGTCCAAAGTAATATTTTTTGGTGTTTGGTGATATATGGTTAAGACCATGGCCCATTTCAAGGAAGGTTTCTCTTAGTGCATCGAAACTTTGTCCCTTTTCCTTTGGTTTGATGCATGGCATTAGGGGTGTACATGGTCTGGCCCGGTCCCGAACAATTTAGGGATTAATTTAGTGTGATTTCACTGGATCTAGGGTCGGGTAAGGGTCTCGAAAATAGACCTAGTCATTATTTCGGGTCGGGTTCGGGCAATAGCTCGGGTCACCCGAACTCGGCCCGGTGGTCCGGTCATCATACACAATTAATATTTTATGTTATTAGTAATGGATGGTGACTATTCTTATGTGGAATTTAAGTATTGTAAATCTCAATATTTTGTGTTATTAGTCATTATAAGACTATAAGTTAATGTTTTATGTTTAAAATGCATAAGACTTTAGACTAATGCATAATATTGTTATTTGTATTGATTTAAATATTTGCTTTTATTAGACAATATTAGTATTGATTGTGGTTATACTTTAATTTAAGAGAAGGGTTAGTTCTTGTTATATTTTTCTAAGTGAATTTTACCATGTCAAATAATAGTTTGAGTCTTGGAAATTTAGATATTTTCACATACTAACTTACAAGAAAGGAATATTAACGGCCCAGTTTTTACCCGGTTTTTACCCAGTATAATCGTGGCCCAAAAGTGTGTAGGTTTCATCGGGTCTAGGGTCGAATTCGGGTCTAACAAATAGGTTTGGTATATATTTCGAACTGGGTCTGAGTCACATCAAATCCGATTTCACCCGATCCATGAACTCCCCTTCATGGCATCCGGAGGGAGTGATGGCAAATTCTGTCCCTTGTATGCACATTTCTGACAGAGAGCTAAAGGTGGAAGATGTTTGGAACCAAGACCATTGGAATGGGATGCTCTTTTCCCTCCAATAACAGAAGATTAGAAGGTGCTTTTGAATATGATTAATCCTACTCAGCTAGCAGGTCAAGAAACGGGTTGGTTTTGGAAGATGTATACAACAAGGAATGCTTATGATTAGCTTTTGTTTAAGAAGATAGGATGGAACTCAAATGACAATTAGTTGTGGTTTTGGAGACTTCATATTGCGACTTCTAATTCTTGTCATCGATGCAACATGACATCTAAAGACATAGTTCACTATTTGCGTGACAGCCAAAAGTCCTAGCAGGTTCGGAATAGCTTAAATCTATGGAAGAGTATTGGTGGGTCTCCAATCTCAAGTGAGGCCCACACAACTTAAAAAAAAAGAAATAAAGAAAGAAAGTGGCATAAGTGATGAGCGGATAATTTATACGTTTTTTGGCATTGTTTTTAGTATGTTTTTAGTATGTTTTAGTTAGTTTTTATTATATTTTTATTAGTTTTTAATTAAAAATCACATTTCTGGACTTTACTATGAGTTTGTGTATTTTTCTGTAATTTCAGGTATTTTCTGACTGAAATTGAGGGACTTGAGCAAAAATCAGATTCAGAGGTTGACAAAGGACTGCTGATGCTGTTGGATTCTGACCTCCCTGCACTCGAAATGGATTTTCTGGAGCTACAGAACTCCAAATGACGCACTCTCAATTGCGTTGAAAAGTAGACATTTAGGGCTTTCCATAAATATATAATAGTCCATACTTTTTCCAAGTTTAGATGACGCAAACTGGCGTTGAACGTCAGCTCTCTGCCCTATTCTGGAGTCAAACGCCAGAAACAGGTTACAAACTGGCGTTCAACTCCAAGGAAGACCTCTACACGTGAAAGCTTTAATGCTCAGCCCAAGCACACACCAAGTGGGCCCCGGAAGTGGATTTCTGCATCATTTACTCATTTTTGCAACCCTAGTAACTAGTTTAGTATAAATAGAACTTTTTACTATCATGTTAAAAAAATCTTTTGATCATGTTTTTATGATTGAACCCTCTTTGGGAGGCTGGCCTCTCGGCCATGCCTAGACTTTGTTCTTATGTAGTTTCAACGGTAAAGTTTCTACACACCATAGATTAAGGTGTGTAGCTCTGCTGTACCTCGAGTATTAATGCAAAGTACTATTATTTTTCTATTCAATTCAAGCTTATTCCTATTCTAAGGTATTCATTCGCACCCAAGAACATGATGAATGTGATGATTATGTGACGTTCATCACCATTCTCACCTATGAACGTGTGCCTGACAACCACTTCCGTTCTACATGCAAACAAGGCTTGAATGTGTATCTCTTGGATTCCTTAATCAGAGTCTTCGTGGTATAAGTTAGAACCCATGGACGGCCATTCCCGAGATCCGAAAAGTCTAAACTTTGTCTGTGGTATTCCGAGTAGGATCTGGGAAGGGATGGCTGTGACGAGCTTCAAACTCGCGAGTGCTGGGCGTAGTGACAGACGCAAAAGGATAGTAAATCCTATTCCAGTATGATCGAGAACCGACAGATGATTAGCCGTGCTGTGACAGAGCATTTGGACCATTTTCACTGAGAGGACGGGATGTAGCCATTGACAACGGTGATGCCCAACATACAGCTTGCCATGGAAAGGAGTAAGAAGGATTGGATGAAGACAGTAGGAAATCAGAGGGACAGAAGGGACAAAGCATCTCCATACACTTGTCTGAAACTCTCACCAATGAATTACATAAGTATCTCTATCCTATTTTATATTTTATTTCTATTTTAATTATTAATTCACCATAACCATTTGAATCTGCCTGACTGAGATTTACAAGATGACCATAGCTTGCTTCATACCGACAATCTCCGTGGAATCGACCCTTACTCACGTAAGGTTTATTACTTGGACGACCCAGTGCACTTGCTGGTTAGTTGTGCGAAGTTGTGACAAAGTGTGATTCACGTTTGAGAGCACCAAGTTATTGGAGCCATTGTTGAAGATCATGATTTCATGCACCAATAAGCCACGGGAGGTGAGAGAGAGAAGCTTTATTCTTTTGAATGAAGAAAGAAACACGAAGCACAGCGCCGAAAGAGAACAAAAAATTTGGGGGAAAAGAGCAAGCTATCTTGATCAGATTAGTCTGGTAAATTCGCTCCATTTCTTATGAAATTTTAGGATGTTATTCCTGGTGTAGAGATAAACATTAAGATATAATTTGCTAGTTATATTGCCTTCTCTTTTGCCTGATTTGAGATGCCCACTTTGTGGAGGGTTTATGTTGATTCCATCAGTTTTGATGATGTATTTTGTTGATTGTTGAGATGCTCTAGTATCACTAGGAAGACTGTTTGTGTACCCATTATTCTGATAGTGGAAGATTTTACTGGACTAGGTCCCATGGGTTTTTTGTCCCTCTTTTGGGGGGTTTTTCCACGTTAAAATTCTGGTGTCTGATTATTTAATTTCTGCCATTATATTTGCTACTTGGAGTATCTTTGGTATTGCCCATTTTAATTGCACAAGCTGTGAAAAAATTATTTCTTGTGCTTCCGCTGTTAGACAGGTTCTTGTTTTTGAACCTTTATTGAGTTTTTCCCAACAAAGTGGTATACAGAGTTTTGGTTGTTTATCTCTATGCTGATTAAATGGAGGAAAATATTCATAGACCGAATATGGTCAAACTGAATTCCCAAAATTATTCAATTTGGAAGACTCTTATGGAAGATATGTTGTATAGCAAGGACTTGTATGATCCTGTGGAGGGAGATAAATCCAAAGGTACTAAATCCGATGCTGAATGGAAGAAGCTGAATCGGAAGGCAGTTGCTTTGATTAGGCAATGGCTTGATCTTAGCGTGTATCCACATGTTGACACCGAAACGAATGCTAAGAGGATGTGGAACAAATTGAAGGAGTTATATGAGAGGAAGAATGTGCAAAACAAAGCATTCTTGATTAGGAAGCTTGTCAATATGAAGTATACTGAACGTAAATCAATGCCGGAGTATTTGAGCATTTTTCAGGAGACAGTGAACCAACTGACAAATAATGAAATCACTTTGAATGATGAGTTGCAAGCGTTGTTGTTGTTGAGCTCTTTGCCTGATAGTTAGGAAGTTCTGGTTGTGACACTGACTAACTCAGCTCCAAATGGGAAGTTGACGTTAGCAATGGTTAAAGAGAGCATGTTGAATGAAGAAGCCAGAAGAAAAGAGCGAGGTTTAACTAATGCCTCCTCCCAGTCAGAAGCACTTGTTTCAGAGTCACGGGGGAGAAGCCAAAGTAGAAAACCTCACAGTTCTGACAAGTCAGAGAGTCGAAGCAAGTCAAGAGGAAAGTACAAGCCAAGAAGGGAGTTCATTTGTCACCATTGTGGCAAGCCAGGGCATATCAAAAGGTATTGTAGGTTCTTGAAAAGAGAACAATCAAGGGAAAGAAACGAAGACAAAGGTAAAGATAGTGATAAAGAGACTGCTGCTATTGTTTATGAAGATGTTCTTATCACATATGATGAAAATTATGTGAATCTTGTCTGTGATGATTCCACTTAGATTATAGACTCTGGTGCCTCATGTCATGTCACTCCGAAACATGAATTTTTCACTTCCTATACTACTGAAATTTTTGGCAAGATCAAATTGGGAGATGATAAACCACTATTTTGTGGTTTATCCTGTGCTAATTTGAGTGGTTTTTATCAACTCTTTACTCACTTATTAATATGATTTGCATGATTTTACAATTCCTTCCTAATTATGTTCTATGATTGAGAACTTGCTTCCTAAGCCTTTAAATTATGTATTTTTAATATCCTTTTATACCATTCGATGCCGTAATCCGTGTGTCAAGTGTTTCAGGCTTTATAGGGCAGGAATGGTTTAGAGGATGGAGAGGAAGCTTGCAAAGACGGAAGGAACACAAGAAACTAAGGAGATAACCAGTGAGCATCGATGCGCACGCATGGCTCACGCGTGCGCGCGATTTGGAGAAATTCACAGCGACGCGTGCGCGCACCTGACGCGTACGCGTGAAAGCGAGTTTGCGCAGCGACGAGTGTGCGTACTTGGCGCGTATGCGTGACTGACGCGTACGCATGACATGCGCGATCTACAGAAATTACAGAAAATTCTGGGGACGATTTTGGGCTGAGTTTGGACCCAGTTTTCGGTCCAGAAACACAGACGAGAGCCGGGAGATAGCAGAGACTCAACACACATTCTCATTACGCATAGTTTTAGTTTAGTTTTGAATCTTAGAGAGAATTCTACTCCTTCCTCTAGGGTTCCTTTACATTCATAGATTTATACTTTCATGCTTTTGCTTTTGGATATTGAGAAGAATCATTACCTCCATTGAAGTCGCTATTATTCTAGTTTGTTTTCTTATTCCTTTACTCTTTTATTGCCTATTAACCCTATTTGGATAAGTATGTTTATAATTTTGGGATTTATTAATGCAAGGAACCATTTTTACTTTTAATTAATTTTTAATTATTGTTTATCATGTCTTCCTTTTATTCCCTTTTTAATTTTGTGAAAGTTATATTCATGTTAATGGAGTAGTCTCCTAACTTGATTGTGAGTTGATTAAGAGGGGAACCTTGAGTTGGAATACTCAAGTGTTAATTCTAATTGGAAGTTGATGACTGACAACTCTAGTCTCTAACTCTAATCCTTCCTTAGGAGAGGATTGGGACCTGTGATAGAGTTGGTTAGTTAGTTACTTGACTTTCCCTTATTAAGTAAGGGATGACCAAGTAGAACAACAACCTTTTATTATTACACTTGAAAAAATTCATCAAGGATAGAACTTCCAATTAATCTTCTCCCGGTCAAGGCTTTTATTTGAATTATATAAATTCTCTCGTTAATTTTCGTTGTTTAAATTTACAATTATTTATTTTTCTATTTCTCAAATTCAAAAGTTTTGGGAAAACCTCTGACCAATAAGCCGCACTCTTTTGTCAACTCGTTGGGAGACGACCTGAGATTTCTACTCCCTGTATCTTATTCTTAAATTTGTGACAACTCTTTTCTAAATTGATAAGCGGATTTTAGCCGATTAAGAACTGTACTTGCAACACTACTTTTTACTATAAATTTCTTAATCGGTCAATTTTTGCCACGTCAGGAGATAAAGGAGTGTGTGATATCATTAGTATGGGTGATATGTGGCTTGAAACTAACATGGGATGCAAGTTGCAGTTGAAGAATGTTAGGCATGCGCCAGATATGTGGTTCAATCTTATTTCTGTGAAGACATTGGATCAAGAGGGATATTGTACTTTCTTTGGTAGTGAAAAATGCAAGATTACTAAAGGGGCTCTCATTGTTGCTAGAGAAGACAATAGTCTCACTACTCTCTACTGGTTGCAAGCAAAGTTGTGCAAAGAAGAGGTGAATGTAGCTGATGATTCCTCTTCTGATTTGTGGCATATACGTCTTGGTCACTTGAGCGAGAAAGGACTAAACGTTTTAGCCAAGAAGCACTCACTTCCCGTGAAAGGTACAACTTTAAATACTTGCACTAATTGTTTTGTTGGAAAGCATGCTAGAGTATCATTTCATAATTCTGGACCTCATAGGAGATCACATGTTCTATATTTAGTTCACAATGATATTTTCACTATGGATGCTAAGACACTAGGTGGTGCATCATATTTTGTTACTTTTATTGATGATTATTCTCGAAAAGTGTGGGCTTTTGTTTTGAAATCTAAAGACCAGGTGCTCGGAATCTTCAAATACTTTCATGCAAGTGTTGAAAGAGAAACAAGAAGGAACTGAAATGTGTTCGAGCAGATAATGGTGGTGAATATAGGGGTCTGTTTGAAGAGTATTGTAAAGGACATGGGATCAAGTTTGAGAAGACGGTTCCTAAGACTCCTCAACATAATAGAGTTGTTGAGAGAATGAATCGTACTATTAATGATAGAGTTAGGTGTATGCTCTCTCATGCAAAGTTGCCTAAATACTTTTGGGGTGAAGCGATGAGGACTGCAGTAGATTTGATCAACCTTTCTCCTTCAGTTTCACTTAATCGGTCAATTTCCGCCACGTCAATTTTTGGCACCATTGCCGGGGATGTTGCAACAGTGTGCTAATTTATTGGTTGAAATTTATTTATTTTTATTTTTTTATTTTATTTCATTACCATGAGCTGTATATTTCTTTCATTGAATGACGTGTTCGCTGCCTGATCCGAGCTTAGCCGCATTTGATCCTGAAATTGAAAGAACTCTTTCACGTATTAGGCGAGCTCGGCGTCGCTTGGCCTCTGAGGGTGGTGAAGTGGTTATTGTCAATTCACCAGTCTTATCTGAGAGCGAATTTGAACCGCCATTTGAGGAAGAAACAAGCTCCTATACTACTGATTCAGTTGATTTACATGCAGGTGACATGGCAGAGCCCAGGAGAATTACTCTCCAGAAAGCTGGAGCCCCAGACTTCACCCTGCAACCGTATCAGGCGCGTCACCCAAATCTGGCTGCAGATTTTGAACTGAAGACGTTGCTAATCAATTTAATGCCTAAGTTTCATGGCTTACCTGCTCAGGAGCCTATAAAGAATCTCAGGGATTTTCAGACAGCCTGTTCCACTGCCAGGCATCATGGTGCTGAGTGAGACTACTATTTGGCTGATTGCCTTCCCGTTTTCTCTTGAGAAAAAGGCGAGGGAGTGGTACTACACTCAATCTGAGGCAGTGGTTACCAACTGGGATACGCTCAAGAGAGAGTTCCTGGACAAATACTTTCTGGCTGAAGTTACCGACAGATTGAGGAAAGAGATCTCCTGCATTATCCAAGGAGAATTAGAGACCCTCTACGAATACTGGAAATACTTCAGGAACCTCTTATATTCATGTCCCCACCACAAGATTGATGAGATGGTGTTGATCAGTTACTTCACACAAGGCATGAAGCCTCAAGATAAAACTACATTAGATGCTGCAAGTAATGGCTCTCTGAAGAAGTACAAGACGGCGACAGAAGCGTGGCAGCTGATCGCCGATCTAGCTGAATCTACCCAGAATGCTAGACATAGGACCAACCATCCTAAGACTGTTGCGAAGGTGTCCTCTAGTAGTGAGACTACTACTTTCACTCAAGCTCTGGAAGAGATGACCAACCTACTGAAGCAGATACATCTGAATCAACAACAATCTCAACCACCCTCACCACAACATAGTCAACAACTGGTCCCTCAGAGGGTATACGGAATATGTGTTGATTATAGTCATTACACTGATGAGTGTCCACAGCTCCAACAAGAGGACAACACCTTGGCAGCTACTCACAATTTCTATGACTGCCCAAATCAAGGCTCCTATCAACAAGGCGGCAACTACAACCAAGGTGGGAACTATAACCAAAGTTGGCAAGACAACTCCAGCCAAGGCTGGAGAGATAATTCCAACTATGGCTAGAGGGACGACTACAACAGAGGAGGCAGAGACAACCAGGGAAATCAGAGGTGGAACAACAACAACAAAAACAACAGACAGCAGAACCAGAACCAGCCTTACATGGCGCCTCACCTAAGGTAATTCCAAGCACCTTAGAACAACCAACAGCAGGCCCCTCAAATCACTTACCCCTCTTCTTCTAATGACGAGTTGCTTCATTCCCTTGTGCAAGGACAAAAGACCATGGAAAGCACACTTAACGGTCTAACTTCTGCTATACAAGCTCTTGTCTCCCAGATGGAATATCGAGTACCTCTAACACTCAACCTGCAAGCTCCAGTGGAATTCCTTCTCAACCCTTACCCAATCCCAAAGGTGGCATCAATGCCATCATTTTGAGGTCCAGAACCACACTGCAAGAGAGGAATCATGAGGAGCCAAGCCCACAAGAACACGCCTCAATTGAAGACATGGTTGAAGTAGAGGATGTTAAAGAGAAAGATGAAGTGCAAGACATGGTTGAAGAAGCAGCAGCTCAACCAGGGACTGGCGCACCAGAAGAAGCTAGAGCTACCAAAGAGGCCATCCTTATCCCATTTTCGCACCTTGCAAGGAAGTCCAAAAAGCATATGGAACTTGATCCCAAAATGGTAGAAATCTTCAAAAAGGTTGAGGTAAGTGTTCCCCTTTTTGATGTCATTCAGCAAGTACCTAAATATGCAAAATTTCTAAAGGATTTGTGCATGCATAAGGATAAGATTAATGAATTAGAAACTATTCCTTTAGGTAGTTCTATATATGCTTTAATGGGGGATATACCTGAAAAATGTAGTGACCCAGGACCATGCGTGGTTAACTGTACCATTGGGGGTGTCATATTTTCTGACTGCATGTGTGATTTAGGAGCGTGCCTGAGTATTATGCCTTTGTCTATATATGATGCTTTGAGGCTCCCTCCCTTAAAAAGATCGGCAGCTCGTTTTGTGTTAGCAGATAAAAGCATCATTACAGTGGTTGGAATAGCTGAGGACGTGCTGGTGAGCATTGACTTCTATATCCTAGAGATACCCCAAAATAACTCAGGAAGACCGTCATCCATCCTACTTGGAAGACCATTCCTGAAGACTTTCAAGTTCAAGCTGGATGCCTTCTTGATGAGCGGATAATTTATACGCTTTTTGGCATTGTTTTTAGTATGTTTTTAGTAGAATCTGGTTACTTTTAGGGATGTTTTCATTAGTTTTTATGTTAAATTCATATTTCTGGACTTTACTATGAGTTTGTGTGTTTTTCTGTGATTTCAGGTATTTTCTGGCTGAAATTGAGGGACTTGATCAAAAATCAGATTCAGAGGTTGAAGAAGGACTGCTGATGCTGTTGGATTCTGACCTCCCTGCACTCAAAGTGGATTTTCTGGAGCTACAAAACTCAAAATAGCGCGCTTCCAATTGCGTTGGAAAGTAGACATCTAGGGCTTTCTAGAAATATATAATAGTCTATACTTTGCCCAATTTTAGATGACGCAAACTGGCGTTCAACGCCAGCTCTCTGCCCAATTCTGGCGTCCAGCGCCATTTCAGTTGCTTGGGGACAAGTAACATTTTAAGTTTGGTGTTGTGATGAGCGGATAATTTATACGCTTTTTGGCATTGTTTTTAGTATGTTTTTAGTAGAATATAGTTACTTTTAGGGATGTTTTTATTAGTTTTTATGTTAAATTCACATTTCTGGACTTTACTATGAGTTTGTGTGTTTTTCTGTGATTTCAGGTATTTTCTGGCTGAAATCGAGGGACTTGATCAAAAATCAGATTCAGAGGTTGAAGAAGGACTGCTGATGCTGTTGGATTCTGACCTCCCTGCACTCAAAGTGGATTTTCTGAAGCTACAGAACTCAAAATGGCGTGATTCCAATTGCGTTGGAAAGTAGACATCCAGGGATTTCCAGCAATATATAATAGTTCATACTTTGGACGCGTTTAGACGACGTAAAAGGGCGTAGAACGCCAGTTCTACGCTGCTGTCTAGAGTTAAACGCCAGAAACAAGTCACAAACCAGAGTTGAACGCCAGAAATACGTTACAACCTGGCGTTCAACTCCAGAAAGAGCCTCTGCACGTGTAACATTCAAGCTCAACCCAAGCACACACCAAGTGGGCCCCGGAAGAGGATTTATGCATCAATTACTTACTTCTATAAACCCTAGTAGCTAGTTTATTATAAATAGGACTTTTTACTATTGTATTAGACATCTTTGGATTATATTTTGATCTATTGATCACGTTTGAGGGCTGGCCATTTGGCCATGCCTGGACCTTTCACTTATGTATTTTCAACGGTAGAGTTTCTGCACTCCATAGATTAAGGTGTGGAGCTCTGCTGTTCCTCAAAGATTAATGCAAAGTACTACTGTTTTTCTATTCAATTCAACTTATTCCGCTTCTAAGATATTCATTCGCACTTCAACCTGAATGTGATGAACGTGACAATCATCATCATTCCTTATGAACGCGTGCCTGACAACCACTTCCGTTCTACCTTAGATTGAATGAGTATCTCTTGGATCTCTTAATTAGAATCTTTGTGGTATAAGCTAGATTGATGGCAGCATTCATGAGAGTCCGGAAAGTCTAAACCTTGTCTGTGGTATTCCGAGCAGGACTCTGGGATTGAATGATTGTGACGAGCTTCAAACTCGCGAGTACTGGGCGTAGTGACAGACGCAAAAGGAGGGTGAATCCTATTCCAGTATGATCGAGAACCTCAGATGATTAGCCATGCAGTCAATACCCTTACCAAGATGATCTACCTTCCAATTATGAGCCCTTTCCCCAAACACTGGACCCTCTCTTCCACCACCCCCTTCAAGGGATGAAGCCCTCTATACCTTCTTGCAAGAACAACGAAGAGATATTAACTCTTATATCCAAAGGCAAGAAGAGAAGCAAAAGGAGATAAAGATGCTAGAAGTCATGGTTGCTACCATGGCGGAAGCCATTAACCACATGGCCTCCCACCTAAGCTCATGCATCCCAAGTACTCCTATCGACGAATATGGAGGATCAACCAAGGAGCATAGTGAGGGAGTGAATTTGGAGCTTCAAGGTGAAGAAGAGAAGTTGAAGCAAGAATTACAACCAAGGGAGGAAGTTGAGACAATTGAGCCGGAAGGAGTGGTTGAAAAATTAGGAGAGGTTGATCAAGAATTGGACTTAATCATTGATGAGTTCTTGTCCTCACTAACAAATCACCTCGAAGATCCTATTAAGCCTTCTTCCATTGAGCTTGAAAGCAATGTCAAGGAGGGTGCGCAACCTCCAAAGCATTTGATGAATGATGAAGAATTGGAAGGAGTTGAGCAAGCAATAAATCTTCCTCTTGATAATGATTCCACACCAACACATGACCCTTTTGTATTTGAGGAGTCTTCTTCCATTAAAATTGAGGTAGATGTTGAGATGAGTTCTACATTACCTCCAAGTTGTGACATGAAGAATGGAGAAGAGCTAGAAGAGGTTGGTGAGGAAGTGGTTGAATGTGAAGAACTTTGTCAAGAAGTGGACATGAAAGATGCTTATCAAGAGGTGGAGGTAGTCAAAGAAGAGCACAAGGGAGTGGACCTCGCATTGTCAAAGTGTGGGGAGGTCCCCCTTCCTAAGTCACCATCATCCTTTTACACCATTGATGAGTTGAATTAGTGTTGGTCTAGAATTTCTCAAAATAAGATCACTTTGTTGCAAGTATAGCTAAACCAACAACTAACTCTCAACGTCAAAGTTTTAGATGATATTCAAATGCAAAACATAAACCGAGATCAAGAGTAATTCAACCTCGGATCGTTCTCCCTTGGAACTAATGTCAAAGAGTGCACATAATCTTGGTTGTGGGAAACAAGGGGTGTTTTCAATAATAAGGAAGCAATAAAGAAATAAAGAGATAAAAGAACAAGACAAAATTGCAATTAATAAACTAATAAAGGAATAAAAGAACTATGTATGCAATATGGACAAGTAAGGCTAAAAAGTAATGGAAAAGCGGTTCAAAACATAAATGAAACCTTGACTTGGGATGAGTTATGGAATCCCTTTCTTGCCATAACCACAACTATGATAATTATCATGAGTTAATCTCGCCTAGTTAACCCCAAACATCGATGAGTAAGTCAAGCAAGCATAATTGACCTTAATCCATAAGTTCTAACTAACTTATCAAACTAGTTGATAAAAGGCTAGCTTTAATGGAAACAAGAATCAACTAACTTTCCAAGAATTATCACTAAATGTTAGACATTATGACTCTAGTAATCCATAGACTCATTTTCCCCAAGCCAAGGGGTGGAAATTACCCCATAATCAAAATTGGCATTTCATCAAACACATAGAGGGAATAAACATAAAACATGGCAAAATTGGTAAATTAAGGAAAGCTATGAACAATAAATGACCAAAATCAATAAAGACAACTCAAGCAAACATATAAAAGCCATCAACATCAAATAAACAACTAGAACATAAAAATTTCAAAACTGTATAAATTGGCAAGAGAAATGAAAATATAAGAAAGTGTAGAACAAGTAATGTAATGAAAAGAAAAATTAAAGAAATATTTACAATGTAAATTGCAAAATCCAAAATCAAGACTTGAAGTATAAAATTCTACAAAACCCTATTAAACCTAAGAGAGAATATCCTAATCTACACTACTCCTACTCCTACTATGTGTTTTTCCTACTCTAAGATGGCTCCCTCTCATAAGGCATGAAGTTCTCTTCATATAGCACTTGATTTCAGCCTCAAGCCTTCAGAAATTGGCCAAGGAAGCCCCAAAATGTGCACGTGCACTTTTAATGAAGGCACGCACTGGGACCTGTTCGGACACACAGGCGCGTGCGGACGCACAAGCGTGTCTGTCCGCACACTTTGCTGAATTTCTACTTGTGGGTACGCACGCAGGGCTGTGCGCACGCACACTCCGCGATGCTCTTGGTTCGCTCTGCTTGGGTTCTTGTGTGTACGCTGGTGCACGAAATTGTGATACATATCCATGGCTTCAAAGGCCTGGTACTCTGATCTAGTTTTATTGTCTGTCACAACTTCGATACAACTAACCAGCAAGTGCACTGGGTCGTCCAAGTAATACCTTACGTGAGTAAGGGTCGAATCCCATGGAGATTGTTGGTATGAAGCAAGCTATGGTCACCTTGTAAATCTCAGTCAGGCGGATATAAAACAGTTATGTGGTTTTCGAATATTAATTAATAAAATAGGGATAGAAATACTTATGTAATTCATTGGTAGGAATTTCAGATAAGCGAATGGAGATGCTTTCGTTCCTCTGAACCTCTGCTTTCCTGCTATCTTTATCCAATCAGTCTTACTCCTTTCCATGGCTGGCTTTATCCAAGGGCATCACCGTTGTCAGTGGCTACATCCCCTCCTCTCAGTGAATAATATGCTCAC
>NC_029792.2:11121734-11122869 GCF_000816755.2 Arachis ipaensis
AAAACGCCTGCAGAAGCTCAAGAACTCATTGACATGGTTGCTAATAACCAGTTCATGTACACTTCTGAGAGGAATCCTGTGAATAATGGGACGCCTATGAAGAAGGGAGTTCTTGAAATTGATACTCTGAATGCCATATTGGCTCAGAACAAAATATTGACTCAGCAAGTCAATATGATTTCTCAGAGTCTGAATGGAATGCAAGCTGCATCCAACAGTACTCAAGAGGCATCTTCTAAAGAAGAAGTTTATGATCCTGAAAACCCTGCAATAGCAGAGGTGAATTACATGGGTGAACCTTATGGAAACACCTATAACCCCTCATGGAGAAATCATCCAAATCTCTCATGGAAGGATCAACCAAAGCCTCAACAAGGCTTTAATAATGGTGTAAGATACAGGTTTAACAATAGTAAACCTTTTCTATCATCCACTCAGCAACTGACAGAGAACTCTGAACAAAACACCTCTAATTTAGCAAACTTAGTCTCTGATCTATCTAAGACCACTGTGAGTTTCATGAATGAAACAAGGTCCTCTATTAGAAATTTGGAGGCACAAGTGGGCCAGCTGAGTAAAAGGATCATTGAAATCCCTCCTAGTACTCTCCCAAGCAATACAGAAGAAAATCCAAAAGGAGAATGCAAGGCCATTGAATTAATCACCATGGCTGAACCTGTAAAGGAAGGAGAGGACGTGAATCCCAAGGAGAAAGACCTCCTAGGACGTCCAGTGATCAATAAGGAGCTTCCCTCTGAGAAACCAAAGAAATCTGAGGCTCACCTAGAGACCATAGAAATTCTATTAAACCTCCTTATGCCATTCATGAGCTCTGATGAGTATTCCTCTTCTGAAGAGAATGAGGATGTTACTGAAGAGCAAGTTACCAAGTACCTTGGTGCAATCATTAAGCTGAATGCCAAATTATTTGGCATTGAAACTTGGGAAGATGAACCTCCCTTGTTCACCAATGAACTAAGTGATCTGGATCAACTGACATTGCCTCAGAAGAAACAGGATCCTGGAAAGTTATTAATACCTTGTACCATAGGCACC
Source organism: Arachis ipaensis (assembly GCF_000816755.2). Classification (NCBI taxonomy): domain Eukaryota; kingdom Viridiplantae; phylum Streptophyta; class Magnoliopsida; order Fabales; family Fabaceae; genus Arachis; species Arachis ipaensis. Next base: position 11,122,791 of record NC_029792.2, read on the forward strand.
ATGATCTTTAAGGCTCTGTGTGACCTTGGTTCAGGAATAAACCTCATGCCCCTCTCTGTAATAGAGAAACTGGGAATCT
>NC_029792.2:11122927-11124697 GCF_000816755.2 Arachis ipaensis
CATGGAGAGGAAGCATAAAAAGCTTCTCTCAAAACAGAGTCAAACAAAGCCCCCACAGTCAAACTCTAAGTTTGGTGTAGGGAGGCCACAACCAAACTCTAAGTTTGGTGTCAAACCCCCATATCCAAACTCTAAGTTTGGTGTTGGGAAGTCTCATCAATGCTCTGAACATCTGTGAGGCTCCATGAGAGCCCACTGTCAAGCTATTGACATTAAAGAAGCGCTTGTTGGGAGGCAACCCAATTTTTATTTATCTAATTTTATTTTTCTTGTTCTTTCATGTTTTATTAGGTTCATGATCATGTGGAGTCACAAAATAAATATAAAAATTAAAAACGGAATCAAAAACAGCAGAAGAAAAATCACACCCTGGAGGAAGGCCTTACTGGCGTTTAAACGCCAGTAAGAAGCATCTGGCTGGCGTTCAACGCCAGAACAGAGCATGGTTCTGGCGCTGAACGCCCAAAATGGCAGCATCTGGGCGTTTGAACGCCAGAAGTGCACCTTGGAGAAGAGCTGGCGCTGAACACCCAAAACAAGCATGGTTCTGGCGTTCAACGCCAGAAATGGGCAACAAATGGGCGTTCAACGCCCAGAACAAGCACCAATCTGGCGCTGAACGCCCAGAGTTGTGTGCAAGGGCATTTTACATGCCTAATGGGTGTAGGGATGTAAATCCTTAACACCTCAGGATCTGTGGACACCACAGGATCATCTCAGGATCTGTGAATCTCACAGGATCCCCACCCACCTCACCCTCTCTCTCTCCATTCATGGTCATCCCTTCTGTTTTCCATTCACCACTCACACCCATACACATATCCCTCCATCTCCTCCATATCTTCTTCTTCTTCTTCTTCTTCTTCTTCTTCTTCTTCTTCTTCTTCTTCTTCTTCTTCTTCTTCTTCTTCTTCTTCTTCTTCTATTCTTTCTTCTTTTGCTCGAGGGCAAGCAACATTCTAAGTTTGGTGTGGTAAAAGCATAAGCTTTTTATTTTTTCATTACCATTGATGGCACCTAAGACCGGAGAAACCTCTAGAAAAGGGGAAGGGAAGACAAAAGCTTCCACCTCCGAGTCATGGGAAATGGAAAGATTTATCTCAAGGGTCTATAGCTCAGTGGTAGAACATGTGGCTGCAAATCAAGAGATCCCTGAGATACCTCAGGGGATGCACTTCCCTCCACATAAATATTGGGAGCAAATCAACACCTCCCTAGGAGAATTAAGTTCCAACATGGGACAACTAAGGGTGAAACATCAAGAGCACTCCATCATCCTTCATGAAATAAGAGAAGATCAAAAAGCAATGAGGGAGGAGCAACAAAGACAAGGAAGAGACATAGAAGAGCTCAAGGACATCATTGGTTCCTCAAGAAGGAAACGCCACCATCACTAAGGTGGACTCATTCCTTGTTCTTACTTTCTCTGTTTTTTATTTTCTCTATGTTATGTGCTTATCCATGTTTGTGTCTTCATTACATGATCATTAGTAGTTAGTAACTTTGTCTTAAAGTTATGAATATCCTATGAATCCATCACCTCTCTTAAATGAAAACTGTTTTAATTCAAAAAGAACAAGAAGTACATGAGTTTCGAATTTATCCTTGAACTTAGTTTAATTATATTGATGTGGTGACAATGCTTCTTGTTTTCTGAATGAATGCTTGAACAGTGCATCGGCTACACCCAGCTGTCCCTAACCATGTGCTTGTGGCGTGGAGGTGTCAAGTGAAAACTTGAGACTGAGCGGTTAAAGTCAAGGTCCAAAG
>NC_029792.2:11125008-11125651 GCF_000816755.2 Arachis ipaensis
TACAGAACTCAAAATGGCGCGCTTCCAATTGCGTTGGAAAGTAGACATCCAGGGCTTTTCAGCAATATATAATAGTCCATACTTTGTCCAAGTTTAGACGATGCAAACTGGCGTTCAACGCCAGTTCTCTGCCCAATTCTGGCGTCCAGCGCCAGAAACAAGTTGCAAAGTGGAGTTCAACGCCAAAAATGGCACAAAAGCTGGCGTTCAACTCCAAGAATGACCTCTACACGTGTAATATTCAAGCTCAGCCCAAGCACACACCAAGTGGGCCCCGGAAGTGGATTTATGCATCAATTACTTACTTCTGTAAACCCTAGTAACTTGTTTAGTATAAATAGGACTTTTTACTATTGTATTAGACATCTTGGGACGTCTGGTTCTTAGATCATGGGGGCTGGCCATTCGGCCATGTCTGGACCTTTCACTTATGTATTTTCAACAGTAGAGTTTCTACACTCTATAGATTAAGGTGTGGAGCTCTGCTGTTCCTCAAAGATTAATGCAAAGTACTATTGTTTTTCTATTCAATTCAACTTGTTCACTTGTTCAGATATTCATTCGCACTCCAACCTGAACGTGATGAACGTGACAATCATCATCATTCCCCCACGAACGCGTGCCTGACAACCACTTCCGTTCT
>NC_029792.2:11125754-11125999 GCF_000816755.2 Arachis ipaensis
AGTCTAAACCTGGTATTCCGAGTAGGATTCAGGGATTGAATGACTGTGACGAGCTTCAAACTCGCGAGTGCTGGGCGTAGTGACAGACGCAAGACGCAGGTGAATCCTATTCCAACATGATCGGGAACCTCAGATGAGTAGCCATGCTGTGACAGAGCATTTGGACCATTTTCACAAGAGGAGGGGATGTAACCATTGACAACGGTGATGCCCTTGCATAAAGCCAGCCATGGAAAGGAGTAAGA
>NC_029792.2:11126627-11140078 GCF_000816755.2 Arachis ipaensis
AAAAAAGAGAAGAGAAAAAGCAAGCAGAAAAAGCCAAAAGCTCTTAAAACCAAAAGGCAAGAGCAAAAAGCCAGTAACCCTTAAAACCGAAAGGCAAGGGTAAATAAAAATGATCCCAACGGTGATGCCCTTGCATAAAGCCAGCCATGGAAAGGAGTAAGACTGATTGGATGAAGACAGCAGGAAAGCAGAGATTCAGAGGAACGGAAGCATCTCTACACACTTATCTGAAATTCTCACCAATGAATTACATAAGTGTTTCTATCCTTAGTTTATTATTTATTTTCGAAAACTCCATAACTATCTTATATCCGCCTGACTGAGATTTACAAGGTGACCATAGCTTGCTTCATACCAACAATCTCCGTGGGATCGACCCTTACTCACGTAAGGTTTATTACTTGGACGACCCAGTGCACTTGCTGGTTAGTTGTATCGAAGTTGTGACAAATTATGAATTGAGATTAGAGCACCAAGTTTTTGGAGCCATTACCAGATATCACAATTTCGTGCACCACTTCTCATGTACTTATTCTTTTGAGATAGACGACTGAGCAGTGAGCTTCAACCTGAATGAAGCCATGAAGTACCCTCCGGAAGACCATTCCATCTTCCAGTGCGACATCATTGATGAGACTGTAGCTACAGCTCACCAAGAAGAAATAGAAGAGATGCACATAGAGCATGGTCCAAGTGTGGGGAAACCCTCTGAACACAATGAGGACACTTTGTCATTATCACTAGCTCCAACAAATCCAGTGCCCTGTCAGGAGTAGAAATTGGAGTTAAACCCCTTCCATTCCACCTCAAGTATGCTTACCTTGAGGATAATCAGAAGCTCCAAGTTATTATTGCAAGGGAACTCACTTCCCAACAGGAGGAGAAGTTGCTTAGTGTGCTGAGAAGACACAAGAAGGCCATTGGGTGGAGCTTGGCGGATATAGTAGGCATCAACCCGTAAGTTTGTGAGCACAGAATATTTCTAGAAGAGGGAGCAAGGCCTGTCCATCAACCCCAAAGAAGACTGAATCCCACTATCTTGGAGGTTGTCAAGAAGGAAGTAACCAAATTGCTTGAGGCAGATATCATCTACCCCATCTCAGACAGTGAATGGGTAAGCCCAGTACAAGTGGTGCCCAAGAAGTCTGGAGTCACTACAGTGAAGAATGAGCAAGGAGAGCTCATCGAAACTAGAGTGAAAAATTCCTGGAGGGTTTGCATTGATTACAGGTGCCTCAACCAGGCCACTCGTAAGGATCACTACCCCCTGCCATTCATTGATCAAATGATGGATCGCCTGTCAGGTAAATCACATTATTGCTTTTTAGATGGTTACACAGGCTATTTCCAGATTCATATAACTCCTGAAGATCAGGAAAAGACTACTTTTACATGTCCCTTTGGAACTTATGCTTACAAGAGAATGCCTTTTGGCTTATGCAATGCACCAGCCACTTTCCAAAGATGCATGATAAGTCTTTTCTCTGATCTTATTGAGAGCTGTATGGAAGTTTTTATGGATGATTTTAGCGTATACGGTGATTCCTTTAGCCTTTGCTTGGATAGTTTATCTAGATTATTGGACAGGTGTGTTAGTTCAAACCTTGTTTTGAATTTTGGAAAGTATCATTTTATGGTCAAACAAGGTATTGTTCTAGGACATGTTGTCTCTAATACTGGTATTTCTATAAATCTAGCAAAGGTAGATGTCATTTCTAGTTTACCTTACCCCTCCTCCATGAGGGAAGTCCGTTCGTTCCTTGGCCATGCAGGTTTTTACTGGAGATTTATCAAGGACTTCAGTAAGGTAGCACTGCCTTTATCCAGACTGCTGCAGAAGGATGTTGAGTTTGAGCTAAGTGAGGACTGTATGGCGGCGTTTGATAAGTTGAAGATCGCCTTGACTCAAGCTCCAATTGTGAGAGGACCATACTGGAGCCAGCCCTTTGAGATTATGTATGATGCCTCCAACCATGCTGTAGGAGCGGCGCTGGCCCAGCACGCAGGTAAGGATCCTTTTGTAATTGCATATGCTTCAAAGACCTTAGACGCTGCTCAGTCTAATTACACTACTACTGAAAAAGAGCTTCTGGCTATTGCTTTTGCTCTGGATAAATTCCGAGCCTATTTACTTGGTACTAAGGTGGTAGTGTACTCAGACTATGCAGCTCTAAAATATTTATTAGCTAAAAAAGAGTCCAAACCAAGGCTAATACATTGGATATTGCTGCTACAAGAATTTCATTTAGAAATTAGGGATAGGAGTGGTTCTCAGAATTTAGTGGCGGACCACTTGAGTCGCCTTGAGCACATTAAGGATGACTCTACTCCTATCAATGATGCTTTTCCATTTGATAGCTTGCATGCAGTATCTGAAGTAGTTCCTTGGTATGCACCTGTAGCTAATTATCTAGTTAGTCATACATTTCCTCCCAATTTTACTAAGCATCAGAGGGACAAGCTGAAAAGCGAGTCCAAATATTATATATGGGATGATCCCTATTTGTGGAGGTATGGTGCTGACCAGATAATTAGAAGGTGTGTCCCTCAATCAGAATTTCAGTCCATTTTAGAGACCTGCCACTCCTCTGAGAGTGGTGGCCATTTTGGTCCTCAAAGGACAGCTAGAAAAATTTTAGACTGTGGATTCTAGTGGCCCACTCTTTTTAAAGAAGCTACTATTTTCTGTAAATCTTGTTCCCCATCCCAGAGGTTTAGTAATATATCTAAGAGGGATGAGATGCCCCAACAAATTATGTTGTTCTGTGAGATTTTTGATGTTTGGGGCATTGACTTCATGGGTTCGTTTCCAAACTTGAGCAGTTTCTTATATATATTGTTAGCCGTAGATTATGTTTCTAAATGGGTGGAAGCAATTCCTACCCGTACTGATGATGTTAACACTGTTGTCTCTTTTGTTAGAAACCATATTATCTGTCGCTTTGGATCACCACGAGCAATTGTGAGTGATCAAGGCACCCATTTTTATAACAGGAAATTGACCGCTCTATTGAAAAAGCATGGCGTTATTCACAAGGTAGCAACAGCCTACCATCCCCAGACTAATGGACAAGCAGAGGTGTCTAACAAAGAGATAAAGCGTATCCTGGAAAAGATAGTCAAGCCTCATAGGAAGGACTGGAGCACCAGGTTACAAGATGCGCTTTGGGCATATCGGACAGCATACAAGACACCTATAGGGATGAGCCCCTTTCGCCTGGTTTATGGAAAAGCTTCTCACCTCCTAGTAGAGATAGAACACAAAGCATTTTGGGTGGTGAGAGAGATCAACATGGGATTTGAGAAGGCCGGAGCTGAAAGAAAGATGCAACTACAAGAATTGGAGAACCTTCGTCTAGAAGCATATGATAACTCCAGGCTATAGAAAGAGAAGATGAAGGCTGTGCATGACAAGCACATCAAAATGAGAGAATTCAGACCTGGGGAGTTGGTTCTCTTTTACAACTCCAGACTGAGGCTCATGCCAGGCAAGTTGAGATCCAGATGGGAAGGTCCCTACAGAGTAGAGAAGGCAGAGCCTTACGAATTCTTTCACCTGAGTCATCCTTCATGCTCCAAATTCATCAAGGTCAATGGACATCGCTTAAAGCTATACCATGGTGAGAAGATGAAGAAAAACAAGGAGCTGAAGATCTTCCTCTTGGAGGATCCACCCATAGCAGATGACTGAGCTAGTGAACCGTCCAACTTAAGGACGTTAAAGAAAAGTGCTAGGTGGGAGACAACCCACCATGGTACGACCTTTCATTTTTCTTCTTAACTTTATTTTATTTTGTTTTTCTCAGTATCCATTCACAATCTCTGCATAATTAGCTGCATACAATATTCTGCACTATGCATATAAAAAAAAATCACTCGACGCGCAAGCGTCATTGGCGCGTACGCATCATATGTGTGTGCGTGCAAAATCAGGATTGAAGAGAGAGTTGCGCGGGAGTGGCACAGGAAGGGTGCATTGCACACATTCTGACTCACGCGTGCGCGTCGATTGAAATTTTAGCACTCCACGCGTACGTGTCAAGCACGCGCACGCGCACACGTGGATGATGAAATTGGCGTAAAGGAGTATTTGGGCAGAGAGTTGTGATGGTGTGGGGCTGGAACTGTGCTAGGCGCACAAATCCTATCACGCGTACGCGTCCCTGACGCGTACGCGTCGTTTTTCCCATCCAGGCCACTCACGCGTGCGCGTCTTTGGCGCGTACGCGTTGATTGAAAATAATGCGATCCGCGCGTGCGCGTGAAACACGCGTACGCGTCACCTGCGATGCGCAACTAAAACCCCTCAGCGCCAGATTTCAAATGTTCCACCCCTAAAATCCTAATTATTTTCAATCCTAATTATTTCTTCCTTTTTCTTTCTTACTTTCTATTACTTTCTTCCTTCCTTCATCAAATTCATCAAGGTTATTCTCTTCTTCCCCTTTTTGTCTCTCATTATTACTTTAATTTATGTTTTCTTCTTCTTTTTCTTTTAGTTTCATTATCTATGGTTTCTTTTTCTTTCCTCTTCCATGCATTTTTATGATTGGTGTTGGAATTTTATTTGGGTCTTACCTTACTTTAATGAGGCTTGTGGATATTATGAGGAGTGATTTGACAATTGATATTTTAATTTGGTTCTCTTATACATTTGGATTACATTATTTTCATTCTTATTATACCTTGCACACCACGTGTTTATGAAAAAGCTTCCATGGCACTTTGAATCCTATTTTATTTTACTCTTTTACTTGTATGCCTCTTTTTCACAACACTTGGTGCCCCACATGTATTTGAGATTATTATTCACAATTGTCATCATTACATATGTTCTTATATTTGGCACACTTATTACTTGATGCTTGATTTGTGCTCCTCATGCCTATTACTTGCATGCTTTTACCATCTTGCATCTAATTTTATGAATTGCCTTTTTGATCTTTATTGATGTGTTACCTACATGTTGTAGCTACCATGTAGTTGGGCTATCATCTTTCCTTTGGCATTCATTATCACTTGGAATTTCCTCCCTTCTGGTCTTAGTTATCTATATTTAATATTCTTCATTTTCTTTCTTCTTTAGACATGGGTACCAAGAAAGGAAAGGAGAAGGCCACTGACAAGACACCAGCAAAGAGAGGAACCAAGAGAACACTAGCAAAAGCACTTCCATCTACCAGTGTAAAGCCACCAACAAAGCGGGTGAAGAGGATTATTAAGGTTGATGAATCAGAGAAAGCCTTCCCCGCCCGGGACTCCACACGGTTTGCTAACCGTTATTGCAAACAAATGTTCCCCATATTAGCTGAGAGGAACTACAACAATGAGCACCTACTCATTGTTCCAACACACATTGTTGAGTTTGTGGAGCCCCACATAGAGAGAAGACAGTGGGGATTTTTGAGAAGGCAGCCGCGAGAGGCCAACTTATCATGAGTGGTTGAGTTCTACTCAAACTTTCGCTCGCCTACTCTGTAGAATGTCTATGTTCGTCATCAGCAAGTCCCTGTCTCCGAGAGTGCCATACAGAGAGCATTGGACCTCCCACCGAGTCCAGAGGGATGGGATGCCTATCAAGAGGCCTCTTTCAAGTGCCAGACATACCAGTTCGACTGGAATAGCGTCCTTAATGACATAGCACAACCTGGCAGCAAGTGGATCTATGGACAGCATAGAACTCGACCTAAGAGCATTTCAGCCCAGTCACTCACCGTGGAGGCTCGTGTGTGGGCACAAATCATGTCCCACTACGTCTTCCCGAGCATTCACGAGTCGACTTTCATAGCAGACATGACTGTCCTCCTCTGGTGCATCCTGACAGAGCAACCTCTCAACCTGCCCCGAAACATCCAGGCTGCCATGGGACACGTACAGATAGTAGGTAACCTGCCTTTTCCCGCCTTGGTTTCAGATTTAGTCTCTGCAGTAGGTGTGTCCTCTCGGGCCGGCGACACGAAGGTAATGATCCCTATAGCCGACCAGTATGTCCCGAACGGGAAGTACATCAGGCCGCCAGTTCCCTTTGTGAACTGGCCTGCAGGCCCATCTTTGGATATTCATCCGTCTTCTACTCCACCATCTTCTACTCCACAAGCACCATCTACCCATCAGATGTTCCTTCAGATCCTTGAGAGGCTAGACCAGCAAGACCGACGAATGGAGCAAATGGAGCGTCGTAACAAGCGTCGATACGACTACCTGAAGGAACTCATCCTTGGTACACACCCACCTCTAGAACCAAAGGACACCCCAGATTCCCCTTCATCCAGTAGCACAGGTAGCCAAGGCAAACCAGACACTGGAGGCGACGCTTCTAGCCCTCCCTTGCTCCTTACTGATGGCACGGCAGGCCTTAAGTGTGGGGAGGTCAGTCCTTGACTTCCGGAGGTAACTTCTCTTTCTTAACACCAATATTTCTAGTTTTTCTTTTATTAAGACAGGATAGAATGCATGATAATAATTTTTTGCATGTATGTTTTATCAAGACCCTTTTTATGATATTTCACTAATTTAAATTGAAAATTGTGTTAAATTTGTTTGAAGACTGTAATTTGGAACATAAATTATAGCAAAGAACACACAACCTGTGAGACTTGAGCTTAATTGCATGGTTACACTATTTAACCATAATATTTTTTCTTGTGTGTCTTCTTCTCTATGACTGCAATCTATGTTTTGTTCCATTCTATATGTCCATTGTTTTGGTGTATTTACATGCTTGCACAGGATTGAGGCCATCATTTGTTGTTAGCTCACTTATCCCAAATAGCTTACCCTTTCAATCACCTTTGTTAGCCACTTTGAGCCTATTAATCCCCCTTTATTCTATATTTTACCATATCACTAGCCTTAAGCAGAAAAACAATTAATTACCCCAAATGAATCTTCGGTTAGCTTAAGTTAGAAATTGTGTGTAAATTAAGCGTGGAAAATTGTGGAAACTTGGGTTGATGAAAGTATACAATGTTTCATTGACAAAATATTGGGAATTTGGGTACCTGCTCATGTAAGACCAAAAAAATTAAAAATCTATGTGCATTGATATGTTATGTTGCTTTTATGATTAAAAAAAACCAAAAATATTCAAATAATTAAGTAAATAAATAAATAAGGGGACAAAATTAACCCAATGCTAAGTTTAATAAAAGATCAATGCATATGTGATAAAATTAAAGAAAAAAAAATTAGAATTTGGTACATGAGTATGTGATACAAAAGTGGGAATTATGGGTAGTTAGGCATAAATTAGAATTACATAGAGTATGTGTGTGTGTTAGGTGAGAGCTTAGGTTAGTCAAAGATTCATATTATAGCTCACTTGGCCATACATGTATCTTCACCTTATCTTAGCTCAATTACAACCCTGAAAAGACCTCATGATGTTTGCATTGGTATACTAAATATTTGTTGATTAGTTGGATGAAGAACAAAGTTTAGAAAGTATGTCTAGGGAAGAGCATAGCGATTAACCCTAGACACTTGAGAGATTAGAGTGCATATACACTACCAGTGATGGTTCAATGCTTGATTCTATGTTCCCTGCTTTCATAAGCTATCTTCTCACAAGTTACTTGTCTTTTGTTGCATGATTTAAATTAGTGAAATCTGATTTATGTTTATCTTGAAGAACTTGTTTACTTTTAACCAAGTAAACAGAAGCATCCTAGCATATAGTTGCAATCATATATAGGTTGCATTGCATGAGTCTTACTTTCTCCTATTCATTCTTTTTGTCTCCTTGAGCTTAGCATGAGGACATGCTAATATTTAAGTGTGGGGAGTTTGATAAACCACTATTTTGTGATTTATCTTGTGCTAATTTGAGTGGTTTTTATCAACTCTTTACTCACTTATTCATATAATTTGCATGATTTTACAATTCCTTCCTAATTATGTTCTACGATTGAGAACTTGCTTCCTAAGCCTTTAAATTGTGTATTTTTAATATCCTTTTATACCATTCGATGCCGTGATCCGTGTGTCAAGTGTTTCAGGCTTTATAGGGCAGGAATGGCTTAGAGGATGGAGAGGAAGCTTGCAAAGATGGAAGGAACACAAGAAACTAAGGAGATAATCAGCGAGCATCGACGCGCACGCATGGCTCACGCGTGCATGCGATTTGGAGAAATTCACAGCGACGCGTGCGCGCACCTGACGCGTACGCGTGACACGTGAAGATGACCAGCGACGCGTACGCGTGACATGCACGATCTACAAAAATTGCAAAAAATGCTGGGGGCGATTTTGGGCTGAGTTTGGACCCAGTTTTTGCCCCAGAAATACAGACTAGAGCCCGGGGACAGCAGACACTAAACACACATTCTCATTACGCATAGTTTTAGTTTAGTTTTGAATCTTAGAGAGAATTCTACTCCTTCCTCTAGGGTTCCTTTACATTCATAGATTTCTACTTTCATGCTTTTGCTTTTGGATATTGAGAAGAATCATTACCTCCATTGAAGTCGCTATTATTCTAGTTTGTTTTCTTATTCCTTTACTCTTTTATTGCCTATTAACCCTATTTGGATAAGTATGTTTATGATTTTGGGATTTATTAATGCAAGGAACCATTTTTACTTTTAATTAATTTTTAATTATTATTTATCATATCTTCCTTTTATTCCCTTTTTAATTTTGTGAAAGTTATATTCATGTTAATGGAGTAGTCTCCTAACTTGATTGGGAGTTGATTAAGAGGAGAACCTTGAGTTGGAATACTCAAGTGTTAATTCTAATTGGAAGTTGATGACTGACAACTCTAGTCTCTAACTCTAATCCTTCCTTAGGAGAGGATTGGGACTTGTGATAGAGTTGATTAGTTAGTTACTTGACTTTCCCTTATTAAGTAAGGGATGACCAAGTAGAACAACAACCTTTTATTATTACACTTGGGAAAATTCAACAAGGATAGAACTTCCAATTAATCTTCTCCCGGTCAAGGCTTTTATTTAAATTATATAAATTCTCTCGTTAATTTCCGTTGTTTAAATTTACAATTATTTATTTTTCTGTTTCTCAAATTCAAAATTTTTGGGAAAACCTCTGACCAATAAGACGTACTCTTTTGTCAACTCGTTGGGAGACGACCTGGGATTTCTACTCCCAGTATCTTGTTCTTAAATTTGTGACAACTCTTTTCTAAATTGATAAGCGGATTTTAGCCGGTTAAGAACTGTACTTGCAACACTGCTTTTTACTATAAATTTCTTAATCGGTCAATTTTTGCCACGTCAGGAGATAAAGGAGTGTGTGATATCATTGGTATGGGTGATATGTGGCTTGAAATTAACATGGGATGTAAGTTGCAGTTGAAGAATGTTAGGCATGCGCCAGATATGTGGTTCAATCTTATTTCTGTGAAGGCATTGGATCAAGAGGGATATTGTACTTCCTTTGGTAGTGGAAAATGCAAGATTACTAAAGGGACTCTCATTGTTGTTAGAGAAGACAATAGTCTCACTACTCTCTACCGGTTGCAAGCAAAGTTGTGCAAAGAAGAGGTGAATGTAGCTGATGATTCCTCTTCTGATTTGTGGCATATACGTCTTGGTCACTTGAGGGAGAAAGGACTAAACGTCTTAGCCAAGAAGCACTCACTTCCCGTGAAAGGTACAACTTTAAATACTTGCACTAATTGTTTTGTTGAAAAGCATGCTAGAGTATCATTTCATAATTCTGGACCTCATAGGAGATCACATGTTCTAGATTTAGTTCACACTGATATTTTCACTATGGATGCTAAGACACTAGGTGGTGCATCATATTTTGTTACTTTTATTGATGATTATTCTCGAAAAGTGTGGGCTTTTGTTTTGAAATCTAAAGACCAGGTACTCGGAATCTTCAAATACTTTCATGCAAGTGTTGAAAGAGAAACAAGAAGGAACTGAAATGTGTTCGAGCAGATAATGGTGGTGAATACAGAGGTCTGTTTGAAGAGTATTGTAAAGGACATGGGATCAAGTTTGAGAAGACGGTTCCTAAGACTCCTCAACATAATGGAGTTGTTGAGAGAATGAATCGTACTATCAATGATAGAGTTAGGTGTATGCTCTCTCATGCAAAGTTACCTAAATCCTTTTGGGGTGAAGCGATGAGGACTGCAGTAGATTTGATCAACCTTTCTCCTTCAGTTTCACTTAATAGTGATGTTCCAGAGAAAGTTTGGAGAGGGAAAGATGTCTCTTATAGTCACTTGCGAGTGTTTGACTGTAGGGCTTTTGTTCACATTCCAAGAGATGAAAGGTCCAAACTTGATGGAAAGTCAAAGCATTGTATCTTCATGGGTTATGGTCACGAAGACTTTGGTTACAGATTATGGGATCCGGTGAGCAAGAAGATAATTAGAATCCGAGATGTGATTTTTCTTGAACACTAAACTATTGAAGATCTTGAGAAGACAGATAAGCCAATAACTGTTAGACGTTCTGCTGATGATGAACCTGGTCCTTCCACTAGACCTCCTGTTGATGGTGGAGATGTACAAGTTGATAATGTTGGTGATAATTTGCATGATGAACCTACACCTCAACCTGAGGTGCCAGATGTTGAAGTTTCACCTGAACCACCAGTTGAGCCTAAATTGAGAAGATCTATTAGAGAGCGTCATCCTTCTCAGAAATACTCTCCTCATGAGTATGTGATGAACACTGAGACTGGGGAGCCAGAGAGCTACCAGGAAGCTATGTCTGATGAGCATAAGGAAGATTGGTTGAAGGCCATGCAAGAAGAAATAAAATCCTTGCATGAGAATCATACTTTTGAATTGGTGAAGTTGCCGAAGGGTAAGAGAGTATTCAAGAATAAATGGGTGTTCAAATTGAAAGCGAATGAAAATATCTCACGACCAATGTACAAAGCTTGATTAGTTGTGAAAGGTGTTGAGCAAAAGAAAGGTATTGATTTTGAGGAGATTTTATCTCCAGTTGTGAAGATGTCCTCTATTCGAGTTGTGCTTGGATTGGCGGCTAGCTTGAATTTAGAGGTTGAGCAACTTGATGTGAAGACTGCATTCCTTCACGGTGACATAGATAAAGAAATCTATATGGAGCAACCAGAGGGTTTCGAGGTTAAAGGAAAGGAGCACCTTGTATGCAAGTTGAAGAAGAGCTTATATGGTCTGAAGCAAGTGCCAAGGCAGTGGTACACGAAGTTTGATTCCTTCATGGAAGGTCATGGATATAGTAAGACTTCTTTTGATTATTGTGTATATGTTAAGAAATTCTCTAATGGTGATTTTATCATTCTCTTGCTTTATGTTGATGACATGTTGATTGTTGGTCATGACACTAAGAAGATTGAAAGTCTTAAGAAAGACTTGAACAGATCCTTTGCTATGAAGGATTTGGGTCGTGCAAAGAAAATCTTTGGCATGAGTATCACTCGTGACAGGAAGAATGGAAAACTGTGGTTATCGCAACAGAAGTACATTGAGAAGGTTTTAGAGAGGTTTAGTATGAGTAATTCCAAACCTGTTAGTACTCCACTTGCTAGTCATTTTAAGCTGAGTTCGCAGCAATATCTTACAAGTGAGAAAGAGAAAGTAGAAATGAAGAAGATTCCATATGCACCTGCAGTTGGCAGTTTGATGTATGCTATGGTTTGCACCATGCCGGATATTGCTCATGCCGTTGGAGTTGTTAGTCGGTTTCTCTCTAATCCTGGCAAGGAACACTGGCAAGCAGTGAAGTGGATTCTCAGATACCTTAATGATACTTCCAGAGTTTGTTTATGCTTTGGGAGTGGCCAACCTGTGTTGGATGGGTACACAGATGCGGATATGATTAGGGATCTTGATTCAAGAAAGTCTACTTCTGGTTATATGATGACTTTTGTAGGGGGAGCTGTGTCGTGGCAATCTCGACTTCAGAAATATGTTGCTTTGTCTACTACAAAGGCAGAATACATTCCTGTTGTTGAAGCTTCTAAGGAACTCTTGTGGATGAAAAAATTTCTACAAGAGTTAGGCATCAATCAAGAGAAGTTTGTGTTATTCTGTGACAGTCAGAGTGCTATCCATCTCAGCAAGAATTTGATGTTTCATTCCAGATCGAAGCACATAGAGGTGAGGTATCATTGGATACGTCAGGCGCTTGAGATGAAGTCATATGCACTTGAGAAGATCCATACTGATGATAATGGTTCAGATATGATGATTAAGAGTTTACCTGCAGTGAAGTTTGATTCCTGCAAAGAGAAGGTGGGCTTGGTGGAGCAGCCTATCCCCACTTGAGTTGGTGAGGGAAAGATTTGTTGGTGGGTTTCCAATCTCAAGTGGGGCCCACACAACTTAAAAAAAAAAGAAATAAAGAAAGAAAGTGGCATAAGCCACGGGAGGTGAGAGAGAGAAGCTTCATTCTTTTGAATGAAGAAAGAAACACGAAGCACAGTGTCGAAAGAGAAGAGAAAATTTGGGAGAAAAAAGCAAGCTATCTTGATCAGATTAGTCTAGTAAATTCGCTCCATTTCTTATGAAATTTTAGTATGTTATTCCTGGTGTAGAGATGAACATTAAGATATAATTTGCTAGTTGTATTGCCTTCTCTTCTGCCTGATTTGAGATACCCACTTTTTGGAGGATTTATGTTGATTTCATCATTTTTGATGATGTATTTTGTTGATTGTTGAGATGCCCTAGTGTCATTAGGAAGACTGTTTGTGAACCCATTATTCTGATAGTTGAAGATTTTACTGGACTAGGTCCCGTAGATTTTTTGTCCCTCTTTTGGGGGGGGGTTTTTCCACGTTAAAATTCTGGTGTCTGATTATTTAGTTTCTGCCATTATATTTGCTGCTTGGAGTATCTTTGGTATTGCCCATTTTAATTGCACAGGTTGTGAAAAAATTATTTCTGGTGCTTCTGCTGTTAGACAGGTTCTTGTTTTTGAACGTTTATTGAGCTTTTCCCAACAAAGAGGAAGATGAATAGGAGCATGGATTTCAAAAGAATATGGAGCATAATGAATTCACCTTCTCTGCTGTGTTATGGTAGATTTGACACTTTTAATGAAGATGACCTTTGGAGTATCGACAAGGTGTTTAGACTTATTAGGAATTCTGCCCATGATTGCTCTCTAATTTTTTCTACTAAAAAAAAAAAATTAATTCCAGCTTTTTTGTCTTTTTCATGGGTGCCACTACCACCTCATTTTACTAAAATTAATAGTGATGCAAGTATCTTTAAGCATGTTCATTTTGCAGGTTTCGGTTGTCTCATAAGGGATAATGATGGAGAGTGGATGAAAGGTTGTTCCGCTGCGATTCCAGTTGAGTCCATCGTGAGGTTTGAGCTTTTTAGAATTTGGCAGGAGGTGGTTACGTTCCAGGTTGTAAGTGTGTAGAGGTGATAACACTATCTGAACTCATGAGTATCTACCCGTCTTTATCCACTCAGAGCAGGTTCTTGAGCAGGACGGAACAGGCTCGGATTTAGGTTGAACCGACCCCTA
>NC_029792.2:11140249-11141541 GCF_000816755.2 Arachis ipaensis
AGGGACAGTGCAGATATCCGCAAAGACGGATTAAGATTTAATTTTTTACTACCCATAAATAAAAATTAGACATATTCAATGCGAGTTATTGTAGGATGGGGCAGATCAGATAGGACAAAAATCCGTTCCTATCTTCCTATTACCACCTCTATGAGTATGTTAAAAGAATCCATATATAAAACGAATAATTTTAAGGCTTATTTATTAATTTCTTAAAGAGTTTTTGGTAGGCCAAGAGAAGGTGGCAATTTTATTGACGAAATTCTTAAGGTTTTTCATCGTGATCAGACTATTAATATAGCCTGTATTCAACGAACAACAAATTTTGTAGCAGACATATGACTACTTGCCAATGAGCCTTAGTTCACACGGCAGCCCCCTCCCCATCTCAAAGGTTTCGGACTCAATTCTTACCAATTGCAACCGAGAAAAAGAAAATGATAAGTATGTGAGGAGCGTATGAATGTGTGTGTTGTACTTAGGATTGTGATTGTCCAATCCACCTGACCTAAAAAAAACGCAAAATGACTCCAACCATAGATTGCTTTAGATGATATTGTAATAGGGGAGAAGAAATTCACTCCTTAGTTTCTCTTCTTTTCTCTTTTGTTTTTATCTTCAGACAAAGAAAAAAAAAACATAAAAAAAAGACTACTCAAGCACTTTAATAATTAGGTATTTAGAATTTTTTTTAGAAAAAGTCTAGAGAACTAATTAAAATGTAACTAAATTGAAATTAATTAATTAAAAAATAGTTTTTATTTTTTATTTTAAAATTTTAAAAATTAAGATAATAAAAAATTATTTTTTTTGTAATAAATTAAATTTATTTTTTAATTAATTGGATCTAAATTGATTACATCCTAATTAATTCTTAACAAAATCATTTTTTTAATCATAATGCTGTTCTATTCATGAACGATCATATGCTGAACACTTAGTTGGTAGTTTTGTTATCACTTTATTCTAAGATCATTATCATTATATATTATGAATATAAATATGAATATCCCTTGCTGATGAATGAACTAAGGAACGTGCGTTGACTTAAAAAAGGTTCTCTTTCCAACTTACGTAAGTGTAAAGTGCGACCAGATACGTCAAGAGATTATTCCTTAGGCAAAATACTGAAATTAAATTGATATAGGTGCAATGACACACTTAATCATATGCACCACGACGTGGCCTACCTAAGAACATGCTCAATATACATCACATTGCATATTACCTTAGTGCTTATGACACTCAAGATCATATAATTTTTTAAAATATAAAAATATATATTAAAGTCA
>NC_029792.2:11142065-11185941 GCF_000816755.2 Arachis ipaensis
ATTAATTATTAATATTTTCTGTTTTTTTTTTTCTTTTTTTGTAATATTAGTATGTAAATAATATTTTTGTATTAAAATTTATATTATATATATGCGTACTTTGATCCAACCAAATTGGTTTATTCATAAACCAACCACATGTATAAACTGTATACATGCTTTTTTCCATAATTCATTCATATGTTACATTACATAGACGATAGAGCTAGAAACAAGGTATTGGAGTCAGCATTAAAACTCTGATGTGGGATATTCATATCCTTTACCGAAACACTGTTGTGTTCAATGGTGCAGAGCATGAAGCAGAGAAAAATCAAAGAAAGAGCTTTGAACTAACCTGATATACTGAATTGAATTAATTGAGTTCAATTCACTTACACAGATTCATATATGGCCAGGTCTCTGTGGTCATAAGAGTGGTGACTATTGATAGCTAATATTTGATTTGCTAATAAAAAAGTAATATGTGGCAGTCTCTGTTAGCATGGGAAGAAACTAATGGAGCGCTAATAAAGATTAGCAATAAAGTAAGTACAATAATTTGTTTATTGTGGTGGTAACTTCATCATTTTGTGATCCAACAACGTTAAAATGTAGATAAATTAAAATTGGTTGATTGATATTCAATGATGAAGAAAAATTATTCAGATATGTTCTTTTTGGTATGAACTGGGGTGAGAGAGATTAGATTAGGATTCATGATCAATGAGTAATTTTTCAATGTATATGAATAATGAGATGTATTTTGATTTTAATTAAATTAAAAAAATTAAAATAATTTTTGTTTAATATAAAAAAAGATATTTTAGTCTTTTTGTAATATTAAATAAAAAAATATTTTTTATTTTTATTAAAGTATAAAGGATAGTTTAGTAAAATAATTGATATGATATATATTTAAAAAAAGAAAAATTAATTATTGACGTGGAAAATATAATTCACGTGTCGTGTTTTAATTTGTCTACATTTTAATGGTATCGGTACGTATGAATTTATGATCCTACAGTAGCAAACACCAATTTTCAATACCCAAATCAAAATTTTAAACATCTCTCTTTCTCTAAATCAGTATGATAGAACCATTTTTTCTCCATAAACCATTTCTTTTCCTAATTGCTCCAACGAAAGCTGCTTCTGCAAGCATATATCATTTTTGGCACTATCACTAGCAGCAATAACAATGGAGCATATGAACCTGAGGCTCAAGTGGGTAAAGGATCAGAGCAAAGGTGAGGCTCCGTCCTATTTCAGCAGTGGCAATGACAACGACAACTGTAGCAGCAAGTCAGTGACGGCATCAGGAATAACTTCCTTTCTCATATGTTCATCCTACCTTTCTCTTTCTTCATTCTATTCTTCTCTCCCTAGTCTCTTCGCCAATTTTGTTAATGGCGGCATTGACTCCTCTACACTATTCTCTCTCTCTCTCTAATATCTACTTTGCATCCTCCATCTCTTCTTTCATTGTCTCTCACTTTGAATTAACTCTCTTTCAAAGCTTTCAAAATGCATTGTTAATACATTGATGCGAAAAAGGAGAAGTGATGATGAAGAAATTGGAGAAGCAGAAGTCACTACTAGAAAACTACTTATTACAGGCAGATATATGAAAATACAGACAGATTTTGCGAGAAAATTTTCGTCGAAAACAAAGGAAAATGAATTAACATAAATTACAGATAGAAAAGAGAATTTGTCAATAATTCTGTCAAAAAAATTAGTTTTTTTTTTCTGTGAAAAATAGCTACCGACAGAAAATCTGTCTGTATTTAAATGAAAAAAATGCAGTGTTTTATTAAATTATTACAGATAGAAAATTTGTCTGTAATTTAAAATATTCCGTTAGAAAATATTGAAATAAGGGTTGTCAGCATGAGCTCCTCATTTCAATCATGATACTTCTGCGTCTCCACACTCATCCCCCTCCAAATGCTCCATCGGCGGCGCTTTTCAGCCTTGCACTGCCGTCGCACTGAACTTCTGTCAAACTGAAGCTCTGTCACACTCCTTTCCGGATCTTTTCCGTGTGTTGCTCGCGTCTCTCCTTTCAAACTCTAACGTACAATCCGCTAATTTAGCCAAAGTTTGGAGGTTATATTTTTAATTTCATGCAGTTAAATCCTCTTTTTCTAATGGACACATTGAACTATCCATGTGGCTGAGAGCTCTCATAGTCCAGACACAACGACGCAATTATCAGGGGCGCGCTCTACCACTGAGCTAATAATCCGTCGTGTGGGCCTCCCGCTGAGGCCCGCTATGCCAAAAGCGAGAAAAACCTCATCCCTCTCTTTCTTTCTTTTTTTTGCCCCGTACGACGGCATGGGGCAAAAAAAAAGAAAGAGCTCCTATCAACTTGTTCCGACCTAGGATAATAAGCTCATGAGCTTAGTCTTACTTCAACTCCAAGAAATGAAAGAAAACTTCCATCTCCAAATCAGGAGTGATTTTCTTAATTTGTTGAGAAAGGAACAGAGAAAGGACAAGGAAGCAATTCCTTAAAATTTGAATGTTGCTTGAGGTGGTACTGTCTCTTTTCAAAAGGCTGTAAGGTTGCATTGTTGCTGTATATATCCTCATTATTGGGAGACTCTTGCTGCATTCTAATTTGCCTATGTATCTCCTTGATCCAATTTTTAATTTCCACGAACTCTAACTATTGATTGAACTTTAATCAGGAATCAGATAGTGAAGGAGATCGAGCAGGACCTGTCTGGATTCAAGTGTGGCCTTGCTCATCTCTTCTGTAAGTATAATCCATTTCATTTCATTTTGACTTTGATTGTTTGAGCTCAGTGCCACAGAAATTGGAACTGGAACTGGAACTGAAATGGCAGTGCAACACACGAGTGCCTCTCTTACTATTAACGAGAATTACGATTCTAATGTTCGTGATGATACTGAAACCTTCCTCAATTGAGTTGTTCCTGAGGTTCTTACATTTTTGTTATTACTATTCTCTTCTTATTTTTGTAGAATTAATTTTGATTATCAACGGGTTTAGTTTTATATGATTTGCATTTGGAAATTTTTATCTTAAGTTCGGTCAACAATGAATGTTATTTTAGATGATTTTGTGGTGAAAGAAATATGGGGATTTCCATTACAAATTATAGTTGGAGCTGTGTTTTTGAAGTCATCTGATCAGACTTTTTCAGTTTTAGACATTGACCTTGCTAGGCACCAACCTTCTATAATGTGATTTTTTGTCTTGTAAGTTATTCATGCTTTCTAGTCTACAAAATTTTTTTCTTTAGCTGCACTAGTATAGAGAATTTTTAATCAATGATTAGCAACTAAGAATTTTGCATAAATTTAAATTTGGTAATAATGTTGCATGTGAAGACAATATTAATCTTGTGGCTCATATATTAATCTTGAAAATATATCTATCTATGGTAATGGAATCTTCCATGATGGTTGGCTCTTGCCTCTTTGTGTTTACTTTTTTTTACCGTAGCCCCTCAATGTTTGGAGCACATGCTTCGCGCCTTTTCCCCACTTCTTTTCCTTTTTTTTTTCCTTTTAAAAACAAAATTAGAGAGCCAATAATATTAATTCAGTTCACTAATCTAAAAGTCAGTCAACAATAATTCAGTTTGTTTTCTCTTTCATTGCACAGTAATTAATTATTAGAAGATTAATTCGTATGCTCGTTCAGAAATTTTTAATCTAATTCTTTTAACTTTTTGCTTGGAGTTTAAGTTAATGTAATTCTTGTGTTGTAAATTTCATTGATTTCTAGAGTATTGTATGATAAATGAAATATTGTTTATATTGCATTAAAAATATTGATATGATTAAACATTGAGAAGGTGTTATATGATAGATGAAATGTTGTTTGTGTTGGATGATTTATAAGTATTAAAAACATTGTATTCATAAGAAATATCTTGACACCATCGAGGGTGGATGTATGATAGGTTGAATCCAATAAGAAGGGATATTAAACCTGAATTTTATGGCAGAGTTGAGGAGTTTATAAAAACGATTAGTAAATTAGATGTTGTGAAGTCGGAAGGAAAGTATAGATGCCCATGCGTTAAGTGTAGATGTACACTAAACTATAGGATTTGGATCCCTAAATATTGAAATTCACTTTAAAAAGTAAAGTGTGATCTCGTACCATTTATTTCATAGGTGGGATCAAGAGTAAATATGAGAGAGAAACTATTCAAGGGTAGAAGATGACACTTTATCTTCTAAAGTACAAATTCAAAATTTAGAGGATCTAAATCTCAAACTATAAAGAGCTGAACATTATTAACATGTATTTGTGAAAAAAAGGTTTATGCCAAATTATTGGATTTGGACAGAATATGGAGAGATTGATGATATAGGGATAAGGGATTAATCACACGAGGTTCAATAATTGTGGGGAAGATTGTTCAAGAAGTGGTGAAAATGTGGAAGAATGTGATATGTATGACATTAGTTGGGAGCAGTGACGGATCCAAAAATTTTTTTCAGTGGGGCAAAATATATATAATATAATAATAATTTTTATAATTATAATATAATATTATAAAATATGATTACTCCTCAAATTATTTAACTAACAAATTAAAAAATAAAATAATAATTTAAAATAATTACAAATAATTATAATTTAAAATAATAACAAATAATTTAGAATTCCATTCTTCTAGGTTTCATATTTTGAAAAGATTGAATAATCTTTTCATTGTCAATACAATTAAATATTGTCTCTTTTTCTATGTATGTCACTAAACAATCATTTAAAAATTCATCTCCGATACGGTTACAAAATTGACTCTATGATGTTTATAGCAGAAAAAGTTCTTTCAACTGATACAGTTGTTACGGGCAAAACTAAAGCTAACTTCAAAAAAAGAAACACTAATGGATAAACAATATTTTTTTCGAGTCTCAACCAACTTCTGAGAAAGAGCACTAATTCCATTTAAGTCTGAGAATCGATCATCAGAATGCACATCTAGTACGAAGTTCTCAAGTTAACTGTCAAGTGCCAAAAGTTGAGTGGAAAAAAATTCTAATGGATAGAATTGAGCTAATTGGATCAACTTCTCCTTATCAAATGCAAAAAATGAATGTCTTGGATTCAAACAAGCTATGCAAAGAAGCAATTCAGTATTCACCTCTGTAAAACGATTATTGAGTTCTTGAAATTCTTGAAAAGCCAGTAGTTACAAAAGCATCACCACCTTCAGTCTTGGGTTTTATAAGATAACAACAAAAACAAAAAACTGCATCTTTTGATATATTATACTCTAACCAGTTGCCATAGTCATCAAACCAATTATGATTAAATCTTCGAAAGAAGAACTACAAGCAATTTGCGAAAAATCATGAGTCCTTGGTTGACAATGACCTTTTTGCAAATATACACATCTAACTTTGTCTCTGTCATTCGGGTGATAACTTGAAATCTACCATAAGACTATCTACTTTGAATTCTAAAAATCTCCTTTTATTAGAAGAGGTCGATGAATTGTTTTGGAATCCAATCTCCAATGATGAGGTTCTTTTGAAATATTTCTCCATTACTAATAAGATAAAATTATAAATCTAAGTTAATTAATTAATAAAAAAATTCACAATTCTACACAAATTAAAAATTACAATATAAAATTATAAATACAAAATTAATAAACATATATCATTTAAATAAATTTCCAACAACAACAAAATAATTTCTAGTCTCTCTTGTCAGCCACTCATTTCTTTGCCTTATCATTGCTAATTGCTTAAAGAGGATGCTTGTGAATTCCAATCAAGAGGAAGGTAATCAAGTTGCTATAAAAGAATTAAAAATATCAGATCTGATGCAACAAATAGAATGTTTCATATTAATCAACAAATATGTATCAGATCATTAAAAGGAATCGTCAAGAGATTTTTACATACAAAAATTCAAAATCAATATTGGTTGATTATTGACTGATTTATATTGTTTTCTCGTATTTATACTTTCAGTATGGTTTGTTATATGTGAGAATAAATTTAAAAAATACAACAGGGTAGGCGCGGCTAAAATTTTGTTATTATGGATAAGAAGTGTGTATAATTCAATATATTTTTGTTTTGGTATAGGAATCAGTATTTTTTTGTAAGAAAATTTTTGAAAATTTTTTAATCAAACTAAACTTGTATTACATCAGAATAAATTAAGTCTTCAAAAATAATTAACAAACAGATTAGTCAAACTAAACTTGCAATTACATCAGAACAAATTCAAATATTCAATCACAAATTCATAATTAACAAACCAACTAAATCAATTATCAAACAACAATGAAGCAAATAAGTGAATAAACAGAATTGCAGATCGGTAAATCATGATTCATGAATGTACCAAGAAAAATCCAAGAATGAATCTGAACAGCTGAACTCTAGGAACTAGGAAGCAAAAGTGTAGAACCCAGTAGGCAGTAGCCAGTGACAGATTTGTGCGGCGTTCAGCAGCAGCAGGACGAAAGGCAGGCGTTTTCTGCTGAAGCTTGAAGAGTAAAGAGTGAAAACCGAAGAGAGAAGAGGATCACAGATTTGTAGTATTCGAAGAAGAAGGACGGACGGAACCGATCGATGAAGAAGAAGGCAGAAGAGGACGCGGAGATATGGAGACACGGCAGTGACTCTAGAGACAGGAGGGCGGAGAGCCGGAGACGTCAGCGGGGAGAGAGCCGTGACACTGGCTTAGATGCGGAGTGGCTCTGGTCTCTAGAGACAAGAGTGTCGAGTGCGGACTGCGAAGGCTGGAGGCTGCGAAGCTTGGAGGCCTGGAGCAGATGAATAAGATTGGGAAAAAAGAAGGGTTAGGGATTTGATTTGGGGTGGGGTCAAAACAAATTATATAGTGGGGGCGTTTAAGACATTTTACTAAGAACTACTAAGTAATTTCTGAAATTTCACTGGGGGCAGTTGCCCCCACTACTCAATGAATGCATCCGTCCCTGGCTGGGAAAACAACTCCAGAAGATATCATGAAATGGTTTTCGATTCTGCTGGTCTAGAGGATCCTCATCTAGAGGCTTAAATATTTTTTTTATCTTCTTGAGGTAGCTCAAAAGCCTTTGTGGGAAGGTTGTGTGCACTCTCAACTATCGATAGTTGTTAGAATGCTATGCGTTAAGGTTGAGAGAAACTAATCACAGGAGTCATTTAAGCAGTGGGCCACCTTAATTAGGGAAATTACTCTTGAAGGCAGTGCCATACCTAGGGACTACTATGAAGCTAAGAAGTTAGTGCAAAAGCTTGGATTGAAGGCAATCAAAATATATTGTTGCTCAAACAATTGCATATTGTATAAAAAAGACGATGCTGCTCTAATTAGTTGCAAGTTTTGTGAAGCATCTCTTATCTATTTTCTTATTATTTTAAACATGAATTTATTGAGTTTTATTTAGATTTTATTATTTGAAACCTATTTGAATGCTACTTTGAGGCGCATTGTGATTTTATTTGTTTTAGGAAAAATCCGAGCAAGTTTGACAGAGTTCGTGCAGAAGAAAAAGGAAGAAATTTGATGTGCCAGCGTTTAGCTCCAAGCATCTCGTAATGCGTGCAAGCTTTCTGTTGAGTTGGCGCTAAATGCCCTGACCTGGCGTTTAGTTCCAAGTGCTCTATAACTCGTCTAAGGACCTCACGCTAGTGGCGCTAAACGCCGAGTAGCGTGAATCCAGATTCCAAAGAAGGACTTTGTAGCTAAATCTTTTGATAATAATTAGTTTATTTTAACTTCTTTTCATTATTAGTTAAAACAAAACACAATCTTTTGGGCTTTTAGTAGTTATTATTTTATTTTGGTCTCAAATCAATTAGGTTAGATATAAATGGGAAAAAGATTTAGCCCTTTGGGCTTTTCTCTTCTCTCTTTCTCATTTTGCACTTTACACACTTTTTGAAACCCTAATTTTTCCCTGAGTCTTGAGCAACTAAACCTCATGTATTAAGGTTAGGAGCTCTGTTTATTCTATGAATTAATATTATTGTCATTATACTTTCAATCATTGTGCTGATTTATATTCAAGGATTACTTTCGTTCTTCATCTTATGAATTTGAGTATATTAGAAGATAGCTCTTTTTCTACATGAATTCTTGTTGATTCTTGGAAAAGTTAACTCACTTGAATAATAGCTTCAAAGTAACTCCTCCTAAACTACTAATTACCTGGACTTAACGTGATATGTGACATATAATCATCTTATATTTAGGTAATTAGGATTTTTGTGGCTAATAAACTAGAATTGGACCTAAACATTTAATCTTAATTAAGTGACCAAGGAATTGGCAGTTGATTAGGTTAGAGGAGATTAAATCACTAAGGATTTAGGGTTTAATCAATTAAAGTTTGCCATTAATTGAATTTTGTATGATTAAAGTAATTGGTAAGAACCATTAATCTGGAAAAATAAATATCTCTGAAATCTTAACCATTTCTCACATACTTTTCACACCAAATTTACTAATTGCTTCCTTAATTCATGAATTACTATTTAATGCTTTTGAATCCAAAACACTATTTTCTGCTTGTCTGACTAAGTGAATCACTCAATTATTGTTGCTTGGTCCATCAATTCTCGTGGGATCAACCCTCACTCACCTGAGGTATTACTTGGTATGACCCGATGCACTTGCCGGTTAGTTTGTGGTTTTGAAAATCCGCACCACAAGTCTATTTTCGAGGGTGGTTGTAAGTCCAAGAGAGTTCTTGTCAAACGAATGCACTACTTACCCTTAATCCCTAGACTTCAGAGGCTTTATGCGTCAATGAGTTCAGCTTCGCACATGACGTGGCACATCAAAAACCAACATGATGATGGCGTGATGGCCCATTCATCACATGGGGAGGCATGGAAAATCTTTGACCGCATCCACTCTGATTTTGCTTTGGAGTCTAGAAACATTAGGTTAGGTCTTTGCTTTGATGGGTTTATCCAAATATCCAATTTAGCAAGCCTTATTCTTGTTGGCCCGTAATTGTTATTTCGTACAATCTATCTCCTGGGATGTGTATGAAAGATCCTTATTTGTTCTTGACTTGCTTAATACCTGGTCCTAGTAACCCTAAAGCCAACATTGGTGTATTCTTAGAACCCCTGATTGACAAATTGAATGAGTTGTGAAATCCTAGTGTTTTGACGTATGACACTATAGAAAAGAAGAATTTCGTCTTAAAGGGAGCATTGATGTGGACTATCAATGATTTCTCAACTTATGGAATGTTGTCTGGATAGATGATACAAGAAAGATTGTCATGTTCTATTTGCATGGAGGATACCAAGTCTTTTACACTACCACATGGAGGCAAGGCATCATGGTTTAATTATCATCAGAGGTTTTTGCCAATAGACTACCCTTATAGGTGCAATAAGAATGATTTTAGAAAGAGTAAAATAGAAAGTGAAGAGGCTCCTACTAGATTAAATGGTTTGGAGATTTGGGGTTAAAGGATTTTGGAAGATATCAGATAATGAAAAGAGATTCAAATCATAAGAATATGGTATTACTCACAATTAGACCAAGCAAAGTGTGTTTTGGGAGTTACTTTATTGGAAGGATAACCTGGTTAGTCACTGTCTTGATATAATACACATAGATAAAAATGTGTTTGATAACATAATAAATACTGTTATGGACACTGATAGAACTAATAAAGACAATGAAAAGGCTAGGTTAGACCTGGCTGAACTATGCAAGCATCTAGATTTACATTTGTGGTATGTCGGTGATAATTGTTGGTCTAAACCTAAGATAGCTTATACTTTGACCTCTGAACAGCAACAAGACGTGTATAGGTGGGTGCAACAACTTAAATTTTTGGATGGTTATGCATTTAATCTTGCTAGATGTGTAAGTCTTTCCGAAGGGAGATTTATTAGTATGAAGAGCCATGATTGTCACATTTTTATGCAGTGCTTGCTTTCAACTGCATTCGGAGAACTATCTACAAATATATGGAAGCATGAGTTAAGCCAGTTTTTCAAAGACTTGTGCCCAACTACCCTCAAGGTTCATGATTTGAAGGTTATGGAGCAGAATATTTCCATTATCCTTTGCAAGTTAGAAAGGATATTTTCTCCAGAATTCTTTAATGTGATGGAGCATTTCCAATTTTATCTATCATATGAGGCACGTGTGTGTAGACCTATCCAAATATAGGTGGATGTATCCGTTTAAACAGGTGATAGGAGGATTCAAGTGAACAATGAAAAATAGAGCAAAGCTTGAAAGTTCAATTTGTGAGATTTTCTTGGCAAAGGATACTTCAAGTTTTGTTTCTTTCTACTTTGAATCATATATCTTATCGCGGTAAACCCATGTGGGAAGAAATGATGATAGGGAGACACAATTAAAGCATCTTTTTCAATATTTAATAGACCTGGTTGCAAAGTTGAAAAAGCCAAGGATCATTGGTTAGATGGACGGGACAAGGACATGGATCATTTGCATATTCTACTCAATGAAAGCAAAGTTAGACCTTTCTATATGTAAGTGCACAAATCTTTTATTAAACAGTTAATTAAACTTGTTCTATTAATGAATTCCATAGCTCATCCACTTTAGTCCTACTTTTATCAAGGTTTTGGAAAGAAATTTGTCCTGGAAAAAGCAATGACTGATTTTTTCCTTGGTTTGCATTATATGTAAGTTGGTGCACAAAATCACAATCATACTTTTGTAATTCCGTACAACTAACCAGCATGTGTACTGGGTCATCCAAGTAATACCTTACGTGAGTAAGGGTCGATCCCACGGAGATTGTTGGCTTGAAGCAAGCTATGGTTATCTTGTAACTCTTAGTCAGGATATCAGTAATAATTCTGAGTTTTAATTGTGAAAAGTAAAAGAACATGAAATAAATAATACTTATTATGCAGTAATGGAGAACAGGTTGAGGTTTTGGAGATGCTCTGTCTTCTGAATCTCTGCTTTTCTATTGTCTTCTTCTTTACGCACGCAGGGCTCCTTCCATGGCAAGCTGTATGTTGGTGGATCACCGTTGTCAATGGCTACCATCCGTCCTCTCAGTGAAAATGGTCCAGCTACGGGTTTCGTAGGGCTAATCATCTGTCGGTTCTCACTAGTGGTGGAATAAGATCCATTGATCCTTTTGCACACTGTCACTACGCCCAACATTTGTGAGTTTGAAGCTTGTCACAGTCATCCCTTCCCGGATCCTACTCGAAATACCACAGACATGGTTTAGACTTTCCAGATCTCAAGAATGCTGCCAATTGATTCTAGCTTATACCACGAAGACTCTGATCTCACAGATTTGAATGCTCTGTTGTCAGGAGAGGCAATCAAACTCGCAAACTAGGAACCAAAGAGATACACACTCAATCTAAGGTAGAACGGAAGTGGTTTTCAGGCACACGTTCATAGGTTGAGAATGGTGATGAGTGTCACAGATCATCACATTCATCATGTTGAAGTGCGAGTGAATATCTTAGAATAGAAACAAGCGTGATTGAATGAAAAACAGTAGCAATTGCATTAATCCATTGAGACACAGCAAAGCTCCTCACCTCCAACCATGGGGTTTAGAGACTCATGCTGTAGAAGATACAAATTCTGATGTAAAATTTCATGAGGTACAAAATAAATCTCTAAAAGTAGTTTTTATACTAAACTAATAACCTAGGTTTACAGAAAATGGGTAAACTATGATAGATAGTGCAGAAATCTACTTCCGGGACCCACTTGGTGTGCGATTGGGCTGAGCATTGAAGCTTCCATGTGTAGAGACTTTTCTTGGAGTTAAACTCTAGCTTTTGTGCTAGTTTGGGCATTTAACTCCAACTTTTATGCCAGTTCTAGCGTTTAACGCCAGAATAGGGTAGAAACTTGGCGTTAAACGCCAGTTTTCGTGATCTCAACTCAGGCAAAGTATGGACTATTATATATTGCTGAAAAGCCCAGGATGTCTACTTTCCAACGCAATTGAGAGCGTGCTAATTGGGCTTTTGTAGCTCCAGGAAAACGATTTTGAGTGCAGGGAGGTCAGAATCCAACAGCATTTGCAGTCCTTTTCAGCCTCTGAATCAGATTTTTTTTTTTGCTCAGGTCCCTCAATTTCAGCCAGAAAATACCTGAAATCACAGAAAAATACACAAACTCATAGTAAAGTCCAGAAATGTGAATTTTGAATAAAAACTAATAAAAATATAATAAAAAGTGAATAAAATATACTAAAAACTACCTAAAAACAATGCCAAAAAGCATATAAATTATCCACTCATCACAACACCAAACTTAAATTGTTGCTTGTCCCCAAGCAACTGAAAACAAAATAGGATAAAAAGAAGAGAATATACTATAAATCCCACAATATCAATGAAGCTTAGTTCTAATTAGATGAGCGAGGCTTATAGCTTTTTGCTTCTGAACAGTTTTGGCATCTCACTTTTTCCTTTGAAGTTCAGAATGATTGGCATCTATAGGAACTCAGAATTAAAATAGTGTTATTGATTCTCTTAGTTTAGTATGTTGATTCTTGAACACAGCTACTTTATGAGTCTTGGCCGTGGCCCTAAGCACTTTATTTTCCAGTATTACCACCAGATACATAAATGCCACAGACACATAACTGGGTGAACCTTTTCAGATTGTGACTTAGCTTTGCTAAAGTCCTCAATTAGAGGTGTCAAGAGTTCTTATGCACACTCTTTTTGCTTTGGATCACGACTTTAACCACTCAGTCTCAAGCTTTTTACTTGTACCTTCATGCCACAAGCACATGGTTAGGGACAGCTTAATTTAGCCGCTTAGGCCTGGATTTTATTTCCTTGGGCCCTCCTATCCATTAATGCTCAAACCCTTGGATCCCTTTTACCCTTGCCTTTTGGTTTTAAGGGCTATTGGCTTTTTCTGCTTGCTTCTTCTTTTTCTTCTTCTTTTTTTTAAAAATTTTTTCCACTCTTTTTTTTTCGCAAGCTTTGTTATTCACTTCTTTTTCTTGCTTCAAGAATCAATTTTATGATTTTTCAGATTATCAATAACATTTCTCTTTTTCATCATTCTTTCAAGAGCCAACAAATTTAACATTCATAAACTCCACTATAAAAAATATGCACTGTTCAAGCATTCATTCAGAAAATAAAAAGTATTGCCACCACATCAATATAATTGAACTACTTTCAAGATAAAAATTAAAATTCATGTACTTCTTGTTCTTTTGTAATTAGGAACATTTTTCATTTAAGAAAGGTGAACGATTTATGGGACATTCATAACTTTAAGGCATAGACAGTAGACACTAATGATCATGTAGTAAAGACACAAAACATAGCCAAACATAAAGCTCAAAACCAAAAACAAAAAAACAAATAGACAAGGAGATTAAGGAATTGGTCCACCTTAGTGAGGGTGGCGTCTTCTTCCTCTTGAAGAACTAATGGTGCTCTTGAGTTCCTCTATGTCTCTTCCTTGCTTTTGTTGCTCCTCCTTCATGGCTCTTTGATCTGCAGTCAAATGCTCTATCACTGAACTATGGACCCTTGAGATGAACCTCTCTATCTCTCATGACTCGGGGGTGGAAGCAACTGCCTTCTTTTTCCTCTTTCTAGAGGTTTCTCCGGCCTTAGGTACCATAAATGGTTATGGAAAAATAAAAAGCAACGCTTTTTTCCATACCAAACTTAAAAGATTTGCTCGTCCTCGAGCAAAAGAAGAAAGAAGGAGTAGAAGGAGAAGATGGAGGTGTGTGAATGGGTGGGTTTGGGAGGGGAATGGTTTGAATTTAAATGGTGAGGTAGGTGGGGATCCTGGGGAAGAGAGAATGAGTTGAGGTTGGTGGGGATCCTGTGGGATCCACAGATCCTGAGGGGTCAAGGACTTCTCATCCCTGCTCCATTTAGGTGTGCAAAACACCCGTAGAGTCCAATTCTGGCGTTAAACGCCAGGTTGTAGCCTGTTTCTGGCGTTTAACGCCAACTTGGTGCTTTGTTCCGGTGTTAAATGTCAACTTGTTGCTTCTTTCTGGCATTAAACGCCCAGAACGGTGCCAGACTGGGCGTTTAACGCCCATTCTGCTACTCTTACTGGCGTTTAAACGCCAGTAAGTCTGTCCTCTAGGGTGTGCTATTTTTGATGCTGTTTTTTATTCTGCTTTAATTCTGCAGCTGTTTTTATGATTCCACATGATCATCAACCTAAAGAAAACATAAAATAACAATGGAAAATGAAATGAAAAAGTAATTAACATAGATAAATAAGATTGGGTTGCCTATCAATAAGCACTTCTTTACTGTCAATAGCTTGACATTACTGAGCCTTATAGTTTGCAATGTATGCAAACCACGGAGCTTCCTGAATAGCAAACAATTGCTCATCTGGAAAGGTTTCAGATCTCAATAGAAGGGAGGCACGCTCCTGCTACTGGTTCTATCCGGGACAGGTGATCAGCTACTTGATTTTCTGTCCCTTTTCTGTCTCTTATTTCTATATCAAACTCTTGCAGAAGCAACACCCATCTTATGAGTGTGGGTTTTGAATCCTGCTTTGTGAGGAGATATTTTAGAGCAGCATGGTCAGTGTACACAATCACTTTTGATCCTACTAAGTAAGATCTAAACTTGTCAATGGCATAAACCACGGCAAGCAATTTCTTTTCTGTGGTTGTGTAATTTTTTTGCGCATCATTTAAAACACGACTAGCATAGTAAATGACGTGCAGAAGCTTGTCATGCCTCTATCCTAGTACTACACCAATATCATGGTCACTGGCATCACACATTAATTCGAATGGCAATGTCCAGTCTGGTGCAGATATGACAGGCACTGTGATCAACTTAGCTTTCAAAGTCTCAAAAGCCTGTAAACACTCTGTGTCAAAGATGAATGGTGTATTAGCAGCTAGCAGATTGCTCAAAGGTTTTACGATTTTTGAAAAATCCTTTATAAACCTCCTGTAGAATCCTGCATGTCCCAGAAAGCTTCTGATTGCCTTAACATTGGTGGGTTGTGGTAATTTTTCAATTACCTCTACCTTAGCTTGATCCACCTCTATTCCCTTGTTCGAAATTTTGTGCCCAATGACAATTCCTTCAGTCACCATAAATGGACATTTTTCCCAATTCAAAACCAGGTTAGTCTCTTGGCAACTCTTCAGAACAAGTGCTAGATGGTTAAGACAGGAGCTAAATGAGTCTCCAAATACTGAGAAGTTATCTATGAAGACTTCCAAAAATTTCTCTACCATATCAGAGAAGATAGAGAGCATGCACCTCTGAAAGGTTGTAGGTGCATTGCACAGACATTATGAATCACTGTCATGCCTCCTTTCTTTAGGACGACTTGGACAGGGCTCACCCAGAGGCTATCAGAAATAGGATAAATAATCTCAGCCTCTAGTAACTAAGTGACCTCCTTCTGCACCACCTCCTTCATGGCTGGATTCAGTCGCCTCTGTGGTTGAACCACTGGCTTAGCATCATCCTCCAATAGGATCTTGTGCATGCATCTAGCTGGGCTTATGCCCTTAAGGTCACTTATGGACCACCAAGAGCTGTCTTGTGTGTCCTCAGCACCTGAATTAGTGCTTCTTCTTCCTGTGGCTCTAATGCAGAGCTTATGATTACCGAAAAAGTGTCATCTTCTCCCAGAAATGCATATTTCAGGGATGGTGGTAGAGGTTTGAGCTCGGGTTTAGGAGGCTTTTCCTCTTTCTGAGGAGTTTTCAGAGGTTCTTTTGTTTTCTTTGATTCCTCCAGATCAGGCTAAACATCTTTAAAAATGTCCTCTAGCTCTGATTCGAGACTCTTAGTCATATTAACCTCTTCCACCAGAGAGTCAATAATATCAACGCTCATGCAGTCGTTTGGGGTGTCTGGATGCTGCATAGATTTAACAACATTCAACTTAAACTCATCCTCATTGACTCTCAGGGTTAATTCCCCTTTTTGGACGCCAATGAGGGTTCGTCCAGTTGCTAGGAAAGGTCTTCCTAGAATAAGAGTTGCACTCTTGTGCTCCTCTATTTCCAGCACTACAAAGTCAGTGGGAAAGGCAAATGGCCCAACCTTGACAATCATGTCCTCAATTACGCCTGATGGATATTTAATGGAGCCATCAGTAAGTTGGAGGCATATTCAGGTTGGTTTGACTTCTTCAGTCAAGCCAAGTTTTCTGATAGTGGATGCAGGTATTAGGTTGATACTTGCCCCAAGATCACATAGAGCTTTCTTGGTACAAGTACCCTCTAATGTGCATGGTATCATAAAGCTTCCAGGATCTTTAAGCTTCTCTGGTAAGCTCTTTAAAATGATTGCACTGCATTCTTCAGTGAGAAAAACTTTTTCAGTTTCTCTCCAATCTTTCTTATGACTTAAGATCTCTTTCATGAACTTGGCATAAGAGGGTATTTGCTCAAGTGCCTCTGCAAACGGAATCTTTATCTCAAGAGTCCTGAGATAGTCTGCAAAGCGGGCAAATTGTTTATCCTGTTCCGCTTGGCGGAGTTTCTGAGGATAAGGCATCTTGGCTTTATACTCTTCAACCTTAGTTGCTGCAGGTTTATTTTCTACAGAAGTGGTTGGAGAAGCCTGCTTAAGGGGGTTGTTATCAGCACTTGCAAGTGTCTGACCCCTTTGTGGCATTTGAACGCCAGGATTGGGTGCTTTTTAGGCGTTTAACGCCAGATTGCAACCCTTTTCTGGTGTTTGAATGCCAGATTTGGCTACCCATTGGGCGTTTAACGCCACTTTCTTACCCTTTTCTGGCGTTTGAACGCCAGAATCATTCCTCTCTGGGCTCTTACTGTCCTCAGAGGGATTTTAGGCAGTGGGTTGGTCATCCTCTGTCAGTTGTTCCTTTCTTGGCTTTCTGCTGCTTTGAGTTGAGACATTCAATGTCTTCCCACTCCTTAATTGAGCAGCTTGGCATTCTTCTGTTATCTGTTTAGATAGATGTTGTTTTGTCTGATCCAATTGTGCTTCCATATTTTGATTAGCAGTTTTAGTGTCTTGGAGCATCTCCTTGAATTCTACGAACTGTTTTGTCATAATAAGCAATTGTTGATTGAGTTCAGCAAGTTGTTCTTGAGGACTAAGTTCAGTGGATACTGCTTTAGCCTCTTCTTTCAGGGAGGACTCACTGCTTAAGTACAGATGTTGATTTCTAGCAACTGTATCAATGAGCTCTTGAGCCTCTTCAATTGTCTTTCTCATGTGTATAGATCTACCAGCTGAGTGATCTAGAGATAATTTGAGCTTTTTCTGTAAGCCCATAGTAAAAGATGTCTAACTGCACCCACTCTGAAAACATTTCAGAGGGGCATTTCCTTAGCATCCCTCTGTACCTCTCCCAGACATTGTAAAGAGATTCATTATCCTCTTGTTTAAATCCTTGGATGTCCAGCCTTAGTTGTGTCATCCTTTTTGGAGGGAAATATTGATTCAGGAATTTGTCTGACAACAGTTTTCATGTTCTTATACTTGTTGTGGGTTGGTTATTTAACCACCTCTTAGCTTGATCTTTTACAGCAAATAAAAACAGTAATAATAAGTAGACATCTTGATCCACTTCTTTATCACGTACCGTGTCAGCAATTTGTAAGAACTGTGCCAGAAACTCAGCAGGTTCTTCCTGGGGAAGACCAGAATACTGACAATTTTGCTGTACCATGATAATGAGCTGAGGATTTAGCTCAAAACTGCTTGTTTTGATGGGAGGTATACAGATACTACTCCCATATGCAGCAGTAATGGGGTTAGCATATGACCCCAGAGTCCTTCTAGACTGTTCATTTTCACTTTGGTCCATGATGGAGAAAAGAGAATTGATGTGAATTGAAAATAAAATATATTTTTATATAAATTCGAAAACTAAAATAATTACTTAATTAAGAAGATTTGAAAAAAACTTTGGATATGATTTTTGAAAAAGATTTTGAAATTTGAAATTTTAAAACTAAAACAGGATAAAATAAAAATTTTAAAATAGAAATATGAATTTTTAAATGAGATTTTCGAAAATTCAATTAGATAGAGAGAAAAGATATTTTTGAAATTAATGAGGAAAGAGAAAAATAATAAAATGACACCAAACTTAGAATGTTTAGATCAAAACAAAAAAAAACAAACAGGAAAACTTTGAATATCAAGATGAACACCAAAAGCAACTTTTGAAAAAATTTTTAGAAAACTAAAACACAAAGGACACCAAACTTAAAATTTTTTTTATACTTTGAACACTAATAATTCGAAAAAAAAGGAAAAGAAAAAAAATAGACTTATGCAATTGACACCAAACTTAAAATATGAAACTAAGCTCAAATGGAAGACTCTAAGCTAAAAAGAAAAATTTTTCCTAATCTAAGTAACAAAATAAATCGTTAGTTGTCCAAACTCGAACAATCCCCGGCAACGGCGCCAAAAATTTGGTGCACAAAATCACAATCACACTTTTGCAATTCTGCACAACTAACCAACAAGTGCACTGGGTCGTCAAAGTAATACCTTACGTGAGCAAG
This sequence comes from Arachis ipaensis, assembly GCF_000816755.2. Taxonomy (NCBI): domain Eukaryota; kingdom Viridiplantae; phylum Streptophyta; class Magnoliopsida; order Fabales; family Fabaceae; genus Arachis; species Arachis ipaensis. The sequence goes on from NC_029792.2 coordinate 11,160,524, forward strand.
GGTCGATCCCACGGAGATTGTCGGCTTGAAACAAGCTATGGTTATCTTGTAACTCTTAGTTAGGATATCAATAATAATTCTAAGTGTTAATTGTGAAAAGTAAAAGAACATGAAATAAATAATACTTGTTATGCAGTAATGGAGAACAGGTTGAGGTTTTGGAGATGCTCTGTCTTCTGAATCTCTGCTTTCCTACTGTCTTCTTCTTCACGCACGCAGGGTGATGAGAGAACTTTTGCGTGGTCTAGAATTCAGAATAAAATTCCGTTGCAAGTATAGCTTCTAAACCAACAAAAGTCCTTTCATACAAACAATTTGGGTGTCACAAGTAACAAACCCCTTAAAAATTGATAACCGAGTATTCAAACCTCGGGTCGTCTTCGCAAGGAACTGCAAGGAGGTGTGTTCTTATTATTGGCTATGGAGATTGTAAATTCGGGGTTTCAAGAATGAGGAATAAGTAATTTAATGACGAGTGAATTAAATGGCAATTAAAATAATTCCTGCTATGGTGGCTTATGCTTAAATTCATCCAAAAATCTCCACCAATGCTTGGAATGCCAATATCCTCCGGGGTCCCAAACTAGGCATGTAAAGCTTCTGAACAGCTTCAAATAGATTGTTAGGCACCCGGGGTGACAAATGTCAGAATAAACTCCAAGATCCCAAGCCTTGCTTTTAAATCCGCCTCCGTCTTGATTTACATGTTTCCATCCGGGCGGTTTAAAAAGTAGAATCTCACCATGGTGACCAAACGTTCTCCGTGATCCATGCAATTGAGCATGATACCAATCCGTGTACTTCGAGGTGAAGCGTGGAACCTTATTGAACCTTGTGCACCAGCTCTGAGTACGAGCCACTTCCCTCTTACTCTTAAAGCCGCAGAGAGCTCTAAGCTGGCCATCTGTTTCAAGCAAACCATATTCAAGTGAAAAAGTAAAGTTATAGGTTAAGGATTGTACCCACTTGAAGCTTGTATTAGGTGGTAATGGCCTTGGGATAGGTGTTTCCGGTGGTTCTGTAACTTCTACTCCCTTATGCTCTTCTGTGAATTCCTCCAATCCCTTGCAAGGTTCTACAATTGTATCTGTGTCCTGGTCAAAGTGTTCTATGTCTTCCTCATCACTTGAGTCATAGATTGGAGGTTGAGAGAAATCGACCTCTGCATCGTCTTCGTATTCACTTGGGGAAGATTCTTCGATCTCAGAGAATTCACTTGCGGATGCAAGTTCATTACTAAGAAAGCCAGACTTGTGACTATCATCATCAAGGGAATTTGCTTCTTGGATTATTCTGTCTGATTATTCATAAACGACTTGCCTTGGGGATTGCATACTATCCTCCTTAGCATCAACTGTATCGTCCTCGACGGAGTTCTCCTTAGCTCTGGATTCCCATGGAGGTTCAGTGTCTCCTAGATCTTCAACCAACTCTTCTTCTTGAACAATGACAGCTTCTTCTACTTGTTCTAGTACGAATTCATTCTCTGTCTTTTCCACTGGAGTTTCTGGTATCTCCTTCATGCTACGCTCTTCATTAGACTGTCCACATGGGGCTGCGGCTGATCCTTGTATATTTGAGCGCCTAGAAACCCATTGAATTACTGCTTGCTCCAGTTGTCGAATGGTTGTTTGAAGTTTATTTACTGTTTCCTTGAGGCGAACCTCTGATTCTCGGGGTGCCAAATTTGGACATGATACATAGGAAAGTGGTGGTGATTGGATTGGTACTGGGGTAAGGAAGGATCATATGGTGGCGAATGGTGAAGAGAAGCTTGTGAGTGTGGTGGTTTGAGGTTATGTTGAAAGGATGGCCTATAGGCACGGGGTGGGGCTTGTTGGTAGTTACAAGGTTGTCCACCATATCTTTCAGCTGGGTATGCATTGTAGAATGGTCCTTGTCCATGATATCTCGGAGGGTGTTGTTGTCTAAAGGGTTGATTAGATCCTCTTGGCTCTATCCATCCTTGATTGGTCTGACCTTGATGCATATTCCTGCTGACCTTGATGCACATTCCTACTATAACTTCTATTTCCTTCAACAAAGTTAGAACCAAACTCAAAGCGAGAGGGGTGAGAGTTTATGGTAGTAAATAAAATTAAAAAGGAAAAATAAAAATAAATAAACAAGCAAAAGAAAAATATTTACAATAACCAATAATAAGGCACATGTTAGCAGATCCCCGGCAACGACGCCATTTTGATGAGAGAACTTTTGCGTGGTCTAGAATTCAGAATAAAATCCCGTTGCAAGTATAGCTTCTAAACCAACAAAATTCCTTTCATACAAACGATTTGGGTGTCACAAGTAACAAACCCCTTAAAAATTGATAACCGAGTATTCAAACCTCGTGTCGTCTTCTCAAGGAACTGCAAGGAGGTGTGTTCTTATTATTGGCTATGGAGATTGTAAATTCGGGGTTTCAAGAATGAGGAATAAGTAATTTAATGACGAGTGAATTAAATGGCAATTAAAATAAATAATAACTGTAAAGCAACTTTTGGCAAGGTAAGAGAAATTAGAAGTCCAAATTAGTTATCCTTCTCAACAATAATGAAAGTTGAATCTTAATTCCACTTAGTCAACCTTTAAAGAAAGGAAAGTCAAGGGACTAATTAGTTTGACCTTCAAATCCTATTTATTTCCTAAGAAAAAGTTGGGATTATTGAAGTTCAGTTCAATTAGCAAGATAACGATTATCAATTATGCTGAGTTTAATAACTGTTGAGTTACTGATTTCTTAACCAAGACCAGAAGGAAAAAAAAAGTAAATTACTGGAATAAAAATATCCTTAGATGGGAGCCAATAGTAACAGAAATTAAAAGGAAGCAATCATAAACTGAAATACCTCAAATATCATTAATTCAAATAATAATCTGTAACATGGAATAATTCATAAATTAAATTATAAAAGTAAATAATCAACTCAAGTGCTGGAATAAATAAATAAAAGTGAAAGGGAAGCTTAAAACGAAGGAACATTAAACCTGGATCGAGAGTCACTCTTAAAAACTAAGAGAAGTCCTAAATCCTAAGAGAGAGAGGAGAGAACCTCTCTCAAAATTAAATCTAAATCATTGAAAATAATAAAAAATGCGAGCTCTCCTTGAATGGATGCATTCCCACACTTTATAACCTCTAGTCTGTGCTGTCTGTACTTGGATCTGGGCCAAAAAGGGCTTCAGAAATCGCTGGAGGCGTATTCTGTAAATTCTGATACGTGGCCTCTGTCACGCGGTCGCGTCATCTGGAGTTTTCCTTGTGGCGCGGTCGCGTCGGTCACACGTCCGCGTCGAATGCGACTCGCTCAAGTCGCGCAGTCGCGTCAGTCATGCGGCCGCGTCGCTGCTTCTTCGCTCTTGGCACGCGATCGCGTCGTCCATGCGATCGCGTGGATGCCAGTTTCTTCAAAACTCCATTTTGCACTTTCCTTCCATTCTTGTACGTTTCCTTTTCCATCCTTTAAGTCATTCTGCCTTAGAAAATCTGAAACTACTCAACACACTAATCACGGCATCGAATGGAAATAAAGGTAATTAAAATAATTAATTTTAAAGCTTAGGAAACATGTTTTTCACATACATCACATAATAAGGAAGGGAAAGTAAAACCATACAATTAATATGAATAAGTGGGTAAAGGATTGAATAAATCACTCAAACTAAGCACAAAATAACTCATGAAATATGGGTTTATCACAGGGCTCCTTCCATGGAAAGCTGTATGTTGGTGGATCACCGTTGTCAATGGCTACCATCCGTCCTCTCAGTGAAAATGGTCCAGCTACGGGTTTCGTAGGGCTAATCATCTGTCGGTTCTCACTAGTGTTGGAATAAGATCCATTGATCCTTTTGCACACTGTCACTGCGCCCAACATTTGTGAGTTTGAAGCTTGTCACAGTCATCCCTTCCCGGATCCTACTCGAAATACCACAGACATGGTTTAGACTTTCTGGATCTCAAGAATGCTGCCAATTGATTCTAGCTTATACCACGAAGACTCTGATCTCATAGATTTGAATGCTCTGTTGTCAGGAGAGGCAATCAAACTCGTGAACTAGGAACCAAAAAGATACACACTCAATCTAAGGTAGAACGGAAGTGGTTGTCAGGAACGCGTTCATAGGTTGAGAATGGTGATGAGTGTCACGGATCATCACATTCATCATGTTGAAGTGCGAGTGAATATCTTAGAATAGAAACAAGCGTGATTGAATGAAAAACAGTAGTAATTGCATTAATCCATTGAGACACAGCAGAGCTCCTCACCCCCAACCATGGGATTTAGAGACTCATGTTGTAGAAGATACAAATTCTGATGTAAAATTTCATGAGGTACAAAATAAATCTCTAAAAGTAGGTTTTATACTAAACTAATAACCTAGGTTTACAGAAAATGGGTAAACTAAGATAGATAGTGCAGAAATCCACTTCCGGGGCCCACTTGGTGTGCGCTTGGGCTGAGCATTGAAGCTTCTATGTGTAGATCTTGGAGTTAAACTCCAGCTTTTGTGCCAGTTTGGGCGTTTAACTCCAACTTTTATGCCAGTTCTGGCGTTTAACGCCAGAATATGGTAGAAACTTGGCGTTAAACGCCAGTTTGCGTGATCTCAACTCAGGCAAAGTATGGACTATTATATATTTCTGGAAAGCTCAGGATGTCTACTTTCCAACGCAATTGAGAGCGTGCCAATTGGGCTTCTGTAGCTCCAGAAAATCCATTTCGAGTGCAGGGAGGTCAGAATCCAACAGCATCTGCGGTCCTTTTCAGCCTCTGAATCAGATTTTTTTTTTTGCTCAGGTCCCTCAATTTCAGCCAGAAAAACACACAAACTCATAGTAAAGTCCAGAAATGTGAATTTTGAATAAAAACTAATAAAAATATAATAAAAAGTGAATACAATATACTAAAAACTACCTAAAAATAATGCCAAAAAGCGTATAAATTATCCGCTCATCATAAGTGCATAGATTCATATCATTTATGTAAAGAATGCATTACATAGTAATCATATATCTTTTATTAAACAGCTTGTTCCATGTTTTTAACTAGGTTCAAAATTAACGCAATGAAATTGTTGACTCTGATTTGCAATCACTTTCTTGGAGTCCTTCAAACAAAGCAAAAAGTTATCCAATTTATAAAGTAAATAGATATACAATTTCATACTCTTGCAAGGACAAAAAGAAAAAAATCGATAACACTGGTGTGTCTGTCAAAGGTGATGTAGGCAATGAAGAAAGTGATAGGTTTGGAGTATTAGAAGATATACTCGAGTTTAAATACATTGGTGGTGACTCTAATCGAGTTGTTTTGTTCAAATGTCAATTGTATGATCCAAGTCGTCCAAATGGAACGTATTCATAATGACTAAAAAATAACTGAAGTCAACCATAGCAAAAAATATCGCCACTATAATTCTTTCATTGTTGCCCAAAAAGCTAAACAAGTTAACTTCTTGCCTTATCTTGGAAATTACAATTCTATGTGGCATGTTGTTGTAAACACTAAACTAAGAGGTCGATTTGAAACCAATCATGTATATGTAGACAAGGATGAGGATGAGGATGATGTAGCTTACCAAGTAGGTGAGAGCAATCCTTCTAGAATTTCTGACACTGAGCCTCCTATCAGTCTTAAGTCTCCATTTGGAGAGGACCGCATTATCGAATTATCCATTAGATCTAGTTCTGGGGCTAATCAAAATGAATATGATGATGTTGTAGACTTTGATGATGATATCGATTTTTAATAGGGTAACTATTTTTAATATTTGACTTGTCTTTAATATTGTTTTAACTTGTGTTGTTTGAACGTATATTGTATATTATTGTATATTTTTTTAATGGGGTTAATCTTTAAAATGTACATGTAGGTCATGGCTCCTCGGGTCAAGGGTAAAGGTGTCAAGGGTCATAAAAGTTCTTGCACCACTGCCGCAGCCGCTATTACCACCACCTCTACCTCTTTTGGGACTTCAGTTGTGCCAAATTTTCAGTCAGGACCACTTACCCAGCAATCGTATTTGATGGTGCCTAATCCAGGCTACACAGGTCCTCCTCCACCAAGTTCGCCTACTCTAGGATGTATGGGTCCCCCTCCCCACCCCCTCCTCCAATTTTGATTCCTCTTCTGTCTCGCAATTTCAGTCTATTAGTTGATTTAGAGATAATTGGAAGCTCTAGTACATCTCTTCCATTAGAGACTGCATCGGTTCCTAATGGTGTCACAAAAGAAAGATTGGTTCCAGATGGAAAAATAAGGTAAAATTTGATTGTTTGAATTAGAGAAATAATTACTTTTTTTAGTTTCTTAACTTGTCAATTCTTTATAAAATTATCAGTTGGTTATCTTTCTCTCCTGGTTCTCAGAAGATTACAGAGATTATCAAGAAACGGTATGATAAACTGTACAAAAAATTTGGGGATGTCCCTCTTCCGACAAAGAAGCTTTGGTTTAAGGAGTGAAAGGTAAAAGTAACAAATATATTATACAAATCATATAAATTATTCTAAGAAAAAAATAAGTTATTTTCTTGTCTTAAATATTATTACCAACAAGATTATTTTCTTATATCATAGTATCTTTTTTATATGCAGAGCCACTTTCTTATTGATGATGATGATGAAGGGTTTTTTTTGGAGGGCTTTCAAGTATAAGACAAATAAGTGATTTAGCCAAATGATGTCGGATATTCGTAAAGGTGTGGATACAATTCACGAATGACTAATTCCTTCTTAGAAAAAGGTGTTGAAAAGATACCGGAAAATAGATGAGAAATGAAAAAATATAAGGAAAAAAGCAAGGGAGAATCGAGCATCACTCTTAGGTGGTTCTTTCAATTGCGGTGGTTCTATTCCACTGAGCTCAACTATAGAGAGGATGGTAGTATAATTTAAGTGGCTTTAGATCTTATTTAATAGACATCTATTTATGTAAAATTTTTCTTATTTTGTGTTTTATGTGAAATAGAAGAAGCAGTTAGGCCGTACGCCAACCTACGAGGAAGTCTTCAAAAAAATTCACACACTTAAAAGTGACATGTCTAAATGGGTGGACAAACACTTTCAAGACACTCATGTGAGATATAGTATAAATGTTAAATCATTAATTAATTAAAATGTTATATAAATGTTAAACCAGTGTCTATAATGTATCTCCGTGTCCCTGTCTCAGTGTCCTGTCTCTGTAAACAAACACAGCCTAAAAATTTTGGGTCAGGAATGGATATATGTTATAGCTAGCTATGATTCTTAGATATATAGTAACAGCAAACATATGAAGACAAGTATGTATAGTAGTCATTATACGTTGAGATAGTAGGTATGATCATTAAAACATGGGACCAATTTCAATTTATCATCGTTGTTTATGTCTATGTCGTTCCACACATTATTACATCACAGTGTTGCATTTATAGTAATTTATCTAAAAATAGAAAAAAAATGAGCCTTTAAGCTAGTAATTAGTAAATCATTCGATCAATTCTGTGAGATTTAAGCTAACATGCAGTTAATTAAGACTTTGTAGTGCCAGTACCAATCATTAAGGTCTGCTATTCAGTTAATACTGTGTTCATTGTTTACCTTTTTGTTGACTTGTTTAGCAAGGGTTCATAGATAAAAAATCCTATCTAGTTTACATGGGTTAAATGATTTGTGAGGCAATATCATAAAGGCAAACGCTTTTAGGTACAAGTGACAATGCTGTAATGTGAAGTGAAGGGTAGGTGGGAGATAAGTATACTTTAGGACTGCTTGAGTATTGTTTCATAGAGATTGTGAACTGGTTTGGGTTAGCTAGGGTGTTGAAGAACTGCTTTAATTTACACCGCATTTTCTTATTATCATTAATTTTATGGGATGAAGTTTTTTCTTTCTTAGTTAGCAAGCTTTTTGTTATTGCAATAATTCTGCAGGCAACAAACTATACTATGTTTTGATTTGTTAAGAAAGTAAAGTGGAATTGAACTAATAAGTAACGAGGATCATTGAATAAACTTACTTTTGGACTAATTGAGTGTATAAAGCTAACAAGTAAATTATGTGTTAAAAAGAAAAAGCTGATGATGGAATGGTTGTTGAATAATGTGGTTGCATGTGGGTCATTCAGGATCTAAATTATATAGTATGCTACCTCTCTTATATTTGGGATCAATGTGGTTGATGCAATTTTTTTTTCAGCAACTTTGCAGTATGTAACAGTTTTATTTGATGTATGCATAGGAATATACATGCTTATGATTTATCTCATGCTGGATTGAAACTTGGTTTATATAATTGATATAATTATTGTGTAACAGGAGAAGTTTATAAAAAAGTTGGCAGAAGTTTAGGCCCAACATGCCGAAGCTTAATCATAGGGAATGGAGCTATGATGTTAAAATTATCGTCGGTCTAGAAATTTCTCATAATAGAAAAGGAAACTCGTTGTAAGCATAGTTCCAAACCAACAAATAATCCTCAATCAAATTTAAATTGTTTGTCACAAGTACAAACCCCAATAAAAATAAACCGAAGTATTTAAACCTCGGGTCGTCTTCTCAAGGAGTTGCAGTGAGGTATGCGTATTATCGGTTATGGTATCAAAGGGGGGGGGTTTGATTGATGAAAGGACAAGAAAATAAACCAAGCAAGCAATTAAAGAAAGTAATTAATAAAGAGAGACATTCATGGCAAGAGTTGAGAGTTAAGCTTTCTATCATAGTCATTAATGATCATACAATAATTATCAAGAGTTTATCTCATTTAGTCATCTCTTAACAGTAGAAGAAGGTACAAAATTATCTTCACATGAGAAAAAGTCAAACAAGACTAGTTAACCTCAATCCAAAAGTCCTAATCAACCTACTAATTGAATTAGCAAGAGATTAGAGTCAATAGAAACAATATTAACTAATAACCCTAGATCACCAACATGAGTTGGGTATTAATGACTCAAAATTGTCCAATTTCTCTTTCCAAACCAAGAATGCTCAAAAACTACTCTAACATCCTACCAAACATTTTGTCAAACACTTGGAAGGCATAAAAGAAAAGCACCATAAATTGCAAGAAACTAGTAAAATCTACTACTACCCAATTGTAAGGAAACAATAACAATAACTCAATTAAACAACATTGAACATGAAATACCTCAAATTGCATTAAAGGAAATTGAAATTGACAAGAGTTCATCACAACATAAGAATAACCAAATTGAGAAATTAACAAGAGGAAATAGGAGAATCAAGATAATAGAACTAGAAATTGTAAGGAAAATAAGATGGAAGCAAGAATTTAACCCTATATCTAAGAGAATTTAACCTAAACCTAATTCTAGAGAGAAGAGGGAGCTTCTCTCTCTAGAAAACTAAGTAAAGGCTCATCATAACTATTCTAAGTGCTCCTCCCTTGTCCAATCTTCAATTCTACATGAAATAGTCTCTGGAATCAGTTGGATTTGGGCCTGATAAACTCAGAAATTGCCCCCAGCGTTTTCACTTTAATGAGGTCACGTGCAAGCTACGACGCATACGCATGGGTTACGCGTACGCGTTGCTTGGCATTTTACTTTCCATGCGTACGCGTCATGTCACGCGTACGCGTCACCATGCGACTTCATATCCACGCGTGCGCGTCAATAAATGCACTCCAAATTCTTGATTTTCCATGAATTCTCCACTTTGCATGCTTTTCTCTTCACTCCTTTGATCCATTCCTAGCCTTTTCAACCTGAATTCACTAACAAACACATCAAGCCATCTAGTGGAATCAAAGGTGAATTAAAACTAGCAATTTAAAGGCCTAAAAAGCATATTTTTACACTTAAACACAAATTAAGGGAGAATTATAAAACTATACTATTTCATTGAATAAATGTGAGGAAAATGTGATAAAATTTTCCAAATTAAGCACAAGATAAACCACAAAATTATGGTTTATCAAGCTACCACCAATTGATAAAGACTTGATTTGGGAGAAAGTGTGTGGTAGGCAAAAGAAGAATCGAGTTTACGAAAAAAGGGCATTCTTTTCTAGCTCTATCAAGTCTGGAACCACTTTTGCCAACTCTGTATCTAGAAGAGCATCTACAAATCAAAATTTTGTTCCTGATTTGCGAGAACAGATTTATAATCTCAATGAAGAGATTTTTTAACGTGTTACTCAACAGACAGATGAGCATATTAGTAAGTTGTTAGATACACGCTTGACTTTTTTGGAAAAGACTCAAAAGAAGTTGAAAAGTTAGAACGGACAATTGGAAATGCCAAGAAGAAAAAGCCGAAACAGAAGAGATGGAATGAGGCTTATGTTAGCTATTACAAGAAGGTTAGAGCGTCAAATAGTTTCACTTCTGTTCTACTACCACCGCCACCTTCAATCTCTTTGGATGAGGACTATAATGATAATGGGGATGAAGATGACTCTGAGGACTATAGTTGATAATTTTAGTATGGTTGTATCAATACACTTTGTTTATGTTTTGAATTATATTGACTTGCTTGTTTATAGTATTTTTCTTTTAGTTTCATAATACGATGAACTTGTTTATTTTTTAAAATATTATAAATGTTCAAATACAAGTTAGATGAAAATTTGTATTCATTAAATTTATACTTATTTTATATGAAAATAAGTTTATTTTGCAATGAAAAAATCTAAAAAAATTATGTTTTACCTTACTGATGGATTTACAGACGGATTTTTTGTCTGTATTCAGAGTTTGGAAATGCTTTCCAAGGCTCTGATTACCGATGGAAAATCTGTCGAAAAAATTGATGCTAGTTACCAACGAAAAATCTGTCAGAAAATTGGATGGTTTAAGCGAAATAGAAGTGACGATTACCGAGGAAAAATCTGTTGATAACGGAAAAAATCTGTCAATAACTTATTGACAGAAAATCTGTCAAAAAATCTGACGATTTTTTAGCGAAACAGGGGACCATTACCTAGGAAAATTCTGTCGGTAACGGGAAAAATTCTGTCGGTAAATTACCGACGGAAAAAATCAGTCAGTAAGTAATTTTTGATGAGGTTTTTATAGAGGGACAAAATCTGTCGGTAATTTCATCGGTAACCAAAAATTCGTCTGTAAAGAAGACTAAATCTGTCTGTAAATCCATCTCTAATAAGTAATTTTCTAGTTGTGAGCAGTGATGAGAATCAATTTTAAAAATAATGTCATAGTTCTCTCACTACAAGAAAAAAGTTGAGTACCGTCGGATTTAGTGTCATAGAGTAGCAGCGAATTTACCGTCGGAATTATCGGCAATAATCATGTTGAATTCACAAGGTTTTTTAATTACTCGCAGATTCTATTTTCCGATGGTAAATCCGCCGGTAATTTTAGGAGGGAATATAAATTAAATTGGTGCGTTCTTTACCATCGGGTTTACCGTCGGATAACTTAATTTAGTGAAATGATGTGTTTTAGTGACTCACAGTGGTTTATCGTCGGAAAATTTCGATGGTAAAAGTGGCGTAAATTCAAATCACAAACCCCTTCCCCCTCATTCGAACCCTCACCATCATCACCACCATCCCCCGTCCCACTCTTGCATTCCAGCTACTGTCACCATCCTCTGCTGCCACCGCCAAGGCCACTGCCGTTGCCTTCCCCTCTCCGTCGCCGTCAACCCCCACCGTCGCCTCCTTCTTCTCCTTCTTCCCCCCTCTCAGTGCCACAATGGTCCTTTCCTCCTTCTCCTTTCGCCTTTTTCAGCCCATAGCCTCCAGCTCGCCCTTTCCTCTCTAAGATAGGACCAAGCAGAATAGGGCAACCGTAGTCCAACTCCCTACTCTGGCGGCTCATAACCGCCTCCTCTAGCGCCAGCAACAACATAGTGACGTCACCTTCCTCCCTTCTTCTTCATTACTTTCTGCACCCTGCATTCAAGATTTTTTATTTGAACTATGTTTTTTTTTTGTCTAATTGTGTTATTGCTGCATTGATGACTGTTTTACCGAGAAATTATTACTGAAATTATTTGATAATTTGATATTTGCAGACATGTCGATAGGTAGAGGTGCTACGGATCAGGCTACTGGTCGTTGCCATAGCCGTGGTCGGGGTAGAGGGAGGGTTTCTTCAGGTACCCCCCAGGACTTTTGGCTCCTCTCCCTCTACTCTGAGCACCTTGGTGATGCCACAGGTTGTGGATTTAGCGGAACAGCCGTTCATCATGGTCTTTAACCTCAACTACGTGCCACTGTCTAGGGTGACGACACTGCCCCCTATCGCTCAGCAGCTCGCATCCACATTGACGCCGCCTCCAATGATGGATGCCACGGCTCCGGAGTCCATCCACGATAGTAAGGCAGCAGCTGATGCCCCACCACCACCACCTCCCATCGTATGGTTGAAGATTTGGCCTGATGGCGACACGGGGTAAGTATCAAGTTGAGTCTCATGTATTTCCTATTTATGGTTATCGCTGAAAGTGACTAAAAATTGATTCTGGTTTAGCCGATTTATGTTTGAATACTGGTTAGTGTTTTTCAATTTCAATGATTATGATTAACTTTGTTTCTGAAAGTTCCTAATAATTGATTCTTGACTAGTGGATTTAGGTTAATTTGGTTGCCTGTTTAGTGTTTCTTGTTTCAATGATTATGGTTATTGCTGAAAGTTTCTGAAAATTGATTCCTATTTAGCGGATTTAGGTTGATTTGGTTGCATGTTTAGTGTTTCCTGTTTCTATGATTATAGTTATTGCTAAAAGTTCCTGAAAATTGATTCCTGTTTAGTGTATTTAGGTTGATTTGGTTGCCTATTTAGTATTTTCTGTTTCAATGATTATGGTTGTTGCTGAAAGTTTCTGAAAATTGATTCCTGTTTAGTGAATTCAGGTTGATTTGGTTACCTGGCTAGTGTTTTTAAGTTTCAATGATTATGATTAACTTTTTTTTCTGAAAGTTCTTGATAATTGATTCATGTCTAGTGGATTTAGGTTGATTTGGTTGCTTGTTTGGTGTTTTCTATTTCAATGATTATGGTTGTTGCTGAAAGTGCCTGAAAGTTTATTCCTATTTAGTGGATTTAGGTTGATTCTTGTTTGTGGGTTGTAGGTTTGCGCTGAACAACAACGTATGTACTCAGGAGTTGACCAACATCATCAAGTTGATGTACGACCACCCCTGGCCCAGCTACATGAAGATCCCGCTGAGACCAAGGAGCGATGGTTTCAGAAATGGGTGATAATTAATATTTTTTTATGTTCAAACCTTTTTAACTACTTTATATCTTCTATCTTTCTTAACTAATTTTGAAGTTTTTTGTTGCAGTTGCACTTTAAGTGGGATGTAGAGCATGATCTGACTATCCGGAAGATATTCGACCATAGAATGGGTCGACGGCTCCAGTAGATGCTGAATGATGTTCGCAGTGGCTCTAACCAGACATAAAGAAGGCTCTATTTGTTCATTGGGAGACCGATGAGGGTTTTCGGCATCGATGTTTCACTAACAGAGCTAATAGTGTCTCGGTTAGGTCATCCAAATATACTGGTGGCTCAGTGACCTTCATGAAGACGAAGGTCAGGCAGGTATGTAAAGTGACTTTAATTTTGTTAATAACTTAGTTATATTCTTCTGCATATCATTACTAGACATCTTTATCACATTGTTTTAATGTAACATATGTAGTCGAAATTGTTGGATCACGAGTGACGTTGGCAGAGACGTTCAAATACACCCACATGCTAAAGGAGAACAAAGAGGCATTTGCTTATCAGTGGTCTCAGAATCATTATGTGAGTAAATATACATCTGATTATGTTCTGCTATAAAATTATTAGAGATTAACTATATATCTATCATACTAATCACAATAACTTGTGTCAATTATACAGGAATCCTACACACAGAGACTAGAGACCGCGACTTAGCAGTCTCAGTAAGGTGGGGAGGATGCCGCCGATGGCTCTACAGTTGTAGTCGTCGATCCCGATGTGATTTGGCGAGAGACCGCCCCAGCGCTACAAGAACCGCTTATATAGGATGTGGTCGTTTTTCGCCAGCAGCCTCCGCACATCCACATTGAAGCCATCGTCAGACTTCACCACCAGTCAAGCCGTCGAGTCTGAGGAAGGCATGGATTTGAGACTGCAGGCTCAAGAGCTTAACGATTATCGAGAGAGGTATCAGGAGATTCTCAACAGCGTGACGTCTACAGATGTGCTCAGGCTGGAGTGAATGCAACATATGGAGGCTCAGATGGAGGTGTACTAGACCCAAATGCACGCTACTAACATTGACCTTGCTGGTGGCAGATGGACATCACCACCTTCTGCGGCGCCGACTCAGAGCCACGGGACCGACGACGACGACTACCTGGATCTGTAGTTATTAGTTGTTCATTTTATTGTTTCATTGTATTTATTTGATATACCAGACTTTTAATTTATTTGAACATTGTATTATTTATTTTAAATAAATTTTTTTCATTATTTATGATGGACCACTAATTGTGTGAAAAAATTTAAAATTAAAATTGACAATTTATTTCAAATTGAAAAAAAATGACATTACTGTCAGAGTTATCGTAGGAATAATCCGATGGTAATAGTACGCGAAATAACATTTTTTGGCGCCAACAATACCTCGAAAAAATTCGCCGTAACCAATTAGTTTTCCAAGCTGATAATCCATCGCAAAATCCGACGGTAATCACCGTTGGACGAAAAAATTTCATCGGTAAATATTTACCGGTGAGGTTTATACCTTCTAATTGTTTTCAATGGTAATTAAATCACTGTCAAATTTTATTTGTTTTTTCGATGATAAATTTGACGGTACTCAGCGTTTTTCTTATAGTGTTTATTTCTTCAATTTTGTGGATTTTGGGGTTAATAGGAATGAAAATGGGAATTTCGGATTTGTATGTGTGGAAGTGGTGACAAAATAGGAGAAGAGAGGTGGTTAAAGGTGGTGACAGTTTTCTGTTTCTTTGTTAGAATGTTGTTGTTGCAGCGACTTCAATGAAAAAGAAGATAATGTTGTCATTGTTGCAATTTCGAAATAGTAATTGAGATCTGTTGTTCTCGCGGCTACTCTGGGAAGATTTAGGAGAGGGAAAAAGTGACTCTGATATTGTTTGTTATTGTTGTTGAAGTTACTTTGGGGAGTGAAGGAGTGAGGGAGAATGAAAGAGAAAAAAAAAAGGAAGAGAAGCAGTATAACAGAATTTATTTGACACCTTAGCCTATTCTACTACTGTAATAGATTTTTTTTTACAATTGAGTATTTTAGTAGCGTTTCTAATATTTGAGAGATATTTTTGTCGTTAACAAAATAAAAATAATTCTTAGGGTTAAGTATTTTTTTTGTCTCTAACGTCTTGGGTCAAAATCAAAATCGTCTCCGACCTTTTTTTATTAATATTATCCTCAACGTTACAAAACGTTATAAAATCATCATTTTCCTAATTCTTGGACCAAAATATCCTTTATTATCATCTCTCTTCCACCATCTCCACCACATCTATTGTCAGCAAGAAGAAGAAGAGGAAGAAGAAGGCTTTGCTGGCGAGAAAGGGTGCAACGGTAGCAAGGTCGTCCCAGCAACAATAACCCTCTCTCTCTCTGGAAGAAGAAGGCTTTGCTGGCGAGAAAGGGTGCAACGGTAGCAAGGTCGTCCCAGCAACAATAACCCCCTCTCTCTCTCTCTGAAGATGAGGAGAAGGATGACGAAGAAGGGTATTTTAGTCTAAGAATTAAAAAAATGATAATTTTATAACGTTTTGTAACGTTGAAAATGATATTAATAAAAAAAATCAGAAATAATTTTAATTTTTGATATGGTCACCATTAATACGAGCTATAACTCGGCCTCATAACCGTTATTGGCAGTCACCATAACTCGTCATTTTTCGTTATTGCTCGGTTCTTATGAGCTATAACTCGGTGACATCAATACTCTTATCATAACCGACGTCTCAAACGGTATGATAAAATCGGTTACGAAACCGACAATTTATCACCCAGAATGTAACAGACGAAGAAATATCTATAAAAGAAAGGTAAAGTATCTTTTTGAAGAACATTTTTGAACTTGACACTATACTGACTTAAGCATTGGAGTGCCTTTGCAGGTGCATTCCCCCCTCCTCCTCTTTGTATTGCTTGTGCTCTCACACAAACAACAAACACAAGAAGCTCGGATTTTAAGAGACGGACGCTCCACCTTGCAGCCTATAGCTCGGTCGATTCCGAGAAATTGAAGCCGATCTATTTCCCAGGCAAGATCATTTTCTTTTCAGTTCCTAGTCTTTAATTCATTTATTTTCCAGCATTTCAGTTTTAAATTTCATTTCAATCAGAACGTAATCTAATTCTCTCAAAGTTTTTGAAACATTTTTTGTTTGTAAACTTTTCCATTGTTAATACAATTTAATTATTTTTATTTCACTGTGTCGAGCATCTATCAATAGGTTCTTCGGTTGAATTTTTTGAGAAGATATATATACTCTTGATACAAACTTAATTGACATATGATGTCAAAGTCGAAATCAAAATTCAAACAAAATCTGGCACAGACCTACATAGTGCAATGGGGGCACTTGCCCCACTCTCATTTCAATTTTTTTTTAAAATATATATATATATAATGTGCCTCTATTTTAAATTTTAAATGACTCCACTATATATAAACTAATCCCAATTATTTAAAGTTTTAAATCCATTTTATCCTTCTATCATTTTGACTATTAGTTAACTTAATCAAATTTAGATCCAGTTTGGATAAATAGCTTAATTAAGCTCCTTTTAAAAAAATAGCTTAAATAATAAATGTTTATATTAAAAGTAGCTTATAAATAAGTTATTTTGTGTTTGATTTTTTAGTTCTAAAAGTATTTATTTTAAAGAAATGTGATAAAAAGCTTTTTATTATGAGAGAAATCATTGTTTTTAGAGTAAATGTCATTTCCGGTTCCTAACTATTTTTTCGATGGACTTCGCACCCCTAACAAATATAAAAACCCAAATCGTTCCCTATCTACTTTGATATATGTACGTTTCAGTCCTTGCAATCGGTTCCGAACAGGTCACTTGCTGACGTGTCAGTCACTTGCTTGGCCATCTTCTTCGTTATTGTAGGGACAAGTTACTGACACATCAGTAAGTGACCTATTCGAAACCGGTTGCCACTGTGTCGAGCATCTATCAATAGGTTCTTCGGTTGAATTTTTTGAGAAGATATATATACTCTTGATACAAACTTAATTGACATATGATGTCAAAGTCGAAATCAAAATTCAAACAAAATCTGGCACAGACCTACATAGTGCAATGGGGGCACTTGCCCCACTCTCATTTCAATTTTTTTTTAAAATATATATATATATAATATGCCTCTATTTTAAATTTTAAATGACTCCACTATATATAAACTAATCCCAATTATTTAAAGTTTTAAATCCATTTTATCCTTCTATCATTTTGACTATTAGTTAACTTAATCAAATTTAGATCCAGTTTGGATAAATAGCTTAATTAAGCTCCTTTTAAAAAAATAGCTTAAATAATAAATGTTTATATTAAAAGTAGCTTATAAATAAGTTATTTTGTGTTTGATTTTTTAGTTCTAAAAGTATTTATTTTAAAGAAATGTGATAAAAAGCTTTTTATTATGAGAGAAATCATTGTTTTTAGAGTAAATGTCATTTCCGGTTCCTAACTATTTTTTCGATGGACTTCGCACCCCTAACAAATATAAAAACCCAAATCGTTCCCTATCTACTTTGATATATGTACGTTTCAGTCCTTGCAATCGGTTCCGAACAGGTCACTTGCTGACGTGTCAGTCACTTGCTTGGCCATCTTCTTCGTTATTGTAGGGACAAGTTACTGACACATCAGTAAGTGACCTATTCGAAACCGGTTGCAGGGACTGAAACGTACATATATTAAAGTAGATAGGGACCGATTTGAGTTTTTATATTTATTAGGGGTGCAAAGTTTATCGAGTAAATGGTTAGGGACCGGAAATGACATTTACTCTTGTTTTTAACTTCTTCATAAGCACTTAAATAGTTTCTTAGAAAGATACAATTTAGTTTTGAAAATTACACCAAATATTAATACTACTACTTTTCATAAATCAAAAGCTCAAAAAAGTAACTTTTAAAACTTCCCAAACGGGCTCTTAGTCTTCTCCCATTCTCAAATTTCAGTCGTCATTCCTTTATTCTCTTAAACCCTCTTCGTAGTTTCATATTTTCAACCTTCTTTTTTTATTCATTGTCTAGTGGTCATCTTCTCTTCATCAAAAGATAAATTTTAAATTTTCTATTTTTTTATATAGCTCTCTATGACTCTATGTATCTTACAATTTCATTGTTTCTCTTTTTGATGTTTTTAATTGTAAATTTTAATTCAAGCAATTATAGTTTAGGTATTAATATAATTTTTTATTCTTTTCATGAATTTATATATTTTATTTTATTCTCAATTTAGTAATCTTTATTATTTATTTATTTATTATTTTATTATATGTAATTATGTTGCATATAAATTTTTAAAGTGAATTGATCAATTTATTAATTTAGAATATATATTTTTTATTTTTAGAAATTGTAATGAAAAAATATTTCAAAAAAAAGCTACCACTAGAATCTGAAGTCACTCCATTAGTCTCTTCTAAGAAAAAGAAGTTCTTAGAATCCAATGTGGAAAGCCTGGATCCTAGACAATGACCCAAAATTTTAAATTATAATCCAAATGGTGGAGATGAAGTTTTTACGAGCTTATTTGCAAAAAAGTTCTTGTCAAGCAAGAGAACATGATTTTTTCCAAACATATTTTGGGACTTTTTCTGTAGATTTAATGCTGATTGGTTTGATAAATTTGACAATTGGTTGGAATATAGTATTTCAAAAGATGTTGTCTTTTGTCTCTTGTCTCTATTTATGAAACCTAATGGTGCGAGTGGTGATGCTTTTGTAAAAGAGGACTTTTTAAATTAGAAAAAGAATGAGTGATTACAAATTACAAATGAAAATCATGATAGTGCTCATAATCAAACTCGAAAAAAATGCGAAGCACTCGTGAAGCAAAAGTAACATATTGAAGTTGTTTTTCAAAAGCATGACCAAGCTAAAAGAGATTACCAAACTCACTTAACAGCAACAATTGAGTGCATTAGGTTCTTATTGCGACAAGGATTGACTTTTCGTGGTGATGATGAATTGCACAATTCAAACAATCAAGAAAATTTTTTGGAGCTTCTTGACTTTCTTGCTCAACATAATATAGAGATTGATTGTATTTTTAAAAATGCTCGTGAGAATCTTAAACTAGTAGCACCTAAGATTCAAAAAGATATCATTAGAGCTGCTGCAAGTGAAACTACTAAAATTATTATTGATAATCTTGGAGATGATGTATTTGCTGTTTTAGTTGATGAAACTCGAGACATTTCTATTAAAGAGCAAATGGTTGTTTATCAAGTGGTAGATAGACAACTTCAAGTTGAATTATTTTCGAGTTACTTCTTTGTATAGCTTGTTTGAATCCAAGTGACTCATTTTTTGCATTTGATAAGAAGAAGTTGATTCGTCTAACTGAATTTTATCCATATGAATTCTCTTCTACTCAACTTTTGGCACTTGATAGTCAACTTAAAAATTTTATACTGAATAGGCGTCTTGATAATGAATTCTCTAATATAAATGAAATCGGTGGACTATCTCAAAAATAAGTTGAGACAAAAAATTATATTATTTATCCATTGATATTTTTTCTGTTGAAATTAGCTTTGATTCTATTTGTGGCAATGATATCAGTTGAAAGAACATTTTCTGCTATGAATATCATAAAGAGTCGACTTCGTAATCGAATGAGAGATGAGTGGTTGAATAATTGTTTGGTTACATATTTAAAAAGAGAGACATTCAATCAAGTTGATAATAAAATAATTATTTTAATATTTTCAAAATATAAAAACAAGAAGAAAAATACATTCAAGATTTGAAGAGAAGAAAGTTAGTGATTAATGTAATATTTAATTTTTTTTGTATTCGAATAATTAATGTGCACTTTTATTTATTTTTTTTAAATTTGGATTAATATATCTTTTGATTATAATGTGTATTATTTTTGCTTTTTAATATAAATTTTTTGGATCCATCACTACACAAAACAGAAGAATTATTTTACGAGTTTACTAGATCGAAAATTTTTCATTTTTGGTGTTAAAAAAAATTATAGATCCAAATCCAATGTCACATTCAGTAAAGATTTATGATACATGTATAGGATGTACTCAATGTGTCCGAGCCTGCCCCACCGATGTATTAGAAATGATACCTTGGGACGGGTGTAAAGCTAAGCAAATAGCTTCTGCCCCAAGAACGGAGGACTGTGTCGGTTGTAAGAGGTGTGAATCCGCCTGTCCTACAGATTTCTTAAGTGTTCGAGTTTATTTGTGGCATGAAACAACTCGAAGCATGGGTCTAGCTTATTGAGACCGCCCCTTTCTTTTTTTCAAAAAACAAACACCACGAGAATACGTTTTTTACTGGCAAAAATCTGCGCTCAAAATAGAAAGATAATAGAAATATCTTTCTATTTTGAGCGCGGGTTTTTCTAGCCCAAGTGTATCTTATTTTTATCACGAATTATTTTCCTTGGTTAACAATAGTTGTACTTTTACCAATAGCCGGGGGTTCCTTAATATTCTTATTTCCTCATCGAGGAAATAAGGTAATTAAGTGGTATACAATTTGCATATGTTTAATCGATCTGCTGATAACAGCCTATGCATTTTGTTATCATTTCCAATTGGATGATCCATTAATCCAACTGACAGAAAATTATAAATGGATTAATTTTTTTGATTTTTACTGGAGATTCGGAATAGATGGACTCTCTATAGGACCCATTTTATTGACGGGATTTATTACCACTATAGCTACTTTAGCGGCTCAACCGGTTACTCGAGAATCCCGATTATTCCATTTCCTGATGCTAGCAATGTACAGCGGTCAAATAGGACCTTTTTCTTGTCAAGACATTTTACTTTTTTTCATCATGTGGGAATTGGAATTAATTCCAGTTTATATACTTTTATCCATGTGGGGGGGAAAGAAACGTTTGTATTCAGCTACAAAGTTTATTTTATACACTGCGGGAAGCTCTATTTTTTTATTAATGGGAATTCTAGGTATCGGTTTATATAGTTCTAATGAACCGACATTAAATTTTGAAACATTAACTAATCAATCGTATCCTGGGGTGCTCGAAATAATATTTTATATGGGATTTCTTTTTACTTTTGCTGTAAAATTGCCGATTATACCCTTACATACATGGTTACCGGACACCCACGGAGAGGCACATTACAGCACTTGTATGCTTTTAGCCGGAATCTTATTAAAAATGGGCGCATATGGATTGGTTCGAATTAATATGGAATTATTACCTCACGCTCATTCCATATTTTCCCCCTGGTTAATGTTATTAGGTTCAATTCAAATAATCTATGCAGCTTCAACATCTCTTGGTCAACGTAATTTAAAGAAAAGAATAGCTTATTCCTCGGTATCTCATATGGGTTTCATAATTATTGGAATTGGTTCTATAAGTGATACGGGGCTCAACGGGGCCATTTTACAAATTATCTCTCATGGATTTATTGGTGCTGCGCTTTTTTTCTTGGCGGGAACAGGTTATGATAGACTACGTCTTCTTTATCTTGACCAAATGGGTGGAATGGCTATCCCAATGCCCAAAATATTCACAGTTTTCAGTATCTTATCAATGGCTTCTCTTGCATTGCCAGGCATGAGCGGTTTTGTTGCAGAATTGATGATTTTTTTTGGAATACTAACCAGTCAAAAATATCTTTTAATGACAAAAATACTAATAATTTTTTTAAACACAATTGGAATTATATTAACTCCTATTTATTCATTATCCATGTTACGGCAGATGTTCTATGGATACAAGCTTTTTAATACACCAAACTCGTATTTTTTTGATTCTGGTCCGCGAGAATTATTTATTTCGATTTCTATCCTTATACCCGTAATAGGTATTGGTATTTATCCAGATTTTATTTTCTCATTCTCGGTTGACAAGGTTGAAGCCATTCTATCAAATTTTTTCTAAATTTTTTTAATGAAAATTAATACAACCCCCCAAAAAAAGAGAAATAAACCACATAACAAAATTGGAATTAATTATATGTAAATATGTTTGTTGTTTGTGAGAACCCCTTGAATCATTACATTACTACTTGATTTAAAGGGTTCTCGACAATTCCATTTTTTCTTTATTCTTTCTATATTCATATCAAATATATTATATATAAATAGAATATCGAATATATACTAAAATTTCTTATATATTTTATATATTAGTATATTAGATATGTATATATACTTATCTCTTAGGATGTATATATACTTATGCTTTCTTTATTTGTATTTGCCAGAGGTTTTTTCCTTAATTAAATTCAATTCAATTAGATGTAAATGAACCATAACTGTGTAATCCTATACCTAATAGATTGATTCCTAAATAACATATCCAAATTATAAGAAAGCCCAGAGAGGCCGCTATTGAAGAATTTACACTTTCTAATTTCGTATTTTTTCGAGTATGTAAATAAATCGCAAATATGGTCCAAGTAATAAAGGCCCAAGTTTCCTTGGGATCCCAATTCCAATATGATCCCCATGCCTCATTAGCCCATACTGCTCCTGACAGAATACCTATCGTTAAAAAGAGAAAACCCAGACTAATAATACGATAACTCCAACGATCGAGTTGTTGAATAAACTGAGACCTGGTAATGAAAAAATATTTCAAAAAAAAGCTACCACTAGAATCTGAAGTCACTCCATTAGTCTCTTCTAAGAAAAAGAAGTTCTTAGAATCCAATGTGGAAAGCCTGGATCCTAGACAATGACCCAAAATTTTAAATTATAATCCAAATGGTGGAGATGAAGTTTTTACGAGCTTATTTGCAAAAAAGTTCTTGTCAAGCAAGAGAACATGATTTTTTCCAAACATATTTTGGGACTTTTTCTGTAGATTTAATGCTGATTGGTTTGATAAATTTGACAATTGGTTGGAATATAGTATTTCAAAAGATGTTGTCTTTTGTCTCTATTGATATCTTATGAAACCTAATGGTGCGAGTGGTGATGCTTTTGTAAAAGAGGACTTTTTAAATTAGAAAAAGAATGAGTGATTACAAACACATGTTGAAAATCATGATAGTGCTCATAATCAAACTCGAAAAAAATGCGAAGCACTCGTGAAGCAAAAGTAACATATTGAAGTTGTTTTTCAAAAGCATGACCAAGCTAAAAGAGATTACCAAACTCACTTAACAGCAACAATTGAGTGCATTAGGTTCTTATTGCGACAAGGATTGACTTTTCGTGGTGATGATGAATTGCACAATTCAAACAATCAAGAAAATTTTTTGGAGCTTCTTGACTTTCTTGCTCAACATAATATAGAGATTGATTGTATTTTTAAAAATGCTCGTGAGAATCTTAAACTAGTAGCACCTAAGATTCAAAAAGATATCATTAGAGCTGCTGCAAGTGAAACTACTAAAATTATTATTGATAATCTTGGAGATGATGTATTTGCTGTTTTAGTTGATGAAACTCGAGACATTTCTATTAAAGAGCAAATGGTTGTTTATCAAGTGGTAGATAGACAACTTCAAGTTGAATTATTTTCGAGTTACTTCTTTGTATAGCTTGTTTGAATCCAAGTGACTCATTTTTTGCATTTGATAAGAAGAAGTTGATTCGTCTAACTGAATTTTATCCATATGAATTCTCTTCTACTCAACTTTTGGCACTTGATAGTCAACTTAAAAATTTTATACTGAATAGGCGTCTTGATAATGAATTCTCTAATATAAATGAAATCGGTGGACTATCTCAAAAATAAGTTGAGACAAAAAATTATATTATTTATCCATTGATATTTTTTCTGTTGAAATTAGCTTTGATTCTATTTGTGGCAATGATATCAGTTGAAAGAACATTTTCTGCTATGAATATCATAAAGAGTCGACTTCGTAATCGAATGAGAGATGAGTGGTTGAATAATTGTTTGGTTACATATTTAAAAAGAGAGACATTCAATCAAGTTGATAATAAAATAATTATTTTAATATTTTCAAAATATAAAAACAAGAAGAAAAATACATTCAAGATTTGAAGAGAAGAAAGTTAGTGATTAATGTAATATTTAATTTTTTTTGTATTCGAATAATTAATGTGCACTTTTATTTATTTTTTTTAAATTTGGATTAATATATCTTTTGATTATAATGTGTATTATTTTTGCTTTTTAATATAAATTTTTTGGATCCATCACTACACAAAACAGAAGAATTATTTTACGAGTTTACTAGATCGAAAATTTTTCATTTTTGGTGTTAAAAAAAATTATAGATCCAAATCCAATGTCACATTCAGTAAGGATTTATGATACATGTATAGGATGTACTCAATGTGTCCGAGCCTGCCCCACCGACACCGTGGTTCGTAGCCACGTGCTCTAATCCTCTGAGCTACAAGCCCCATCCCGTCTCCACTGGATCTGTTTCCCGGAGTACCCTAAAATTAAAAAAAGAGAACCTTCCCTCGGTTATTGATAGAGTGAATAAATCTATCATTTCTTAAGATCTCTTCTGATTCAAAATCATGGTATAACGTGTATCCCCCTGTTCCTTCAAAAGTTATGATATAACTATTTTTTAGATAAATAATTAAGAGTAAAAATGTACGTACAATTGTACAAATATGCGTAAGAGCTCTTAGATTATTCAGCTTTTATTGATTTGATATTTTAAAACAAAAAATAAATATAATGATACTTTTTCTTAATTATATTTTTTTATCTCTTGCCAAAATTAGAATATGTCTAAAATGAGTATAACCATTATGTGTTTATTGGATGTGCCATATTTATATAGACCATTAGATTTGATTAGATAAA
Organism: Arachis ipaensis; assembly: GCF_000816755.2. NCBI lineage: Eukaryota > Viridiplantae > Streptophyta > Magnoliopsida > Fabales > Fabaceae > Arachis > Arachis ipaensis. The sequence continues at coordinate 11,185,478 of NC_029792.2, forward strand.
AATCAAAGGCTAATATAAAAGAAGAGCATTGATGGACTCTAATAAATACAGAATATCCTAGTACATAAATAAATGCTTTAAATGACAATACTTTAATACACAATACTTTAAATAGTAGCAGAATCTTTTATTCTTAAATAATTAAATATAAAACATATAAATACAAAAATATGAGTATTCTTTATTCAATAAGATTAATTATTATGTAAGAAATTTTTATGATATTAAAAAATTTTATTAAAATAAAATTTTAAACTGTAACATAAAAATATAAAATAATTAAAATTTTATTTTATATTATTTGACAAATAATTAGATTATTATATTCAAAATTTATTAATTAATTAATTTTGTTAAAGATATTATTATATAAAATAATTTTTCGTCAAAATATTTCGAAAATATAATTTATTTAAAATATTATATATAATACATGAAAATATTAACTTTTTTTTCAATTTTTT
>NC_029792.2:11188504-11189815 GCF_000816755.2 Arachis ipaensis
ATTTTTTTAAAAAAATAGAATAAAAATAATATAATTCTAAATACATACCTATCACATTATATATTTACTTATATTAGTAAGACTTAAACTAATCAAACTTACATAATTAAAAATATATAATATATAAATATAAAAAATAAATATTTTTTATTTATTAAAATTAACATTTAAAGTTTCATATATATAATATTTAAAATTATATATTTATTATTTTCAAGTATTTTTTATTATTTTAGTTAAATTTTTTATTCTCTAACTCGACCAAATTTATATATATAGGTGAATTATATCCAACTCCCTCTAAAACAACATGTAAATTAGCCTCTATGACGTGATATATTTTAATTAGATGTTTAATTTTAATTTGAGTTAATTTAACTCAATAAGAGTTAACATCTTAACTAAAGTAGGACTATTTTATAATTAAATATTTTTTTAAATGGATAATTATATAATTTTTGTAAATATTAAAAAATAAATTTATATTCTTTTACCAAATCATTATTACTTAAATTCGTTCCACCCTTCTATTAAAACATACTTTTTCTATTGAGTGAAGTATATTTCCTCCCTTCTACTGTTCCTTCATCACTCAAAACGCGTTGAAGGCACACTATAATTCAAATCAGGACGGAGAGTAAAGATGCAAGTATCCTTTGAATATCTAATGCAACAGATCTTGTGTACGATCCAATGATCCATAACCATTTCAAAGAACGATTTTGATATAATTGATATAGTTCAATTTAAATTCTAACATACGGATGGATCAAATGCATATCTAATTCAAGCATCATTTTAATATATGCAATAATTATCATAACCCTAAATCATAGATTAATGCATCCTGATAATCAAGAATTATGTCACACGAAATTACGTGAACTAAAGAGTAAAAAACAACTACAAAATAGCAGCACGACTAAATACACTATCTTCAACTAATCGCAGATCCACTACAAATTGAAATTAATATAAAAGAGCAATTAGAGAGAGAAATCATGAGGTTACAGAGAGCAAAGATTCTATTTTTAAGTATTTTATCAAATTATATATTTATTCTTTTAAATAATTTTTTAATTATAAAATAGTTTAATCATAGTTAACATAACCAATTAAAAAGTGACATGTCATAAAGAATAATTTACATGTTAAAATATAAAGAATAGAGTATAATTTAGTGTACAAATGTCATAATATTTTCAAAATATTTTTATTTTTTTTGGTATTTATATGTTTTCTATTTTTAATTACGTAAGCTTGATTAGTTTAGGTATTACTAATATAAGTAAATATATAATATTTAATATT
>NC_029792.2:11194556-11233852 GCF_000816755.2 Arachis ipaensis
TAAAAAATTTTGTTAATATTTAAAATATTGTGTATTAAAGTATTGCCATTTAAAGCATTTATTTATGTACTAGGATATTCTGTATTTATTAGAGTCCATCAATGCTCTTCTTTTATATTAGCCTTTGATTTTCATCTAATTAAATCTAATGGTCTATATAAATATGGCGCATCCAATAAACACATAATTGTTGTGTTCGTTTTAGACATACCCACAAAATTACACTCATCAATTTTTTATTTCCTTCTTTAAATATATGCAAAACAACAGCAACAATAATATTATTGTTATTGTTGTTATTGATTAAAAAAATTGAAAATCAACAAAAATCAAAATATATTTTTCTAATCATTTTTTTATCATATACATAAATAAATAGTTGTTAATATTTAGTTTTCAAACATAAAAATAATAACTTCAAACTAATCATTCCAAAAAAAATTTTAGTTTGGGAGAAAATTATAATAAAATTCTACTTACATTACTAGCATGTGAATTTTGTTCAAGTTATTATTTTCCCGAACTTGTTTATTTTTGTTAGTTTTGGTTTGTAGTAATATTATATTGTTGTTACTTTCTATAATAGCTTTTATGGTTTTGTTTATTTTGTGGTCGGATCTGTAAACTATTTAATTTTGCTTAAAAAAAAAAAGAAAAAGAAAGACGCTGATTGCATTATACAAATGACATTATGTAAAGTGATTTTATTGTGAAGAAAAAAGGAAATATATAGTTTTGATTTTTGTTTGTTTTCAAATTTTTAATTATTTATTATTATTATTATTATTATTATTATTATTATTATTATTATTATTTATTTTTTTAAAAAAAATAAGAATTGGAGATGTTTTCAAAGGAAGAGATTGTCACGAAGGGAGTAATATTATCGATATGAAAATGGCATTTTTCACTCCCTATATATATATATAATTGAATGGTGATTTTTTTCTTGAATTAAGAGGATGTAGGTTCAGAGTACATTTCTTTTTATGGACTCTTGTTTAAGTGACTAATAAAATAAAATTTCTCTTGACTGATAAAATATTTTCTTAGAAATTGAGATTTTAAACATCTCACCCCTCAGGTAAGATTGAATCCATCCCTTTCCAGTAGGGGTGTTCGCAGATCGGATCGAATTGGATATGGCCAAAAATTCGATCAGATTCGCATTAAAATCATCGGATCGGATCGGATCCAATATCCGCAGCTTTTAAGGTTGGATCCGATCGGATATCGGATATATCCGCAAAACATAAAAATATTTTTAAAAGCTTACTTTTATTAAAAAAATGTCAATAAAATTTATTTTTTCTATTCTTTTAAATATGTTTACTCTTAAAATAATATTTAACATACTTTTCTTAAATAATAAATTAAAATAATATAACATATATGATAATTATTAATTGAAATAAAACATAAAAAGAATATTTACTTATTTATTTCTTTAATGTTGAGTTAAGAAATTAACTAAATTAATTAGTGATGACAAACATTATTTTTGGGAAAATAAATAATTAGTGTTGATTAATTATAATTGCATATTACTAATTGTTTATAAAATTGCTGCAGGCCAAAATCTGATTTACAGCCCAAATGGAAGGGAAAATAAAACAAGGGTAATGGGTTAATGAAATAAATGAAGCCCATGAGGAAACAAGGCTGAAAAATCAGAATGGGCAAAAAGATTGGATACCCGATCCAAGCCCGAATTGATTTCAATTCCCTCCATCTTGCTCCAACCAAAGCAACGTTCCTCTCCTCTCTAATCAAGTCACATCAAGACTTCAGAAAAGTAAGAAAGAGAAAGAGAGAAAAAGCTTCCTCCATAAGCTAGAAACCAAAAAAGCAAGAGAGAGAAAATTCAAGCTTGGAGTACAGAAGCTATAGCAGAAAATATAATCCAAATCAAGCTTAGGTTAAATGTAATCCATCTCATCTAACTTGCATAAAATCTTCTTCTCTTCTTCCCAACTCTCTGCTCTATCCGAAAATGGCATTCAAGGGAAAGTTGTTCTCTGCCCTATTCTGTTTCGCATCTACGGTCACAAGTAATACTTGGGGACCAAGTAGTTTTTCAATGGCTCAGATCAAGTTGACCATGAGAAGATCTCTATGGTTACTGCTTTATGGCTTTCAGTCAAGATGAAGAAGTCAAAAGGAAAGTTTCTACTCTGAGGATTAAGGAGAAAAAGTGATTCTGTGGGTTGGTGAAGCTCAAGGCTCAAGGTGTTGACCTTGGAAGAAGAACCAAGCAACATGCAAAGAGATAAAAGAAGCTTGATGTTCATTCAGAAAGCAAGGAGAGAAAACCAGAGTTTGAGAGTTGAGTTCTGTGAAGTACTCCATGTGAAGTTCCTCTACTTGGATAATGCTTTCTATCAAAGAAGCATTCGGCCAATACTGAAGAACTAAATCAGTGATTTGCGAAGCTGGTTTTTCACATAGCAAAGAGGCTGTTGATGAAGTCAATCTCCTTCATGTTTTTCTGAATGTAATGTACTTTTCTAAGTTTATCTTTCTGTAATTTTTTGTGAAAAAAGGCATTGTGAGAAAGCTCAAGTAAAAGCCATGAGTGGAAAAAGGCTGAGTGAAACACTTGAGAGAAAAGCCTAGAGTCATTTTCATATTTCTTTAGGTGTGTTTATGTCTTGTATCTTGTACCTGTGAGGTATCCCTTTCTTAGTTGGGTTAGCACTAAGAGTGAATAGCTAGGTATTAGCATAGCCAATGTCAAGTTAGGTTAGAACTTGAGTGTGAAAGGATTGGGTCAATCATGTGTTATTGGTGTATGTAATACTGTTAACTATAGTGAAATTCTTCCATAGTTGTGGAGGAGACTGAATGTAGGTTGCATAGCACAAGGCAACCGAACCAGGATACATGCTGGTGTTAGCTTGTCTCTTCTCTGCTGTGTTCTATTTTCTGATATTCATGAGACAAAAATAAATTGTCTCATAAATTTTCGCTGCTGAGTTCAAACAATCAGAATTGCAAATTTGTTTAAAAAGGGTAATAACAGCAACTAAAAAGGAAGGCATAGATTCAACCCCCCTTCTCTAAGCCTACCACAACCTTCATTTAATTTTGCGGATGCGCGGATATGCGGATCGGATATGCGGATACCAACACAAAATCCGCAATCCGATCTGATCCGAAAGCTTTGCGGATCGGATCCATATCCGCAATTTTCAGATCGAATTCGGATAAACACCGCAGATATGCGGATCCCTTACTTCCCATGGAAGAGTCTGAGATTGCTTATTATTAACTCAGTTCCATTTCCTACATTTATTAATGGCACCTGCACCAGAAATAATTGAGGATCTTAATTTTGGGTGTTGAGGTAAACAATGCAACTACACACTAACACCCAAACTTTGCTAGAATGGAATCCAAACCATTACTGGGTCTAATATTTCTAACCTGACTAAATATACGCAAAAAATCAATCATATGCATAAAAGATTAATTACTAAATTAGTCACTTATTTAAATATAAATTAAAATATAAAATATATATTAAAAATAAATTAAATAATATATATTTATAAAAAACACACACTAAACATAATCATGAATCTCACAGACTCATCAAGTTCTTCTCAACCTATACATCACTCTACCCCTCTGAGCATAGACTGATTACCCTCCAGTTTAAAGAAAACTCTTGGAAATAAGATTGATCAGTTGGTAGAATTCACTCATGTTCCAGAAGACTCTCGAACCCCGGCCACTGAGTACCCTCTCATAAGTCCTTACTCTTTCTACCACAGACAAAAGAAATCAACCCTCACTTCTATTCGCCATCTCATCCATAGAAACCCTTCTCCTCCTCCTAAAGAAGTCATCCAGTCCTCTAATCTCCAACAGTGTGGTTTAAAAGCCACTACTGCTGAACAATACATAACCTTAGAAATCCCACAAGAACTCATCCAAAACTACCAAAACCAAGGCTACACTCATATGCATCTAGGGGCTGTCAGGCTCATTCTTACCCTTCATGGAAGGAGATCTCTTCCGGTAACAGCCAAAGTTGCTCTTTTAGATACTACTTTCAAAGAATATCAACATGCCTTGATCGGAGCATTAGTAACAACACTCTCAAATGGAAGTGTCATTCTTACTATAGCTCCTAATTTCACCATGAGATTATCAGATCCTACGATAAGTCAAAGGCTAAAAATCCAAATACAGTTGGTAGGAGTAATTCAAGACTCTAATGCTGAACAGGCCACCTTACATCACCAAGTCCTCTATAGAGTCCAAGATCATGCTCTTGATCTTAATCTCCCAAACACTACTGGAGAGGCATTATTCATGTTCACAGACAGTGCTGGAGGACCTGCAATAGTAAATATTCCAAGGATGATCACTACTGAAGAACTTTCTTCTATCATTCCGTTGGAATGGATTACTGATTATGAGAAAGCTTTCCCAAAAGAACAGGTTGATGTTCATACTACAGCACCTCCAACTATTACTCATAACAGTGATGGTACGGTGACCACTGTTTTTCAGAAACCTGGAATGACCAAACAAATTTCACTGCGAAGATCATCCTTCAGAAGGATCAATATGATCTCTCCTGTTCAGGTGCAAACAACTCATGATCAAAATGATCCACCAGTGCATTTCTATGAGAACGGAAAACCTGTTTACGTCTCTCACATAAATGGCCACTTCATTTGGGATGTTGATCCCTCTATGTGCGATTCTGACTGTGACTGTGCTGATCAATGGAGTGACACTGATGATGAAGATTATGCTAGAAGACGGAGGAACAGGAAAAAGAAGAAGAAGTTGTTACAAGCCCCATGCTCCTTTAAAAGACCTGAGCCTCCTGATGATGCTGAATCAGCTCCAATGCTCAGAAAGAAACCAATGATCAAGAGGACGAAACTGTCTAGGAAAAGCTTCGCAGATTATCCTTTTCAGCCAGTCGATACAATCCCATGTATCGCCACCCTCAGATCTTATGAGGAAGAATTCCCACCTTTAGTAACCCAAACTGATGAAAAGAAAATCACTAAGAGACCCTATGTGATACCTCAAGGAATCACTCCACATGGACATCAAGCAACAACTCCTCAAGAGGAAGTGCTCAATTGGCATACAGATAATGCAGTCAGCCAAAATAAAGTATTGCTCCGGATAGATCACACTCTTGATACTTTTGTAGAGAAAACTGAGGGTCTCTCAGTACAATTAAGTTCTATGGCAGAACAAGTGGCTGAACTCAAAGATCGACTTTCTGCACAAGCTTTTCAACTTGATCAAGAACTCAAGGCCTACATTGACAATCGCTACTTTGGCCCAGAATTCCAAAAGAAGAACAGAGAATTGGATCAAATCAAGGCTCAACTTCGACAAATTGAGATGGACAAAAGCAAAACAACTATACCCCAAACGCTGTCCATAGACCCATTATCTATGTATGCCAAACCATATCCCTCATATTCACCTATCTTATTTCCTTCCACATGTTCACCACCAGAAACCCCAGACTATGACTCCATCTTCAAATCCACCTACCATTTGGCCAGGCAAGCAAACACTAAAAGATCCATTTCTCCCCAAGGACGGCATCATTCGTCCCTGCCTAAGCCACAACAACCTCAGCCATCCCTCCAATCTAGACCTCATCCTCCTTGGAAATCAGGAAACTTTTTTAGAGACGAGACATCTCCCAATGTCCCTATAAAAAATAAGGGCATCAAAGAAGGGTCGCCAGCTCCAGGACGATCAATTTATACCTTTACTCTGGATACTCAATCACCCAGTGAAGAGATTACTGAATAATCAGAAGATGAGACCACTGAGACCAGTGAACAAGAAGATGAGGAGTCTGAAGGAGATTATGAAACAGATCTTTCAGCAATAGCCATGGTCAACCCTATAGAAGAAGAGGAGGAAGAGATAACTTCTGAAAGGGATGAACCAGAAACTTCAGCTAATCACGATCATATAAGCCCAATTGAAGTTAAAACTCCCAACAAATGGTTCACTTTTGATGATGTCCCACCAGCAAGGTACAGAGAAAGGTTGAATGAATTTAGTGTTTGGATTCAGACCATGGCCAACCCAAATCTCACAAGCAGACAAGTCCTTGCAGATTTCATAAATCGGATGACTGGCAATCTCCGAAAATGGGCAACTAACCTTTCTGAGTATGAAAGACTCCAGCTCATCAATGGTACCTCTTCACAGTTTCTGGGAATAATACATCAAGAATTTCTAGGAGACATTGCAATTATCCAAAAAAAAAATTCTCAAGAATACTTTGAGATGAAGTGCTGTTCACTCAACAGAAAAGACTTGAAAAAACACTACAAAAAGATGGCTGCTAAATATTATCCTCTTGGAGGAAATAATAATCCGCCACTTAAGCAAGTCTTTATAGCATCCTTGCCAGATGAGCTTCAGCCTGAAATACAGCGAATGATGATGACTCTTCGCAAAGAAGTGGCTACCACTACTATTGGAGAAATATACCAGTTAGTCCTAGCTGCCTTGGACAAGTTGTGTGAACAACAACAAATGTTCAAACAGCTTAACAAAAACTCAAGCAAACTCAAAAGAGCATGCAGCAAATCCCATTTGAAAATTAAGTGCAAAGAGTCAAGTATGTGTGAATGCAAGCCAAAGAAAAAGACGCATTGGCGATCACCAACCAATACATTTCATCAGAAAGCATTCAGAAGGAGAAGAAGCAAGCAAAAGTATCGTTACTTCAAAAGGAAGAAACCCTATACCAAGTCGAACAAATGCTTCATCTGTGGAAAACAAGGACACTTTGCTAAGTCATGTCCTCACAAGACAAAAAAGGAGATAAAAATGCTCCAGTCTTTAATGGATGCTGCCTCCATTGGTGATGAGGAAGATCTAGAGTCAGTACTTGAAGAACAAAGAAGCAAAGATGATGAAACTGAATACGTTTTTTAAGACTCTGACTCAGAAGAGAATGGTTCAGAAGAAGACCTCCCACCAAAAAGGTCTATCTTTACCATATCATCCATTGCTTCCATCACCACAAGAATTCCTAAAGGAACGAGTATGCCAGAAGAAGAACTTGGGTATCTCGGATCTTTATGAGTAAAACAGATTGATGGTACTCCTAGACCTCATTTTGATAAACCAATAAAGGCTGTTGCATTAATGGACACTGGATCTTGTGCTACTGTCGTAAAACCACATGTCTTACCAAAAGAAATGTGGACACCTTTTTCCAAGAAATTCGCAGTAGCTAACAGTGAAGTCTTCACCATCAATCTCATCTCCAAAAAACCAGTTGGATTGGAGATATTTGCAGGCCAGACCACTTGGCTTAGAGTACTGGGAAGTTATCTCCCAGACAAAGACGTTTTGTTCGGATTCGATGCCTTCTTCCGAACTCATGGGCTACATATCAAACCCACTGGTCTGAGTTACAAAGGGCAGTTTTTGCCTTTTACAGGGATACAAAGTATCCTCGAAATTCAAGAAGCTCCAGAAGAATATAAGGAGATCCAACAGTTACTCCTCAATGCTTGCTGTGATAGTCATGATCAATTCAACCACCCTGCTCCTTTATGGAAAAATCCAGAATTTTATGTTCGACTCCCCTTCAAAAAGAATGAAGACATCAACCCTACAAAGGCCACTCATTCAGGGATGAACTCTGAAGATCTTAAGTTGGCAAGAGCTGAATGTGCAGCCCTTCTTGTTCAAGGACTCATTGAACCAACCAACTCCAACTGGACATGTCAAGCATTCTATGTTGAAAAAAGAGCCGAGCAAAATAGAGGAAAAAAGAGGCTTGTCATTGATTATAAGCCACTTAATGTCTTCTTACAAGACGACAAGTTTCCTCTACCAAGAATCTCAGTTATTACACAGAGATTAAGTGGAGCAAAAATATTCAGCAAGTTTGACTTGAAAATTGGATTTTGGCAAATTGGGCTCCATCCTGAAGATAGGTATAAAACAGCGTTCTGTATGCCTGAATTCCAATACCAATGGACGGTAATGCCATTTGGACTCAAAATAGCCCCCTCTCTCTTCCAAAAAGCAATGACCAAAATCTTTGAGCCCATACTACATTCCACACTAATCTACATTGATGACATCTTACTGTTCTCAAAAGACAGTGAAGCCCACAAGGCACTTTTGGCCCAATTCACTCAGATCATCAAAGACCAGGGAATCATGCTATCAGCAAAAAAGAGCTCTATTGCTAAGACAAAAATTGAATTTCTTGGGATGATTTTCGAAAATGGATTTTTCCAACCAGGGGATCACCTCGCCAAAGAGTTAATCCATTTTCCTGATGAAAACTTGACAGTCAAATAAGTCCAACAATTCTTGAATATCGTCAACTACATCAGAGACTTTATCCCAGATGTGACCAGACACACCAGCCAGCTGTCAAAACTCCTAAAAAATAAGCCCCACCATGGGGACCTGAGCAATCCACAGCTGTCAAAACCCTGAAGAAGATAGCACAAGACCCCACCTTTAAAGATTCCCAGCACAGGAAAAAGAATATTGCAGACAGATGCTACTGATGAATTCTGGGGAGCTGTGCTACTTGAAGAGATTGATGGGACGAGACACTATTGCGCGCATGCTAGTGGACAGTTCAAAGAATCTGAAAAACATTACCATGCCACTTACAAAGAGATTCTTGCTGTCAAAAGGGGAATAGAGAAATTCAATTTCCACCTCAGTGCTTATCATTTCACTGTAGAAATGGATAACACCTCTTTCCTATCAATGTTAGAAATCAAGAAAAAAATTCTGCCAGACTCTCAATTGCTAAGATGGAAGGACTGGTTCTCTCGCTATAAATTCGAGGTAAGACACATCAAAGGACACCAAAACACACTTGCTGATTTCCTATCCAGGCCAACCAAAGAACCACTCCCAAACCAGTAGAATTACTCCTCAAACCAATCCATTACATTTGCACCATGAGTTCCTACAACCCTTCATACACCATTCCATTTCCTGATTGTCCACTTCACAATAACTCATACAGAAGAAAAATTGGTCCTTTTTCCTTCAAAGCAAGACCCCAGACAGCATTTCAAATAGTCTGTCTAGCCAGACAAACTTTGTTCTACTGGTTACACCAGCTCCTTACCATAACCCAAATACATCCAAATCCGAAGTACTTTGACGTGGATACCCCTTTTTGCACTATACCAATAATCCAAGGACCTATACCAGAGAAAATGATGTGGTATATCTGGGCTCTGTCCTCTCTATATCCATGTGCCATCATAATACCACTCTTCCCTGTATATCACATCCTGTGTAACCGCACTGAAGCCCAGTCTCATCTAGTCCGGTTATTTGCTATGTATGCACCACTTGGGGCATGGAGAGGAATGTTATATAACATGATCGAGCAACACCAATTATGGGATAAACCCTCCAAGACAAAGCGAAAATTCTGTTGTTTTGTCACCCTTCAGAGAGATTATTTTACTGGATGTAAAGCACATACTGAGAAAGCACATACCATGAACAAGGTCGATATTGTTGGATATTCTACCATATGGCCCACAGATGAAAAGACAGTCCTAAATGCCTTGACTAAATACCTTTGTCAAATTTGGCAGCCTGGACTATATGGTGAAAAAGATGTAGTTGAAGGACTCACATTTCAATCAGATGTTCCACCGATAACTCTCCAAGAGTTTCAGTCCGATAATCAACCAATTTGGACAATACTCCTTTTATGCTCCAACAGACCAGCCCAGTACGTCCACACAAGTTCCAAGCAGAAATTCTGAAGAAGATCTGAATTCTGAAGATCCAGGTGGAAGAGTTTATGCCTTACCACCAAGCCCAACTAGAATTGATGCAGGAATACCCGATGATGCTGAAGGCCCAAAATCAGACCCATATGACCCATACCTGCAAGATGCCCAAGATCCAAATGAAGGATACACTGAAGATCCGTTTCTCTACCTACAAGACTCGGATACAGATTTCAGAGCTGTCAATTTAGCTTCTGACTCATCCTTTTCAGATGGTGATGGGACCCTTCCAGAAGACTATTTCAAACCGTCTCTTTATTAGAACACTGTTGTTCCTACTATGTATAATTATGAGTGTGCTGAAATAAAGTGACCTTAGTCACATACTTAGAAAACGCCAAAAAAGATAAGGCTTATCCTTATCCTCCAGTTGGTAATGTATGATAGGATTGTTTAGATTTCACGTCTATCTAGAGACCTCTATATAAGGAGGTGCTCACCCCAATTGTAATCAGATCTCAAGAAACATTGTAATATATCCACTTTTCCTATCTCTCAAAATGTTCTGAATTCTCTTTCTCTCTCTGAAAGCTTAGCTAGTGCTATTTCCTTCTTCCTCAGTCCAGTGCCATAAAAGTATGCTCTGAGCTTGCCTCTTTAAGAGGATGAGTCAGAAGCTAAATTGACAGCTCTGAAATCTGTATCCGGGTCTTGTAGGTAGAGAAACGGATCTTCAGTGTATCCTTCATTTGGATCTTGGGCATGTTGCAGGTATGGGTCTGATTTTGGGCCTTCAGCATCATCGGGTATTCCTGCATCAATTCTAGTTGGGCTTGGTGGTAAGGCATAAACTCTTCCACCTGGATCTTCAGAATTCAGATCTTCTTCAGAATTCCTGCCTGGAACTTGTGTGGACGTACTGGGCTGGTCTGTTGGAGCATAAAAGGAGTATTGTCCAAATTGGTTGATTATCCCTGAAGTTATAAATCTGGACTAAAACTCTTGGAGAGTTATCGGTGGAACATCTGATTGAAATGGGAGTCCTTCAACTACATCTTTTTCACCATATAGTCCAGGCTGCCAAAGTTGACAAAGGTATTTAGCCAAGGCATTTAGGACTGTCTTTTCATCTGTGGGCCATATGGTAGAATATCCAACAATATCGACCTTGTTCATGGTATGTACTTTCTCAGTATGTGCTTTACATCCAGTAAAATAATCTCTCTGAAGGGTGACAAAACAACAGAATTTCCACTTTGTCTTGGAGGGTTTATCCCATAATTGGTGTTGCTCGATCATGTTATATAACATTCCTCTCCATGCCCCAAGTGGTGCATACATAGCAAATAATCGGACTAGATGAGACTGGGCTTCAATGCGGTTACACAGGATGTGATATACAGGGAAGAGTGGTATTATGATGGCACATGGATATAGAGAGGACAGAACCCAGATATACCACATCATTTCCTCTGGTATAGGTCCTTGGATTATTGGTATAGTGCAAAAAGGGGTATCCACGTCAAAGTACTTCGAATTTAGATGTATTTGGGTTATGGTAAGGAGCTGGTGTAGCCAGTAGAACAAAGTTTGTCTGGCTAGACAGACTATTTGAAATGCTGTCTGGGGTCTTGCTTTGAAGGGAAAATGACCAATTTTTCTTCTGTATGGGTTATTGTGAAGTGGACAATCAGGAAATGGAATGGTGTATGAAGGGTTGTAGGTGCTCATGGTGCAAATGTAATGGATTGGTTTGAGGAGTAATTCTACTGGTTTGGGAGTGGTTCTTTGGTTGGCCTGGATAGGAAATCAGCAAGTGTGTTTTGGTGTCCTTTGATGTGTCTTACCTCGAATTTATAGCGAGAGAACCAGTCCTTCCATCTTAGCAATTGAGAGTCTGGCAGAATTTTTTTCTTGATTTCTAACATTAATGGGAAAGATGTGTTATCCATTTCTACAGTGAAATGATAAGCACTGAGATGGAAATTGAATTTCTCTATTCCCCTTTTAACAGCAAGAATCTCTTTGTAAGTGGCATGGTAATGTTTTTCAGATTCTTTGAACTGTCCACTAGCATGCGCGCAATAGTGTCTCGTCCCATCAATCTCTTCAAGTAGCACAACTCCCCAGAATTCATCAGTAACATCTGTTTGCAATATTCTTTTTCCTGTGCTGGGAATCTTTAAAGGTGGGGTCTTGTGCTATCTTCTTCAGGATTTTGACAGCTGTGAATTGCTCAGGTCCCCATGGTGGGAGCTTCTTTTTTAGGAGTTTTGACAGCTGGCTGGTGTGTCTGATCACATCTAGGATAAAGTCTCTGATGTAGTTGACGATTCCCAAGAATTGTTGGACTTGTTTGACTGTCAAGTTTTCATCAGGAAAATGGATTAACTCTTTGGCGAGGTGATCCCCTGGTTGGAAAAATCCATTTTCGAAAATCATCCCAAGGAATTCAATTTTTATCTTAGCAATAGAGCTCTTTTTTGCTGATAGCATGATTCCCTGGTCTTTGATGATCTGAGTGAATTGGGCCAGAAGTGCCTTATGGGCTTCACTGTCTTTTGAAAACAGTAAGATGTCATTAATGTAGATTAGTGTGGAATGTAGTATGGGCTCAAAGATTTTGGTCATTGCTTTTTTGGAAGAGAGAGGGGGCTACTTTGAGTCCAAATGGCATTACCGTCCATTGGTATTGGGCTTCAGGTATACAGAACGCTGTTTTATACCTATCTTCAGGATGGAGCCCAATTTGCCAAAATCCAGTTTTCAAGTCAAACTTGCTGAATATTTTTGCTCCACTTAATCTCTGTGTAATAACTGAGATTCTTGGTAGAGGAAACTTGTCGTCTTGTAAGAAGACATTAAGTGGCTTATAATCAATGACAAGCCTCTTTTTTCCTCTATTTTGCTCGACTCTTTTTTCAACATAGAATGCTTGACATGCCTGAATGAGTGGCCTTTGTAGGGTTGATGTCTTCATTCTTTTTGAAGGGGAGTCGAACATAAAATTCTGGATTTTTCCATAAAGGAGCAGGGTGGTTGAATTGATCATGACTATCACAGCAAGCACTGAGGAGTAACTGTTGGATCTCCTTATATTCTTCTGGAGCTTCTTGAATTTCAAGGATACTTTGTATCCCTGTAAAAGGCAAAAACTGCCCTTTGTAACTCAGACCAGTGGGTTTGATATGTAGCCCATGAGTTCGGAAGAAGGCATCGAATCCGAACAAAACATCTTTACTATCACCCATATCAAGAAACACGCGATTGCCTTACCAACCCACTCCCTGCAAGGTCTACATCATGTTAAATCCTTTCTGTATGCGAAAAGAAAAAGGTGGCATCTTCACGTGAAGATGATAGTTAAGATGTGGACATGTTCTATGTTAAATACTTTAGTCAAACATATCAAAGTATCGAATAATTCTCATATATAATTTTTACATGAATACATTTTTACGTAAGTAGGCACCAAAGAAAAAATGTTATGGGTACTTATTGCGTATGAGATACCCTGCGACTCATGTCTCATCTAATAATGAATGAAGTATAAATCGACACTGTCCTATATAGAGTATTTACACATGGTCAAGGAAAATATTTAAGTACCTAACATTTTGAAGGGTATACAAGCAAAGATGCATAAGAGTGAAGAACAAGGGTGAGAAAACTTACATATAAGTGATTATGAGAGATAGAACAAGAACAGCAACAGTATTTATTGGCCTTTCCCAAGCGAAGATTCCTTGAACCCATGGGACTACATGTTTGAGTGGTTTTAATAGTTCCTATAAAATAAAATTAAATCAGAGTAAACAATGCTTTCAACTCCAAAACATATATGTATAGTTGAGGATACTTACTGTAAGAACCATAACGCTGTCGATGACACCATCATCCTTTAATTCTTCAGTCATAGCTTTCGCGATGAGAACTTCATTTTCTTCCTCCCTTGATTGTTTGATAGCTGTCTTCAAGGAAGGACTATCTTCTAAAGCACTGGCGCTACTTTCAACTTCTTGACTTGGCTTCTCTACTATTTCATCAGAAGGTATGGACCTATACATGTTCATAATTCTAAGGATTGAGCTTGCGCTACATGAGTGTCCGCTATTGACCTTCTTGAGGCTATCCGCGAATTCTTCGAGAACATAATCTCCCTTTGGCAGCTCGTGGTATAAGGAGAATATTAGGAACTTCGTTGGGACAGGTGGTGATATTCTTAGCATTTCTCTGGCTGCATGAAGCCTTATGATTCCCAATATTGTCCTTGCATGAATCTCCCATGCTTGGATTGGACCATTGATATTGTACTTCGATAAAAACTGGTGGAGAAACATTATTTCCCTTATCAGTGCTAGCCAATGTTCGCGCCTCGTGGAACTTGTGAGTTCTGGAAACTCTAGTACAATCTCCTCTGATCTAGAAAATTCAGAAGAAATTTCTTCATATCAATGACATAAGTGAAGATTAGTTATGTGTACATATCAACTTCGACACACTATGCCGACTCGCAACCCATCCAAAGGTGGACAAGATGCCAGATGACAATGTCTCATGCATAATATGTAAGCATTTTCCTTTTCAACAAGAATATCTCCAAAGGATTATGTTGATGCACTTACAAATCAGATGATTCATAGATTATGGCCTTGTCAAAAAGTTGAGCTCCCCAGGGACCTGTGGCAGCTGGTTTTACACTCTGCTCGACATCCTTGGAGAGGTCCATTTTTATAGCATCTTCGTAATTTATTATTCCCGAGGCCTCGAAGTAAAGAGCATAGTTGGTCAGAGTTAGCCTACCTGTCAATTAAAATCAAAGCAACATGAACGGATTAATTTACTAAGATTTCCGTTTTAATATTGGAATGAATAGTCAGATAAACCAAACTGCAGACCAGGCCAACTTGTCGTCCCAACGTGGCGAACGACTCTCTGGGAGCTTGCTGTTCCTTCGACATGTAATATGTATTCGTCATCGGCCAGTTCCACACCATTTGGCTTTGTCTGATTCTGCAAATGCTGTATGCACCTGAGGAATCGGGAATCCCAGACAATAAGTATGTTTTCAAAACTCCAAATATCTTTACAAATCAATAGACTACAACTATCAAATCATTTATATGTCCACTAGAAACTTCTATGCCAAATGTTCATATACTATATATACCAAGGTAGTCACCTACTTGTCCATATTTTTTAAGAATATATCGTATGCCGGATGGTGTAGTCGGAGCCCTGTTGGTGCTGTTAGAGTTTCAAAAGTAAACCTTCCATTTGCAACATCTGCTACTAAAGGAAATTGTGATCCCATCCACACAAATGCATCTTCTCCAACACTGGCCTCATTAGTAACCTGGAAAAGAAAATGCATCAAGTACAATCAGAAACCTATAATCATAAATGTTCCTATGTACTAAACAAATCTGGTCCATGTTCTAAACAGAATATTCAACTGACTATTGCATCAAGAAGACGAGCTTCTCATGGCTGGAATTCAACCTCACAATTGAAACAACAAAGAAAGGAAGTAAAAAACATCTATGTTCTGTAGTACCATGAAAAATGAGAAGGAAACACTCTTACAAGTAGAGGCATGATGTCTGAATAAAAAAGAGGGATATCTTCCTGTTCTTGAGTGGCTTTTCGAGCTATCCTTTCTTCGTGCTCCTTTGCTACAGATTCCTGAAAACCTCAAAATGCTAACATTATCCTCTAATCTGATTAAATTACAGGGGATGGCAAAAAGCAAAACTATAGTTCACATCTCATATATATAATAGGGGACAAAGCTGAAATTGAGATCAAGCCAGACCATATCTTTGTTTAGACCATTTTTTTAATCACAAGATCATAGGCTAATGTTGCATGACATGATTTCAAACTATGCAGTTACTAAAAGCAAGCTTACTTTGATTACCATGCAAAATTTCATTTATCATATATTCATATTTCTCTGCATTACAAAATATTTAGGAACAAAACTAAATGCCAAAGGCTCATTAGAACTTCAATTTTAAATGTTTTAGAAAGACTCTTTGATCAACATTGAAGATGAAGCTATAACTTATCATCTCAAACCAGCACGAATGCTTTGCTGCCATAAGTTCGAAAAGGGGAAAATTTGATTTCCCCAGTAAAGTACTTCCTTTGAGATGCGAAGTAATGGAACTAATAGAAAATAACTTATATCTTCATGAATGTGATGAAAGAAAGATCAATGTCAAGTAAATTCCACCAATAGGCAAATTTTGTCAAGTTAGAGAAACTAAGATTGAATTTCAGCATTCGATATTGTTTTTCATAAAGAAAACTAAGATGCAAGCTAATCTTCAAGAAATCATCACCAAATATTCAAATTGACATATTCACCAAAGTCCTGATTTGAATAAAATGCATTCATGTTTCAAAACTTAGTATAGTATAAATTAACCCCAATTCAAATAACTGTAAATTTAGAAATGTAAGAGTAAGACAATAATTTGCATGTATACCGTGCCGTCTTCATCATAGTATCTAGGTCTCTCCCAAGCAAGCATCATATCATAGGTCAACCTGCTAAATGAGCCATCGTTGATCTTTTCCTGTATGCTATCCTGGCACATTTTTTGACATAGAGTCTTGCTACTGCAAAATTCCACTAATTTTTTGCAGTAGTCTCCCTCATCTGGGTTCCATCCTGATTCAAATTCTTCCACCAATCCCTCTACTGGAATTTCCAGTTTCCTAATTAAAAACAACAGTAGCAGTAACTAAATATTATACAATGTCATCCAATTACAAATAGTGTATCAAAATTAAATTAACATTCATTAAATATAAGTAAAATCTGATTTTGATACCGTGTAAAACAGTTTTGCATTATGTTATTAACTACGAAAAACAGTTTTGCATTAAATATAAGTAAAATTTGATTTTAATATTATACATTCATTATGTTTTGATTTTAAATTAACTACGTAAATGATGATCCAAATTCATATAACTATACAATTGGATGATAGTGTTAGTGCATAACAATTAAAACTCCAATTATATTATTAAGCAAAAATTGGAATTTGGTCAAATAAACGAACATTTCAGTGATGTAATGTCACATCCATTTATCAATCTTCAATGGGCAAATATTAAATTGGATACAAATAGTATCATTTCCCCGAAGAAGAAAATTCATATATAGATAAAGATGACAAACAAAGTAATATTCCACATGTGTGGCCGTGTCATTTCATCAACAAATTCTTGTAAACAATTCCTCGAATGCAAGTGTATGTGTAGCATTTTTCAATGATATGATATATGAAGTTGAATTTTGATAACAAATGTATTGGTAAGGAAGAATATATTACTGTGCACATCTCTTAAGAACGTCCTCTGCAATGGAAGACAGATACTCTAGCTTTGTAGCCATAACATCTACGTATCTATATGACGCCGTTTCTTCTTCTTCTCCTCCTCCTCCTCCTTCTTGTTGTTGATGCGGTTCGTTCTTTTTTCTATATAACTCTTATCAGTAGCATGTTGTATGTATGGATTATGGAAGCACCGAAATTCACAATCAAGACTGATATCGGTTTTTTTTAAAAAAAATATATATAGAAGGGTTTGACACGTGTGACCACTATGAGGCGCCACTTCATAACTCCCATGCAATGTTAAGCATCATGCTAACTCCTCCGTCTACTACATTTTTTGATAGTATAATAATCTGATCCATTTCTCTCTCGTGCAAGGTTCTGAAAACCGAACCGGTCATCAAACCGTTCTCGTTACTGGTTCATAGGTTCAACCGGTTCGATTGTGGTTGAACCGAAAAAACCGTTTTATAATAAAATAATAATTAAAATATAAATAAATACATTAAAACATAATTATAGTTTAATATAAACTTTAAAATATCATCCAAAATAAAACCAAAATATTATGATCTCATTCAAATACAAACTCAAGTCAAATAACAAAAACAACCAACTAAACATAAAATGCCAACATCCAAGTTTGTCATCAATCATATTTATTCATATTCACAGTTTTATCACATTCATTTATATTCATAATCCCTTGCCTTATTAAACAGCACAAAAATTTAATTCAGTTAACCATTTATCCACTTGAAATGAAAATGGCAAATAAAACACCTGTTCTGAGAACATCAGCAACAGCATCCTCTGCTGATTTTGCATACTTCTGATATTCATGTGGCCACTACATGTTACTATTTAATATTAGGAAGGGTACTAGTTATGCCCAATAGAATTACTTAGTCTTTTAAGAATATAGATAAGAGACTTTTATCAATGTATTAAAGCTTAAAGGAATTAATGAATTGATATTGAACTTGGTTCAATTTGGAGTTTCTCTCCCTAATTCATAGAAGGAGTTCTAACATTGGTGCTCTCGCTGAGAGGTTTCTTCCATTTTTCATGGGAAAACAAATAACTCAACAATCTGAAAATACATTTCCAATATTCAATGGGAAAGATGGTTATGGATGGACACCTGAGGAGCAGAGATTCATAGAGGTGGAAAGAGGTTTGAAAGGGAAAGCTCTAAGATGGTTTCAGTTATGGAAGGCGCTCAATCCATTTGCCAATTTGGAAACATTCGAAATTGCTGCTGGAAAATTGAGTGGGAAGAGATTAAAGCTAGACTAAGGCAACACCGGCAACCAAATCTCAGCTATCAACAGAACAAGACTCGCAGCAACATCAACAGAAATTCAAGAAAAAAGAGAGGCCAAAATCGATGCAAATTCAGATTCAACAAGCAATTTAGCTACAAATCCAACAACAGATCACAAATTCAACTTCACAAGATCAGTTCACAAATCAACAAATCCAGAATATGAAATTGACGAAGAAGAAGAGTCAGATTTCAATTTTGAACTTCAACCACAACAACAATAAGAAGAATTAAACAGAAATTGCAGATCAAGCACGAATTCAAAATTCAAATCCAGAAATTCAATAAAAAATAACTCTAAATCCAGAAAATCAAGTACGCTTAGAGACAATTGCAAAGAAAGTAGCAGATCGCAACAATAGTGAGGAAATCAGAACAACAAACCCTAGCAGCGGCGGTCTCTCTCGCAGCTTCGGTCTCTCTCGCTTCCTTCCTCACGTGACAGCGACGACGATGGCTTTGCGCAGCTCCAACAAACCCTAGCAGCGGCGGTGATGGATTGGCAGCGATGGAGGCACGGCGGCGACGCATCAGAGGCTCCCTCCTCCCCTGCGGTGGCTGCGATTTTCGAAGGCTGACTTCGTGGCTGCGAGCGAATAGAGCTAGCTGACGTTAGCACAACGGAAGTTGTGACGGCGGCGGTGGCTCGACGGAAGTTGCGCCGGAAGCTCGAGGTGAGTCAGACTGGAGACGTGAGAGGTGAGAGTGGAGGCTGAGGCTCGAGAGGAGAGGAGTGGGTGACTAGTGTTCTCTTTTGGTTTTGGCCCTTTCAGCATGCAAAACGCAGCGTTTTGCCTAAATTTAAAAAACCGGCCAGGTCCCGGTTCGGTTCGACCGACCGGTTCCCGGCCGGTTCGGCGGTTCAACTCCGGTTTTTAAAATTGGCGGTTTACTATCTGTCCGAATCGTATTTATTATAACAGCGGTTTTCGGTTCGACCGGTTCGACCGGCCAATCGAACCGGTTTTCAGAACATTATTTGAAACAAAATAAAACTTACCGATATTTTTAAAACTTTTGTCAAACTTTAAAAACAAAAAGTATACTTTACCATAAATTTAATATTAATTTTTTAAGTTTTTTATTAAATAATTTTTTATATATATAAATTAATTTATTTTAATTTTACATGGATCTAAATCTAGTTGCATATAATTTCATATCTTTTGTCGCCTAAATTTTTTTACTATATACCCGAAAGAAGTCCAAATTATTAAAGACTAAAATTTCTTACTATATTTTCTGAAATTGACATTTTCTTTGGATTTATTCTGACTTAACAGGCTATTTATATTAACCAAGTGAGGTACTGTTAAGATTGATGTTTATTTTTCACTAATAATCAAATTTTTTTCGCCGCTTTCTTTTTTAAAATGTTAAATTTTAAAATTATATTACTTCAATTTTGGTTTTTAAATTACATATTATGACATAAATATTATAATGATGATATTAAAGAAGTTTTTAGTGTAAAATTGTGAGAAATGTATTAACATACTTAAAAAAAATTTTAACCAGTTGCGTGATATCCTTGAGTTTCCTTCTCATTGTTTCCACCCAATAAAGACGTTCTTGTATTTCCACCATATGAATAATTTATAGTATATCTTAGTGGCTATATTGAACGGAACAACAAAGTTCCGCTTCCCTACAGAAAATACTAAAACCGCTTCCTATTTTATAATATAGTGAATTCACCATGTAAATTGTTGATCTATCCTATAATAATTAACAATTAAGTATCACTGTAAATGAGCAATGCAAAATCCGGATACCTATCGTTAACTAAGCTGAAATATCAATTTAATATTAAGTAGTACATTGTTTATTTTACTTTATCGTTGGGAAATAATTTCCCTTGCTGGTTAGGTGAAATTCGATTAAACAAAATTCTTATAGATCATATAATTCTTTGTCAAGAAAAAAAATGAATTAATAATTTTCTTGTTGTAAAATAAATAAGGAAGAAGTAATAAAATAAAAATATAAATAGAAAATAATATTATTAGTATTTACCAATACTATTATACTACTATAAAGATAATATATTAATATTATATTAATAGTATATGAAGAAAGAAAATAAAGAAATGCTTTATATAAGAAAGAGAGAGAGGAAGTATTTGCTTTTTATTGCTAAGTGTATATTTCTTTTATCTCGTTCATGCTTTTATAGGCAAACAAATACAACTTTCCACACTTCATTAATCATAGTTGTCAAAATCGGACCGGACCGACCGGTTCGACCGAAAAACCGGTGAACCGAACCTCACACCGATCCGATACGAACCGGTCAAATCTGGAATGAACCAGTGAGAACCGGTCAAATTCGGTGAAAACCGGACCGGACCGAACCGCGTGGGTGGCAGTTGAAGGGAAGTGCAGAGTAAGATCACTTCCGATCATCAAACCGCTCGAGCTACTGGTTCATCGGTTTAGAAGTTCAACTGGTTCAACCGTTGTTCAACTGAAATAACTGAATTATAATAAAATAACATCAAATTATAAATAAATATACAAAAATATAAATATATTCTGATATAAATCTTAAATATACACAAATTAAAAGTATAATTCCAATTAAAATCTCATAATCACATTTAAATACAACACGAGTCAAATATAAAAAACCAAATATTAAAGGTCAAAACTTATATAAGTATAAAATTTATATTATATGAAATTTAAGATAGTCACAAGAAACAAAAAAAAAATTCATTGGATTAACCAAATCAATAATAAATATTTGATCATCTACTTATCTGGTTAATTGAGTTTATTCAGTTAATTCAATTCATCTATTTCTTCATTAAAAACAAAGATGACAAATTTATTTCTTCTCTAACAAAAGATTGATCATAATGAACAAATAGAAACTCCGAAAAACTTTTAACAAAATTTTCAACATAATTTTCAGCTGATCACAATTTTAGCAAAATTTCAACACAATTTTAACAAAGATTAACAATTTTTTTCCAAAAATTAACTAAAAAAAACCAGCAGTTAACTAATCATTCAATGATTCAATCAACACCAAAAATACAGAATATAGAGTACAGAATATAGAGTACAGAACAGCACTGGAGCATAGCTAATCATTCAATGATTCAAGTTATGGAAGGAAAAGCTCTAAGATGGTTCAATCATCGCTAACAACCAAATAAGCTTTCAATCTTGCCAGAATCAAGCAATAATTCAGCAATCATCAACCACAATTTTAGATCTAAAACCAGTAACAGCAGAAATTATTGAAATGCACCATTCAATGCAACAAAAACCTATGCAGGATGCACTGTACAACAAAAGTATAGTTCAGGAGTTGTATATGGGAAAATAAGATAGTAAATCAAAAATAAATTTTTTTCACCATATCACCATATTTAAAAACTCATATATCCACCTTAAACTAAGACAAATAAATTAATCTCAGAATTAAGCCAGTCATAATGCAGCATAATTTGTAAGACTTAATGACACACAAAAGATAAATAAAAGATAAATAAAAATTCGGTGTTTATATTTATGAATTATGACTACTTGTCCTTGTCCCGATGCAATGCAATGCAGTACCATGACCCATCACCCACAAACCCAACCAAAAAAATATTAAAATGACATCACCGCAATCAAAGAATTTTTATTTCATGCATTGTACTGAGTGTCCTTCATTTTATCTTAAATAGAGAGTATAATTTGAAGTCAAGTTTAATGTACATGTAGAATTTTTTTCGAGACAAATACGGTTAATTAACAACGCCGTGAGGTAGGAGCCAAAAGAATATTTGTACAATGTGCATAATAAAAGTTTAAGGAGTATTAGGGAGTATTAGAGATATAACCATTAGTGTTACCTTTTCCTATCAATTGAAGCTTTTGAGATAAGTGGTATCATGACATGGTATTAGAGCTCTAGATCCGAAAAGTTAAGAATTTGATCCTTGGTAAACCCCAAAATCAATTTAAGTTTTTGGGAAGATGTTTATTATTCCTAATACTTGGATGGTTATTCTAGATAGTATAGGAGATGTTTATTTTGTAACTCAATAACCCATTATACACATTGTACAAATAGTTCATTGGCTCCCTCAGGACTCTTTCTAAATTTCACTACACCCCATCTGAAAAGGAGTCTTTTAACTCCGATAAAGAATTCAATTTTCTCACCTTAGTTCTTTGTGACTCTGTGACATCTGAATTTTACACTGAAACCCTGAGGCCAATGATCCCCAGATAATTTAAGTAACTAAACACCTAACTCCTGCTCATTAAATAAAGTTATGAATTTAAACTTTTTAACTCTCAAATAGTAAATAGATAAAATAAAACATAAAACTCAATGCAAATTGTACCAAGTTAAAAACGTGCCTCGTGGTCCGTGTGGGTGTATTTCGGTATAGGTCCATATCATTTTAGTTTGAGCTGACCATCCTTGCGTATGAAAAACTATGAATAACAATCATAATGTAACACTGAGAAAATAAAAATGGGTAAGTAAATAGGTATATAGCCATTAGCCAATTTAACAATTCAAAACAACGTAGGAAGCCGGAACAATAGCAAGAAGAGACTATTCTAAAATATCATCATCATCAACACCATCATAGTCATCATCATCAACCTCCTCTTTACAAGGAAAACTTTTTTCTGCAGATTCAACCTAATTAAGTATCTGAAAAACTACCGACGAAATTAAAATTATATTGTTTTTTATTGGGGAGGGAAGGGTAGGGGGAGAAGAAAAAAATAGTAGAATGAGGATGGGTTTTCTTCCTTGTTATGGGTGAATTGATGGACGATGCTCTTTGCACTTGTCTTATCATTGTCTTGTGTGTGTATGAAAACAAAGTTTAGATCTTGAAAAGGAGGCCACCATGGGTGGCAAAGAAGGGAGCAAAGACAAGGGACTCAACGGCCATAAGTTTGATGAGAATGTTGAGTGAGGGTCCAGATATGTGCTTCAGTGAGTCCCCAATAGAGTCTCCAATCACAGCTGCCTTGTGACAATCTGACCCCTTTGGCCCAAGGCTTCTCGCATGCTCAGATGCACCAGCCTATGACATCCAAATAATTCATTTACACATTAGACCATACTCATTAAACCTTTCACATCAATTTATATATATAGCCCAACTCCACAGTAAACTCCTTTACTTCTTGGCATGTGCCAGTCAGGGACTAGAGAAATGCCTCCAGTAAAAAGGAGAACCCAGAAGATTGTTGATAGAGCCAAAGTAAAACAATCGGTTACTTGAATATTGAGCATGCAATAAAATATGTACACTAAACTAAAATATTACTTGTACACCAGACACCAGAGATTACACCAAAAGGTGTTTCTACTCCAAAGAAGATACCGACAATGAGGGGTGTAAGCATGACAAGGGCGCCAGGCGGGATCATTTCTTTAATGGAAGCATCGGTGGAGATCTTAACGCATGTGGCGTAGTCAGGCTTGGCAGTTCCCTCCATCAGGCCAGGAATGGTATTGAATTGCCTGCGCACTTCCTCAACCATCTTTAGTGCATCACTTCCCACACTCTTCATGGTCATGGAAGAAAACCAATATGGAAGCATTGCACCAACAAGCAAACCAATGAAAACCTTTGGAGTCAACATGTCAATAGTTGTGATAGCAGCACGGCTCACAAAGGCACCAAAGAGAGCCAGAGGCACAAGTGCAGCAGAACCAATTGCAAATCCCTGAAAAAGAATAACAAATTGTCACGCACCTATCTGGAAATGTGGTGTTTCCATAAAATCAAGATATCAGACTGTCAAAAAATCCAAACCTTTCCAATAGCAGCAGTTGTGTTCCAGCGGCTTCAAGGGCATCTGTTCTCTCCCTAATTCTGTGGCTCATGCCAGCCATCTCAGCAATACCTCCAGCATTGTCACTAATTGGACCTTAAGCATCAATGGCCAATCCAGTGGCTATGGTACTCAGCATCCCAAGTGCTGCAACAGCAATACCATACATGGCAGCAAAGCTGAAGCTAACAAAAATACTAGCGGCAATAGCAAAAATTGGGATAATGACAGACTTGTATCCCAAGGCAAGCCCAAAGATAACATCAGTGGTAGCACCAGTCCTGCAGGAATCTGCAATATCTTGCACAGGGCTGCAAAAGCAGGTAGGGAAAAAATAAGGTAACATCTAAAAATGAGAACATGTGAAAGTGCAAAATATATCCTAAAACTGCTTACCTATATGCATTGCTGGTATTGTACTCGGTTACAAATCCAATAATAATCCCTGCCCAAAGACCAACAGCAACACATAAAAATAGTTGCCTGCAAACAGAAAGCAATTTCATTAGTTCCAAATAGGCAATGTACCATTAATTATTTTGCTAATGGAGAATTGTAAAACATACCAGTTCTTGACATCTTTCTGGAATCCAAAATTGAAGATAGTGAAAGAAGATGGTAGTGCAATCCAACTAACAATTGCAATCTCAATGGTCATTAAAGCAGTGGAAATATTAAAGCAGTGGAAATAATGAGTTGTTTTTTCAATGCCGGCTCAATTTCCTTCACAGCCTTTATCTCAAAAGAGTCAGTTGCAAATAAGGTGGTAAGTAAACAGACTATGATACCCACAGAGCTGACAATGAGAGGGTACATCATAGCAATCAACTCATGGTTCACCCCAAAAGAGGAGATGGAAGCAACAACAAGGGAAGCACAGTATGACTCAGCATATGAACCGAAGAGATCAGATCCCATATCAGCAATATCCCCAACATTATCACCCACATTATCCGCAATCACCTGGTTACAACATGATTGACTCAGAGTCGGATATACAGGAAAATTATTGAAAATACCTTAAAAATAAAATCTAGCTCAGGGAGATCTCTCTTACAGTAGGATTTCTTGGGTCATCCTCGGGAATGTTCCTTTCAACCTTGCCAACAAGATCAGCACCAACATCAGCAGCCTTAGTGTAGATACCTCCACCAACTCTGCCTAAGAGAGCCATAGAAGACCCACGAAGACCATAACCAGTTATGGCCTCAAAAAGACCTTCCCAGTCATCGCCATAGTAGACCTTGAAAACGTTGATAGCAATGTAAAGAACCAATAGACCATTTGCAACAAGGAGAAATCCCATAATTGCACCAGATCTAAATGCAGTGATGAAAGCCTTTCCAACACCCTTCCTCACCTCCAAAGTGGTTCTCGCATTTGCATAAGTAGCGATTTTCATTCCAAGGAAACCGGAGACTAGCGACGTGATGCCACCGAGCAAGAATGAAATAGTGCTGAAAAGGGCAGTGGCTAGAGCTGGTTTACACATCTTGGTTTCATCATAGGTGCAAGGCTGGTGGCTTGTGTTGAATCCTTACATAGAGCCAAGGAAGAGGAATATCAAGATGGCAAAAGCCACCATGAAGATTCCCACATGCTTGTACTCAGTGAAAAGGAAAGAGGTTGCTCCTGTTGATGATCAACAATAAATATATTAACATAAGAAGAAATACACAACAATAGTTAGAAAAATATCCCGTAAATGTGAATTGAAGATTTAAAAAAAAAATATGCAGAGATATATAAAACTCCAAGCAACAGCTGAAACTAGGATTAGGTCTAGTAGTATTAAACTGAAACAAACCGAAGGCTAAAAGGTTTTTGTGAAGATATAGCCAATGGAGAGAAAATTACATATAAACCATGTTCAAACGGCAATAAGGAATTAAGAGTACGAAAATGTTAAAACTGTTTCACGGATGACAGAGAAAATATGTACTCTAAGCTGATCAATAAACACATACTGCTCATATCGAGATCAAATCTAGTTTACATATATGGAATGTTAAAATGGACTATTTTGTGACAGTCATATTTTCTTTTCTTGAGCTATGGACTACCTCCGTTTGATTTTCCAGACCTGGTTAATGTCCTTTATCAATCTGTCAATCATTCTATATATATATATCATCTGATTTAGGGTGTGACTGATCAAATGCTGTAAATTCATGCACTTCCTCTTCTACCTCAATCGAACTAGCTCCAGAAGGCTTTTGGCTTCCTGTGTTCTTCATTTGCCACTTTACACTAGCAACATTCACCCAATCCCCTGCTTGAGCATAAATGTTTGACAAAAGGTTGAAATTTCCAGGATCCAATGGTGCCAACTCAAACAAGTGTTCGCACACAGCGTTTGCAAGATCTACATCATTATGCATTCGACAAGCCCCCAAAAGAGTTCCCAAGACTATTTCATTTGGCTCCATAGGCATGTTGCGCACAAGCTGAAAAGCTTCCTCCAGGTGTCCCCCTCAACCAAGAAGATCAATCATACAACCATAGTGCTCAACTTGAGGAACAATCCCATGCACTTTCTCCATTCAATAGAAGTAATATGCCCTCATTGACAAGGCCTGCATGGGTGCAAGCACATAAAAGGCCAATGAACGTATATTTGTCCGGTTCAAAACTCTCATGTACCATCCTAGTGAAAAGCTCAAGTGCTTTCTCACCACATTCATGCATGTCTAACCCTTGAATTATGGAATTCCAAGGCACCAAATCTTTCTTTTCAATCCTACTAAAGACACCAAGGGCAACATCCACACAACCACACTTCGCATACATATCGATGAATGCGTTCAACACCTTAGTGCTACATCTAAACCTCCGCCTCTCAACAGAAGCATGAATTCTTTTCCCTAACACGGCCATTCCAGACTCGGCACATGCAGTCAAAATACTTATCAGAAACCCATCATCAACCCTCATCCCAACTCCCTCCATCTTATCATACAACTTTATTGCCTCATTAACAAGCCCCTTCTCAGCATCCCAGATATCATAGTGGTCCAAATCACCAAGTTCTTCCCAGGACACTTATCAAACAACATCCTTGATATATTCATATCCCCAACTCTACAGTAGCCCCAAACCATCGTCGCCCATGACACGACATTCCTCTCAGGTATTCCCTCAAACATCTCAAGCACCTTCCCCATCTCCTCAGCCTTAGCATACATATCCAACATGATGTTCCAACTAACTACATCCCTCTCAAGCGTTTCATCAAACACCTTGCAGGCTTTCTCAAACTCACCACCTCTCACCAACCCACCAATCACAGAGTTCCAAGACACCACATCCCGTTCCTCCATCTCCAAAAACAACCAAATTGCGGCATCAATTCTAGCACCCCCACATTTACAATACAAATCTATCAACGAGTTCGGCACAAATATATCACTCCCAAAAAACCCAAACTTCACCACATGTGCGTGGATCATCTGCATCATCCAAAACTGTTATAACCATCAAAAGCTTTCAACAGACACGTGTATGTGAAGCTATCTGAAAAAACATCGTTCCTTTATATCTGGAAGAAGGTTTCAAATGCGACGGAAGGGTGAGCCTTGTTTTGGGCCTGAGCTCTGAGAGAGTGTTGTAGAGGTGGGCGTTGGGGTTGGTTACGAGGTTGAATGCGTTGACGGCGGAGGGAGGTGGCGGGAGACGGAGAACGCGGCGACGAGTTTCGGTGCGATGTAAGGGTCTTGGTGGACGTCGTGTTTGAGGACTTGAGCTTGGATTTGCTTCACGGTGTTGAGGTTTGAGCAGCGGTGGAGGTCAGAGAGCTTTTCATCGAGAAGGCGGCAAGTGTAAAACCATGTGGGCGCACGCGCCGCTGCAGCAGGCAATTGCATCTGTCGCTGACGGTGGCTCTGCAGTGAAAGGGTTTTGAAATGAAATGTCTCAAAACAGCAAAACCGCTCGAATTATGCCCACCAGGGTTTATTATTATAAACGGCCCTCCATGTAAATCATCTAATCAAGTTGGCCTAAATTTAAAATAATTAATGCGCTTTCGGTCTCATTAAAAAAACGTGACTTTCACGCACCACATACAAACGAAATGACTACTTCATTCGTGTTTCATTATGAAAAAACGTTCCTTCTTCTTTAACACACATAAAACCATTTCGTCTCTTCGAATCTCTCTCAAAATTATTCAAATTTCAGTCACGTTCTCTGTAAAAACCACTATTGCAGTAGAATCGCAAAAAAATTTAGTAAGAAACAACAAAAAAAGAACGAAAACAGTATCACAGACTATAAAAGGTATGAGAAAAATTACTGTTCATTTGAAATCTTGTAATATCGCGTTTCTCCTAGTTGCATTTTAGGTGTATTGAATTTATTTTCTTTTTTTAGTAGATCAAACTATTGTGAATGCATTTCTACAGTATAATTAGGGTTTTGAATGAAATTTATTGTTGTTTTCATTCAGTTCAGTAGACAGTGTAACTAGCGCTTTGAAATTGGTTGTTATACTGTTTAGTACTTCTTTTGCATGGAGAAATACTATTCTTGATGATTAAAAGTTGAAAACGATTTATTCTTGACATGAACATTGTTTTGTTCGGTGGCATTCTTGAAATACTGATGATTGAATTTTTACAGTAGTATAACTATGGCTTTGGAATAAATTTTGTGGATATTTTTAAATTTGACCAAATGAATTTTATTCGGTTCGGTGGCTTCCTTTTGCTTTGTTTGATGGCTTTTAATTGACTTCATTAAGATATACATGCTTGTGTTTATTGGTGTATTGAGTGAAGTATTGACCAAACTTTTTCTTTACAGCAAAACAGAACAAGACAATGGCAACAATGAAGGAGAAGCCGCACTATAACGTAAGCACATTAAATATATTTATCCGCTTTCATTCGAATAATATCTATTTTCTATTATAAATATATCCTCACAATCTGTTTCAAAACTTGTAGAAAACTCATTATTGCAGATGCCAAACAAAGATAATGGCAACGGTGTATAGGGATATGATTCAAGAAAAAAAAGATATAGTGGAAAAAATAGAATTTGGTGCCTTGGCACATGTCCCAGAAATGAATCTCTCTCATGCCCTGTTGAGAGAATTGATTGATCACTTTGATGAAGAGAAAGGATGCTTGAAAACTCTCTAGGACAGAATATACATAACTTCTAGGAAAGTAGGCATAGTTATCAAATTCGGATCAGACCAGCCGGTTCGACCGAAAAATCAGTAAACCAGACCTTAAACCGGTCCAAGTGAACATTTTAACCAAACAAATAAATGAACCGGTCAAATTTGAAAAATCTGGTCAAATTCGATCTAAACCGAAACTCGAACCAGACCGCTGAAGTCAGCATCACTCAATTTCAAAAATTCAAAATATATAAGGGACACGTTTTCTTTTTACATTATATAGTGTCTTTTAATAAATATATTACTAACTATTAGACATATCCTAATTAATCACTTGTGTATTAATTCTTTTAGTCATGTAAATTTAAGATATTTTTTTTATCTTTTTATTCTAATGAATAGTGTTTATATTTAGAAAATAAGTTAATTTGATATAAAAAATTAAATTTTATATAATTATTTAATTATGACCGAGTCAACTGGTTGAACCTGTGACTCATTGGTTGAACTAATGACCCAGTGACCAGTGACCAAGCTGCTCGGTTCTGATAACTATGATTGTAGGGAATCGTTTTGATGATAAGGTTGATTACAACAACCTGAATTCAGAAGACAAGGAAATATTTGACAGTGTCAAAAATATTTTCTTGGCGACTTTGACATGGAATGTGCTGGATATGAGCGTAGAAAGGGAGGAGAACTGGAAAAAATTCAAGAGGACTTTTGTTGTCTTCAAACAAAAGTGATTCTTGCTGCCCACACGGTAAGTGTGACCTTCCCAATCCATAAGCCACCGATCTTTCATATGGACAACATTCGGGAATGGGATTGGACAAAACATGTGCTCAACTTCTTGATAAAAGGAGTTGAAAACAAGAGAAAGGGGGGAGGAAACAGTCTGTTGATGGCTGTGTTTTTGTGTTGATGTTGATATACTTTCACGAAACCAAGTTCCCTCACCCGTTCGCACCTGATGCTCCCTGGTACACAAAATTGTGATCCTCTTGCAATCGCTCCAAAGACTTGGTACTCGATTTATGATTCACACTTTGTCACAACTCCATGTAACTGACCAGCAAGTGCACTGGGTCGTCCAAGTAATACCTTACGTAAGTAAGGGTCAATCCCATGGAGATTGTCGGCTTGAAGCAAGCTATGGTCATCTTGTAAATCTCAGTCAGGCGGATTCAAGTGGTTATGGGGTTTTCAAAAATATAAAGATAAATAAAACATAAAATAAAGATAGAGATACTTATGTAATTCATTGGTGGGAATTTCAGATAAGCGTATGGAGATGCTTGTTCCTTCTGAATCTCTGCTTTCCTACTATCTTCATCCAATCATTCATACTCCTTTCCATGGCAAGCTGTATGTTGGGTTTCACCGTTGTCAATGGCTACCTCCCGTCCTCTCAGTGAAAATGGTCCTATACGGTTTCTGCACGGCTAATCAACTGTTGGATTTCTCATCTCGGATGAAAAATACCAGGTACAGCTACCGCATGGCTAATCAGCTGTTGGTTCTTGATCGTGTCGGAATAAGATCCAGTGATCCTTTTGCGCACTGTCACTGCGCCCCACAGTCGCGAGTTTGAAACTCGTCACAGTCATCCCTTCCTAGATCCTACTCGGAATACCACAGACAAGGTTTAGACTTTCTGGATCTCAGGAATGCTGCCAATTGATTCTAGCCTATACCACGAAGGTTCTGATCTCAGATTCAGATGCCCCAGTGTCAAAGGGGAAACGATGTAAATCATTGATTAGAAACCCAAGAGATATTCATTCAAGCTTGTTTTCATGTAGAACGGAAGTGGTTGTCAAGCACGCGTTCATAAGTGAGAATAGTGATGAGTGTCACATAATCATCATATTCATCAGGTTCTTGAGTGCAAATGAATATCTTAGAATAATAATAAGCATGAATTGAATATAAGCACAATAGTACTTTGCATTAATTCTCGAGGTACAGCAGAGCTCCACACCTTAATCTATGGTGTGTAGAAACTCCACCGTTGAAAATACATAAGTGATAATGGTCCAGGCATGGCCAAATGACCAGCCCCCAAACGTGATCAAGAGATCTCCATATGGTCAAAGGACAATCAAAGATCAAAAGACGATCCCCATATGAAAATACAATAGTAAAAAGTTCTATTTATACTAAACTAGTTACTAGGGTTTACAGAAATAAGTAATAATGTAGAAATCCACTTCCGGGGCCCACTTGGTGTGTGCTTGGGCTGAGCCTTGAGCTTTCTCATGTAGAGACTTCTTTTGGAGTTAAACGCCAGGTTGCAACGTGTTTTTGGCGTTTAACTCTAACTTGTAACGTGTTTCTGGCGTTTTACTCCAGAATAGGGCAGAGAGCTGGCGTTGAACGCCAGTTTGCATCATCTAAACTCGGAAAAAATATGAACTATTATATATTGCTGGAAAGCCCTGGATGTCTACTTTCCAACGCAATTGAGAGCGTGCCATTTAGGTTTCTGTAACTCCAGAAAATCCATTTTGAGTGCTGGGAGGTCAGAATCCAACAGCATCTGCAGTCCTTTTTCAGCCTCTGATCAAATTTTTGCTCATGTCCCTCAATTTCAGCCAGAATATACCTGAAATCACAGAAAAACACACAAACTCATATTAAAGTCCAGAAATGTAATTTTTGCTTAAAAACTAATAAAAATATACTAAAAACTAATTAAACATACTAAAAAACTATCTAAAAATAATGCCAAAAAGCGTATAAATTATCCGCTCATCACAACACCAAACTTAAATTGTTGCTTGTCCCCAAGCAACTGAAAATCAAATAGGATAAAAAGAAGAGAATATACTATAAATTCCAAAATATCAATGAAGCTTAGTTCTAATTAGATGAGCAGGACTAGTAGCTTTTTGCTTCTAAACAGATTTGGCATCTCACTTTATCCTTTGAAGTTTAGAATGATTGGCATCTATAGGAACTCAGAATTCAGATAGTGTTATTGATTCTCCTAGTTTAGTATGTTGATTCTTGAACACAGGTACTTTTATGAGTCTTGGTCGTGGCCCTAAGCACTTTGTTTTCCAATATTACCACTGGATACATAAATGCCACAGACACATGACTGGGTGAACCTTTTCAGATTGTGACTCAGCTTTGATAAAGTCCCCAGTTAGAGGTGTCCAGAGTTCTTAAGCACACTCTTTTTGCTTTGGATCACGACTTTAACCACTCAGTTTCAAGCTTTTCACTTGGACCTGCATGCCACAAGCACATGGTTAGGGACAGCTTGATTTAGCCGCTTAGGCCTGGATTTATTTCCTTGGGCCCTCCTATCCATTAATGCTCAAAGCCTTGGATCCTTTTTACCCTTGCCTTTTGGTTTTACGGGCTATTGGCTTTTTCTGCTTGCTTTTTCTTTTTTCTTTTATTTTTTCGCCACTTTTTTTTCCGCAAGCTTTTGTTATTCACTGCTTTTTCTTGCTTCAAGAATCAATTTTATGATTTTTCAGATTATCAATAACATTTCTCTTTTTCATCATTCTTTCAAGAGCCAACAAATTTAACATTCATAAAATTCAATATAAAAAATATGCACTGTTCAATCATTCATTCAGAAAACAAAAAGTATTATCACCACATCAATATAATTAAACTAATTTCAAGGATGAATTCGAAACTCATGTACTTCTTGTTCTTTTGTTTTTAAAACATTTTTTATTTAAGAGAGGTGAAGGATTCATGGAATTATTTATAGCTTTAAGACATAGACACTAGACACTAATGATCATGTAGTAAAGACACAAAACATAGACAAACATAAAGCTCAAAACCGAAAACAGAAAAATAAATAGACAAGGAGATTAAGGAATGAGTCCACCTTAGTGAGGGTGGCGCCTTCTTCTTGAGGAACTAATGGTTTTCTTGAGCTCTTCTATGTCTCTTCCTTGCTTTTGTTGCTCCTCCCTCATAGCTCTTTGATCTTCTCAAATCTCATGGAGAATGACGGAGTGCTCCTGATGTTCCACCCTTAATTGGTTCATGTTGTAACTCAAACCTTCTAGGGAAGTGTTGAGTTGTTCCCAATAGTTGTTTGGAGAAAAATGCATCCCTTGAGGTATCTCAGGGATTTCTTGGTGAGGAGCTTCCTCATGCGTCTCTTGAGATCCGTGAGTGGGCTCTCTTGTTTGCTCCATCCTCTTTCTAGTGATGGGCTTGTCCTCTTCAATGAGGATGTCTCATTCTATGACAACTCCAGCTAAGTTGCATAGATGACAAATGAGATGAGGAAAAGCTAGCCTTGCCAAGGTGGAGGGCTTTTCGGCCACTTTGTAGAGTTCTAGAGAGATGACTTCATGAACTTCTACTTCCTCTCCCATCATGATGCTATGGATCATGATAGCCTGATCCACAGTTACTTCGAATCGGTTGCTAGTGGGAATAATGGAGCGTTGAATGAACTCCAACCATCCTCTAGCCACAGGCTTAAGGTCCGGTCTTCTCAATTGAACCGGCTTGCCTCTTGAGTCTCTTTTCCATTGAGCTTCTTCCACACATATGTCCATGAGGACTTGGTCTAACCTTTGATCAAAGTTGACCCTTCTAGTGTATGGGCGTGCATTTTCTTGCATCATTGGCAAGTTAAACGCCAACCTTACATTCTCTGGATTGAAATCTAAGCATTTTCCCCGAACCATTGTAAGCCAATTCTTTGGGTTTGGGTTCATGCTTTGATCATGGTTCCTAGTGATTCATGCGTTTGCATAGAATTCTTGAACCATTAAGATTCCAACTTGTTGAATAGGATTGGAGAGAACTTTCCATCCTCTTCTCCTAATCTCTTGTCGGATCTCCGGATATTCGCCCTTTTTGAGCTTAAAAGGGACCTCGGGGATCACCTTTTTCTTGGCCACAACTTCATAGAAGTGGTCTTGGTGGGCTTTTGAGATGAATCTCTCCATCTCCCATGATTCAGAGGTGGAAGCAATTGCCTTCCCTTTCCTCTTTCTAGAGGTTTCTCTGGCCTTAGGTGCCATTGATGGTTATGGAAAAACAAAAAGCTATGCTTTTACCACACCAAACTTAAAAGTTTTCTCGTCTTCGAGCAAAAGAAGAAAGAATATGAGAAGAAGAAGAAGAAAATGGAGGAGATGGAGGGAGGTTTAGGTTTCGGCCAAGGGGGAGTAGTAGAGGTTGTGATGTGTGAAAAAGAAGGAGTATTGAGGGATTTATATAGGAGAGGGGGGAGGGTTAGGTTTCGTGTATTAGGGTTGGGTTTGGGAGGGAACGGATTTTGAATTTTAAAGGTAGGTGGGGTTTTTGGGGAAGAGTGGATGGATGTGAGTGGTGAAGAGGTAATGGGTAAGAGAGATTGAGGTGATTGGTGAAGGGTATTTGGGGAATAGTGTTATTGGATTGTGTGAAGAAGAGAGAAGGTGAGTTGAGGTAGGTGGGGATCCTGTGGGGTCCACAGATCCTGAGGTGTCAAGGATTTATCATCCCTGCACCTAGGGGTGGCAAAGCGGGCTGGCCCGCACTAACCCGCCCCGCCCTGCCCCATAAACGGGCGGACCGGCCCGCCCAGCCAATTAAAATGGGTTCAAAATGCTAGCCCGCCCTGCTTTATGGCGGATTGGCAGGTTGGCGGACTAGCCCGCTTGACTCTTTTTTTTTTTGAAAAATAAAATTTATTAAAATTAACTAAAAAATAATAATTAAAAAATTAAATACAAATAAAAAATAGTCAAATGATAATATAATTTTTTTACTATTTTTTTAATTTTTAACTTCAATAAAATTGTTCAAAATAATATTTGTCAATAGAATCATCTTTATTTTAAAAAATAAGTCACATAATTTAAGCATATATACGAAATTGTAAAATAAAATAAATAAAGTTAATAACTAAAAGAAGAATAAAAACAAAAAAATAAAAAAAAGTGTTTAAAAATTCTATAATTATTAATTTTATAATAGTAATCACTCTTTTATTTAATATAAAAAATAAAAATAAAAATCTTCGGCCCGGCAGACCGGCCCGCCCCGCCCCGCCAAAACCCGCCAATTTGGCGGTGTGGGTTTGGCGGGTTTTTTTAATTTTGCGGGCTCCAAATCCTAACCCGACCCGTCTTTTTTAGCGGGTTTAGCGGATCGGCCCGGCGGGCTCGACCCGTTTTGCCACCCCTACCTGCACCATTCAGGCGCGTAAATGCCCTCTAAGTGCAATCCTGGCGTTTAACGCCAGACTGCTGCGTGTTTCTGGCGTTAAACGCCAGCTCTATGCTTGTTTCTGGCGTTAAACGCCATTTTGTTGCTTGTTTCTGGCGTTTAACGCCAACTTACAGCCTGTTTCTGGCGTTAAACGCCACCTTGCTGCTTGTTTCTGGCGTTTAACGCCAGCTTGATGCTTCTTTCTGGCGTTAAATGCCAGTCTGATGCTTTTTACTGGCGTTTAAATGCCAGTAAACTTATCCTCCAGGGTGTGCTGTTTTTAATGCTATTTTTGATTTTTTTTTTTGTTGTTTTTGTGACTCCACATGATCATGAACCTAAGAAGACATAAAATAACAATAGGAAAAACATAGATAAATAAAAATTGGGTTGCCTCCCAACAAGCGCTTCTTTAATGTCAATAGCTTGACAGTGAGTTCTCATGGAGCTTCACAGATGTTCAGAGCATGATGATGGCCTCCCAACACCAAACTTATAGATTGAATGTGGGGGCTTCTCAACACCAAACTTAGAGTTTGGTTGTGGCCTCCCAACACCAAACTTAGAGTTTGATTGTGGGGGCTTTGCTTGACTCTGTATTGAGAGAAGCTTTTCATGCTTCCTCTCCATGGTTACAGAGAAAGATCCTTGAGGTTTAAACACAAGGTAATCCTCATTCAATTGAAGGACTAGCTCTACTCTGTCAACATTAATCCCAGCTTTTGCTGTGGCTAGGAAGGGTCTTCCAAGGATAATGGATTCATCCTCATCCTTCCCAGTGTCTAAGATTATGAAATCAGCAGGGATGTAAAGGCCTTTAATCTTTACTAACACGTCCTCTACTAATCCATAAGCTTCTTTCATTGATTTGTCTGTCATCTCTAATGAGATTCTTGCAGCTTGCACCTCAAAGATCCATAGTTTCTCCATTACAGAGAGTGGCATAAGGTTTATCCCTGACCCCAGGTCACACAGAGCCTTCTCAAAGGTCATAGTGCCTATGGTACAAGGTATTAGGAATTTACCAGGATCCTATTTCTTTTGAGGTAAAGTTTGCTGAACCCATGTATTTAGTTCATTAATGAGCAATGGAGGTTCATTCTCCCAAGTTTCATCACCAAATAGCTTGGCATTCAGCTTCATGATTGCTCCTAGATATTGAACAACTTGCCCTTCAACAATGTCTTCATCCTCTTCAGAGGATGAATAGTTATCAGAGCTCATGAATGGTAAAAGGAAGTTCAATGGAATCTCTATGGTCTCTATATGAGCCTCAGATTCCTTTAGGTCCTTAATAGGGAACTTCTTTTTGTTCAAAGGACGTCCCATGAGGTCTTCCTTACTGGGATTCACGTCCTCCTCCTCCCTTGTAGGTTCGTCCATGTTGATTATATTAATGGCCTTGCACTCTTTTTTTGGATTCTCTTATGTGTTGCTTGGGAGAGTACTAGGAGGAGTTTCAGTGACTTCCTTACTCAGTTGGCCCACTTGTGCTTCCAAATTTCTTATGGAGGATCTTGTTTCATTCATGAAACTGAGAGTGGCCTTAGATAGATCAGAGACTATGTTTGCTAAGCTAGAGTGGCTCTGCTCATAATTCTCTGTCTGTTGCTGAGAAGATGATGGAAAAGGTTTGCTATTGCCAAACCTGTTTCTTCCACCATTATTGTTATTAAAGCCTTGTTGAGGCTTTTGTTGGTCCTTCCATGAAAAATTTGGATGATTTCTCCATGAAGGGTTATAGGTGTTTCCATAGGATTCACCCATGTAATTCACCTCTTCCATTCTAGGATTCTCAGGGTCATAAGCTTCTCCCTTAGAAGAAGCACCTTTAATACTGCCGGATGCATTTTGCAATCCAGTCAGATTTTGAGAAATTATATTGACTTGCTGAGTCAATACCCTGTTCTGCACCAGTATGGCATTCAGAGTGTCAATCTCAAGGACTCCTTTCTTCTGAGTTGTCCCATTGCTCACAGGATTTCTTTCAGAAATATACATGAACTGGTTATTTGCAACCATTTCAATGAGTACTTGAGCTTTTTCAGGTGTTTTCTTCAGATGAATGGATCCACCTGCAGAATGGTCTAATGACATTTTAGACAATTTAGACAGACCATCATAGAATATATCTAGGATGTTCCATTCTAAAAGCATGTCAGAGGGACACCTTCTAGTCAATTGCTTGTATCTTTCCCAAGCTTCATAGAAGGACTCACCTTCTTTCTGTCTGAAGGTTTGAACATCCACTCTAAGCTTGCTCAGCTTTTGAGGAGGAAAAAACTTGGCTAAGAAAGCCGTGACTAGCTTATCCCAAGAGTTTAGGCTATCTCTAGGTTGTGAATCCAACCATGTTCTAGCTCTGTCTCGTACAGCAAAAGGGAAAAGCATAAGCTTTTAGACCTCA
This sequence comes from Arachis ipaensis, assembly GCF_000816755.2. NCBI lineage: Eukaryota > Viridiplantae > Streptophyta > Magnoliopsida > Fabales > Fabaceae > Arachis > Arachis ipaensis. The sequence continues at coordinate 11,232,520 of NC_029792.2, forward strand.
GGATCAACTCCATTGGTCTTAACAGTATCACAGATCTGCAAGAATTCAGTTAAGAACTGATAGGGATCTTCTGATGGAAGTCCATGAAACTTGCAGTTCTGTTGCATTAGATAAACTAATTGAGGCTTTAGCTCAAAATTGTTTGCTCCAATGGCAGGGATTGAGATGCTTCTTCCATGGAAGTTGGAAGTTGGTGCAGTATAGTCACCAAGCATCTTCCTTACATTGTTGTTGTTCTCATTATTTTTGGCTACCATCTCCTCTTCTTTTTCAAAAATTTCTGCAAAGTTTTCTCTGAAGTGTTGTGTTTTAGATTCTCTTAGCTTCTTCTTCAGAGTCCTTTCAGGTTCAGGTCAGCTTCAACAAGAATGTTCTTGTCCTTGCTCCTGCTCATATGAAAAAGAAGGGAACAGAAAATAATAGGGATCTTCTTTATCACAGTATAAAGGCTCCTTTATGTGAGTAGAAGAGAAAAAGAAAAATTCGAACACAGAAAGAGAGAGAGGGTTCGAATTTTTGATGGGTGGAGGAGAAGTGTTAGTAAATAAATAAAATAAAATAAATAGAAAGGGATGAGGGGGAAAGAATTCGAAAATTAGAAGAAGGGAAAAGAAAAATATTTTTATTTTTATTTTATTTATTAATTAGTATTCAAAAATGTTATAAGAATTAAAATTAGAATTTAAAACAATTAGTTAATTAAAAAGATTTTTGAAAAAGAGGGAGATGATTTTCGAAGATTAGAAGAGGGAAAGTGGTTTTGAAAAAGATTTTGAAATTAATTTTGAAAAGATAAGAAGTTAGAAAAAGATATTTTGAAATTAAAGTTTGAAAAAGATATGATATGAAAAAGATATGTTTGAAAAGATATGATTTTGAAAAGATATGGTTTTAAAAAGATATGATTGAAATTAATTTTGAAAAAGATTTTATTTTTAAAATTGGAATTAATGACTTGACTCACAAGAAATCATAAGATATGATTCTAGAATTTAAAGTTTGAATCTTTCTTAACAAGAAAGTAACAAACTTGAAATTTTTGAAGCAAAACATTAATTATTAATGTAATTTTCGAAAATATGAAGTGAAAATAGGAAAAAGATTTTGAAAAATTTTGAAAAAGATTTTTGAGAATTTTCGAAAACAAAGAAAAATTGGAAAAGATTTGATTTTGAAAAAGATTTTGAAAAGAATTTTTTTTTGAAATTGAAATCTTGACTTGACTAACAAGAAACAACTAATTTTAAAAAATTTTTGACTACGTCAACCCAAAGATTTCGAAATTTATGAGTAAAATAAGGAAAAGATATTTTTTTTATTTTTGACATTTAAT